>NC_137107.1:10926998-11391998 GCF_949357685.1 Gobio gobio | reverse complement strand
GACGAATACATCCACAGTGATTACGAGGATGGCTCTCAAGGAAGCGACCAGAGGATGTGCCCTCCGCCGTCGCTCGTTCCCGCCGACAGAAAAAGCGGGTTCATAACCGTCGGATATCGCGGATCGTGCACGATGGGTAGGGAGAGTCAAACCGACGCCAAGTTCCGGAGGGTGCCGCGGATTATGATATGTGGGAGGATCGCGCTGGCCAAAGAAGTTTTTGGCGAGACCTTGAATGAGAGCAGGGACCCCGATAGGACCCCTGACAGGTACACGTCCCGCTTTTACCTCAAGTTCAAGCACCTGGAGCGCGCTTTCGACATGCTCTCGGAGTGCGGCTTCCAGATGGTCGCGTGCAACTCGTCGGTGACGGCCTCGCTCGTCAACCAGCACACCGACGACAAGATATGGTCAAGTTACACTGAGTACGTCTTTTACCGTAAGTTTCCTTTCTAAAGTTTGCATTTCGCATGCTCTGCCTCTTCTGCTGAACACAAGCACTGTCAAATCTGAGCTTTTCTTTGAATTACCACTAGACGGCGCACTCGGTTTATACTTTTTTCCCCCTTCCTTCTCCACTCGAGGTCTTATAGGGACAGATAGTATTGCAAGTAGCATGTACATTAGTTAACTAGTACTTGTTCATGATATACTAGTACTTATTTCAATACTTATCAGTCATATTGAACTTCAATACTGCACGTTATTTGACAGAATTTACCTCAGAAATAATGGGTAATATAAACTCCTGGGTGCCACTGTCCTCGTACATTGTATTTTAGTCAACTTCTCTGGCACCATACATGTCACAGTTTTATGTCCTGTAAAGAGCACATTCAGGGCTTTTCAGAGATACCATTTGTTTCGAGGTTTCACCAGGACAAGAGCTTCTCCTTCGTCTTTAAAAATGACTGAATGGTAAAATTTAGCACACGTATGGATGGAAGGAGTATAATATTTAGTAATTATCATTTAAATCTGACTAATTTTCAAATTGTTTGTTATAAATCAACATCTCAGGAAAATGTCATGGGGTTTTTAATCAAAATATGACTTTCTGTTACAAAAGCATTGATTTCATACACCAGGATTCATGTTTATCGGGAGACACAAGTGTATAGGGAAAGAAATTACATATCAATGTTCCTATAGAATATTAGATATGAAAATGATGCCAACTATTACTCCCATTAATACACTTACACTTATAAAAATACATTGCACTGAAAGGGAAAACCAATGTCCATTTTACCCACAAAATGGTAAAGTAAAATGTAAAATGGTATATCAATTCATTCTGTTATATCTTTCATAACATTGTTGAGAATAATCTTTAAACAAAGTTTGGTTAAAAAAATCCTGAAGCCTGAAAATGTATTGGTGAATGAAAAAAAAATCCCATTGTTTTTGCCTATTCATGTAATTTCATGTCACAACATAGCATAAACATGTGAATAAGATATTATTTTTCACCCCCCCCCCCCCAATTTGTATCTTATGCTCTAAAGTAACAATGTAATGACTAAATTCAAAAGACTTTGGCTGAATCCGAAATCGCCCCCTATACCCTAAATAGGGCACTATTTGAGGGAACAGTCATTTGTAGTGGTGTCCGAAACCATAGTGGCCGTTATTGAGTGCACTCATTCAATCCCACAATGCACTGCAATAACGAGTGTTCAGCCGATGTACACACAGCGCCTGTCCGAATTCACTCACCTGTTTTCCTTCACTCCTTCAAGTGAATATTTAGTGCTTATATATTATGAATAATAATAATTATTATGATTATTATTATTGCTAATAATATATAATAATAATTAACTAAATAAGAAATATTACTATTTCAATAATATTTTCATTATTAAAAATTAAAAGTAAGAGTATTTAAGAATAAATATAACAATATAATAATAATAATAATAATAATAATAATAATAATAATAATAATAATATTTATACTTTACAGAAAATATTTACTTAAAAAAAACTGCAGGGTTACCTCTTAACATGCAGGCAGCCTATGACTAAAATCACTAGAAATGTCTAAGAATTTATTATAAAATATTATAGTATTATTATTAAAATCTGTGATAACAATTTCTTATTTTTTTGTCAGGAGGTAAGAAAAATCAAGAATGAGTCTATGTCTTTAATATGAAATATGAGTCTCTTATGCATCCACTGTGGAGAAAAAACTCCTGTACACTGGACAAATATATATGGATTGTAATATACATTCAGTATTATTTTTCCTATTTTTTTTACCCAAAATAGGATGGAGTGAGCACTGCTGGGCACTAAACACGCTCATGTTTCATTCATACTGGAGGCCAGAGGGCGCCCTCGAGCAGAAACGCCACATTTATAAGTAATAAGAGAAGTAATATAATGACTTTCGTTTTCAGGAAATCCCTAATGTGAAGCTAGTGCTGTAGATAGAAACGCTTTGACTTTGTAAGGCTATTTTCCCACCGGTTAATCGAAGTGTGACAACACAGATAAAACTGGTATCACTGGCGGGGGCTTTTCAAATCGCTAATTTTAAACCGAAAGTAAAATGCTCACGGCAGCTCTGGCATTCATAACGAAGCGGTGCGGAGCAAAGCGAGTGTTTTCAATGAATTCCTATGAAAGTTAAGCTTCCATAGGCATGAACTGAAAACACGCCAGACTGGACACGCACCGTGAATGACAGTGCGGCCGTGAATGAATGCCCTGTTTGTGGAGTAAATGAAGACTAAGGCAAAATATATTATGATAATATAAATGGCATACTAGTGGGTTGATGCATGATACGTTTGGGCATGAGAGGTTGCGGGTTCATACAATCATTTCAAAATTATATAAAATACCCACGGTTTGATTTAGTTTGCAATTTGGATCATATTTATACGATCTCACGAGTCCTGATAAATGCAATTTCAACTATTTCTGAAGTGCTTCTATTATAAAGAACACTATTATTCTATTATAAAGAACAGAGAGTGAATACTTGATTTTTGAGCCATTGATAAACCAATTCAGCACCACCGACACGGACAGCACCTGCTAACGTCGCACTTAAAGGGATAGTTCACTCAAAAATGAAATTTTTTCATAATTTACTCTCCCTCAGGTTGTTCAAAACCTGTATGCGTTTCTTTGTTCTGCTAAACACAAAAGAAGATATTTTGAAGAATGTTTGTAACCAAGCAGATGGAGCAACCATTGACTACCATAGTAGGGAAGAAAATACTATGGTAGTCAATGGTTGCTCAATCTACTTGGATACAAACATTCTTCAAAATATCTTCTTTTGTGTTCAGCAGAACAAAGAAACTCATACAGGTTTGGAACAACTTGAGGGAGATCAAATTATGACAGAATCTTCATTTTTGGGTGAACTAACCCTTTAAAAACAATCTCCTAAGATATAGTTTGGGGAACATGCCTAGAAATGGTATACCTTAAGAGTTATACCTTTATAGTCTTCGTAGCGCGCTAAGAGACAACGTTATCGGGAAATCCAGCCCAGAACAGTTACTGATTCTATTCAGTTAGTAGGGGTGTGAACCTACACTGGTGTCACGGTTCAGATCGGTTACGATTATCATGTCATCGATTCAGTTCAATTCGATATCACGATTAGGGTTGGGAATCGTGAGAAATTTTCCGGTTCCGGTTCCGGTTCCGGTTCCGCCTAACGATTCCGGTTCCGATTCCGGTTCCATTAAAATTATTAAACAAATAGTGGTAAAGGAAAAAGGCACAATACGCAACTCAAACAATCCATTTTGTGTTTATACTTGCTCTAAAATTCATTTACAGGTTGGCAATGTCAAAAAAGTCCTGTACTGTACTAATATTACAGTATTAATTAAGGCATTCTTGCAACACATTTTTTTCATATGAACACCTCTGAAATTTTCTTATTACATTTTATCTCTCTGTCTCTGAATAAAACCAAGTTATAAATTATATTTATTAGTTATATTTATTAATTAGTTGTATATTAATTTAATAGTAATTCAGTTATTCAGTGAACTTGTAAATAATACATTGCAATTCAGCATTACAAAGGTAATTGTGCCTAAACGCTTACCTAAACCATGGTGACTCAACGGTTGACAAATATATATATATATATATATATATATATATATATATATATATATATATTATATATATATATATATATATATATATATATATATATATATATATATATATATATATATATATATATATATATTATATAGGCCTTTCACTATAAATCTGGTAAGCCGTGAGGCACTCTGTGCTGTAGCAAATGTTTTGTCAAATTGCTAGTGCAGCCTCCTTTGCATGTTATTAACTTTTCACATGTTACATTTTGCTTCATTATCATTCATTCTTTGGAAATGAATCCATTCTTGTGACTTTCTCTTCGCCATGCTGGTGGTTAACGAGAAAATATCTGACGCAAAACCGTAAATGTGTAGCGCGAGGGCTTTCAGGCTGAACTGCGTTACACTCCTGGAAGCGGCAGGCAACGTAATTAATATTCATGATGAGGTGAGCCAGGGTTGCCAGGTTTTTACAAAAAAAACCACACAATTGCACAATCGCTTCAACTCGCGGACATGAAACACAGCCCGCGGCAACAGTGGAAAGCGGGAAAACCACGGACTTGGCAACACTGGCTGTCACTCGCTATGAAAGGATACGCTTCCAGCGCTTCGCGCACACACATTGCACCAGAACCGTTTTCGGAACCGAAACTTAGGAATTTCGCGCGGTTCTGGTATTTTTCAAAAATCAGTTTCGGTTCTGCATAAGAACCGGTTCTCGGTTCCCAACCCTAATCACGATGCATCACACTGCATCCTCATGTATACAATCTTGCAAATAAATACAAGCAGTCCGATATATGAACTGAACCTTTAATTATACCTGCTCAAAGAAAACACGCTTCTTGAATGCATCAAACATCAAACAAAACTCAAGTCTGGGCACAGAAGACAACAGGAGCATTTAGAACATATATAGTAAAAGGCACTAAAAGGCCGAAATTCCAGATAAAAGTGAACAAGTCTAAATGCATCTGGTTGTTGAAACCACATATGTAAATTTTACTCCTCCCAACAATGCTAAAAAAATAAACGTGTGAGAGTGTTATAGGCTATATGTCATGTTATAGTCAGATATGACAGCGGTACTGCAGCACACATCACCACAGACGAGCAGCTGAGTATCTCTTCATCAAGCCAACGCACAAACTACAGCAAATAAAACCGAGAGTAAGTCGCAGATGCTCAACACACAGTTATATAAAAGTAAAGAAACTAAATGACCTTACCAGTGCTGTTGCCGCGTTCTCTCCTATTGTGCTCTTTGATTTTTTAAATTAGCTGATGATCAATAAAATGCAGCTCATATCTGTTGTTTTTTGGTGCCGTGAACTCTATTATATCTGCATATAGTGGGAATTCGGATTTATATCCGTTTCGCGGAGATACATTTATATGACCAAGTGTAAATGAAATCGTTTTAATAAATCAGTTAGATATCTGATCTGTAAAAACGCATGAAGTGACTAGGTGTAAACAGGCCCTGTAAGAACACTAACATTGATATAATTGGATCTAGGGCTGTAATGATTTGACCAAAAATAAAAACCTTGATCAATTGAACATTTTACCTCGATTACGATTAATGATTACGATTTTTGCTTGTTTTTTTTGTTTTTTTGCTTTCCATTTTTTGCCCTCATAAGGTTTTTGAGTAAGTTCCTGATAAGGTTTGTACTGTAAATATTTTCTACTATTAAAAGGTGGAATTTTTTTTCCTAATGCAAAAGTGCATTTCTTTGTGATTTTAAAATACTTGAAGGAAACGGTTGACTTTCAGCAGTTATTGTCTATAGGGCAGATTTCTGCTTGTTGTACATCAGATATAGATAAATTAGCACAGTAGGCCTACATTATATTTATTTGAATGCATTAATGAGCGAGTGAATGTGTGTGTGAATTACTCATACCGTCTCTATTCATTATGAAGCTGTGGTTTGTACTTCAAAGATATTAAAATATATGCCCATAACGGTTGAGTTTCTAAGCTACTTTAGTGACTTTACTTTAGTCACAGGACGGCGTTGACGATGCGTTTCTGCGCGCGATCTTCACGTGATGTGCGAGCTTCTGTCTGAGTGTTCGTTTGTCACAATATATCAGGCATTAGTTCAACATAATACACATCTTATGGTCTAAAATCGCTTAATGTTCAAACTGGCAGGCCTTAAAACACATACAAATGACAAAGCTTTGTGAGGACGCAGGTGAAAGAGGTCTGCCTTCAGGGCGCGCGCGCGTTGTCAGAGACGCTCTGTGTCACAGAAAAAAACTGAGCACTGAATGGATAAGTTTTCTGTATTGTTGTTTTTGAATAGTACACAATTGCTTTAAATGTTCAAGCTTTTAAAACGCATTTACTTGACAAACTTTATGAGGACGAAAGTGAAAGCGATCTGGCTTCGGGGCTTGCCCGCGCCGTCTGTGTGTGTGTGTGTGTGGCAGCGCGTAGGCAATAAGAACGGCAATTAACTGACCTGTATAAACTGTGTAAAACATGCAGTTACTATAGTGATTCTGGGCATCTATAAACAAATATAACAGCTCCTGCATCTCTCGGTGTGCCTGCAAACTGCACCTGATGTGACTGATGGGGCGGAGTAACGTGACTTAATCCGAAATAACCGACATGGGAAAAATACGTTGGTTAGAGGTTCTGAATTTCAGTTTCGATTATTTTTCGATTAATCGTACAGCCCTATTTTTATCTTTTTTTGTCTGAGCTGGGTCCACCTTGGCACTGACAGGTGTTAACAGCTCAGGGTGAAAATGGCTCCCCCGGCTTCTCAAGTTAGTGGTATGACATGATTTCTTCTCCAGGTCGTGCTTACCAGGTTGTTGATAAAAGCCGAAATGTGCCCAGATGTCGGCTTTTAAAGTAGTTGGAGCATCTTTAATTACTCACTAATGTGAGATGGTGGTCCAGTGGGTTAAACCATGGAACTGACACGCAGAAGGTTGCTGGTTTGATCCCAGCGGTCACCACCAGTGTGTCCTTGAGCAAGGCACTTTACTCCATGTTGCTCCAGGGGGATTGTCCCTGTAATAAGGCCACTGTAAGTCACTTTGGATAAAAGCGTCTGCCAAATGCATAAATGTAAAATGTACTCGCAGTCAAGTCTTGCCTCCCTCTGCCATTGTACGCTACCGCGACAAAGCAAGTACATGACAAATGAGGTCAGAAAACCGTCAGTACATTATAATCGGTCATGGTCTATTACTGAACCGATAACGAAACGTCCTCGTCTGCATCGTGATGCATCGTAGAAACTATTAATTTCGACACCCCTATCAGTTAGTACTAGGAAAATTGGAATAGATACTAGGCAAGGTTTATTTATATAGCACATTTCACACACAATGGCAATTCAAAGTGCTTTACACAGAAAAGGAATTAAAATATTCATAAAATACGCACAGAATAGGAGTACAAAATATAACCCGAATCACTAAGTTTAGGGTATCTCTATCTGGAGAGGAAGAAATGCAGAGTCAGGTTCGTGATTCTACTACTCTACAAATCTTCTTAAAAATATTCGTCAGGAAACTGTGCGTTTAAACAGTATCCTTGCAGACAAATCTTCCTGGAACCACCAGGGCTATAACCATCAGAGCGGGTCTAAGCGGATCTTCCTAGACAGTAGTAGCTGTTTAGTAACAGGTAACTGAAGAACAAGTACCTAGTTGAACTGGAATTAGCAATAGCTGGAGTACATACTAGTTAGAATTTAATGGTTACCCAAATCCCCATGAAATTGATAGCATAGTGACCAGTTGAAGAGATAGATAGTATCTAATAAATTAAGAAACTGAAAGAAAAAATGCTAGGCAGTTAGATTACTATAATATTTTCGCAAAGTCAAATTGTTGCTCACATGATACAGTAGGTTTTTTTTATCACGACAGAACAAACAATTGTGTTTATATTTCCCAACTTTGTACCTTTTCTGAACTATCCAGACACTGAAAGCTTTTATGTAAGACCCTTACCTGGTAAGTTATGTCTCTAAAGAGACCCCTTCCCCCACCCGAATGTCTATCTCTGCGAGCATCTCAATGCAGTGGCAGTGGATGATGGCTCTCTGTAATAGCTCTCATAACATTTTATGATGTAACAAAACACCACCCACTTCAGGCTGGTAGTGGCTAATGTGCTGTCGAGCCAGCAGTGGCCCTGCCACAAGGCAAAATGGAGGAAGCACGTAATGGACTTTATACTGAGCCCGTTAAAGAGATTGCAGCTGCCATATTATTGAGTTTTACAGATTTCCACAAGACAGTCATTTAAATTGACATTTTTTACATTTTACAACCTTGCTGTCTTACACAGAAATGAGACATCCGTTTTTGTCTTGGTGGACACTGTCATTAATACAACCTGATAGCTACTAGATTTGTCTTTTTTTAAAGCATGCAACATCCCACGGTACGCAGCTACTGAATATGATGCTTACACTCTAAGGCCCGGTTTCAGACAGGGCTTAGATTAAGTCAATTAGGCTTTAGTTAAATTAGGACATTTTAGTAGCTTTTATAAACATGCCTGGTGTGTTACTGGTGTGTATCTTGAGGCAAAACAATGGCAGTGACATATTTTAAGATATGTTTTAAAACAGTTTTATGTCTTAAAACGTAAAACAGCTCAAGCATGCATTTTAGTCTGAGACTAGGCTTAATCCTTGCCTGTGAAACCGGGGGAATAGAGGTTAAAAACAATTTTAGGGTCATTTTGGCTACCCAGCGCTGGGTCAAAAAGGGACAAACCCAGTGCTGAGTTAAATATTTGACCCAACATGATGGGCTGCTTTTTAAATCAACTATTGTTTAAAAATAACTACATTGCTGGGTTAAAACTAACCAAAATGACTACAGTAACAACACAGGCAATCGTAATAAACAAAAGGTGAATTTATTGATAAGAAATAACATCTAAAAGTAAAAACAATGAGTAAATGTGTATGTAAGAAAAAGTGAAAAGGTCTGGAAAATAATGGCAAATTAACAGTTATACAGCTTCTACAATTAATCGAAGTTGCTTTATAAAATTGAAATGAACAATTTTGCAAAAATACTGAATAACCTGTTTAAAATCAGCTTTGACCAGTTATTTTTGGTTTATTTTTCTTCTGCCCAAAAAAAAGTCCCACTCTGCCAAAGCGTCAGGCTTTGAGTGCCACCAAGACTGAAAGCCTGTAATAACCGGTCTAGAATTAACTTTGTATTATTATAGCAAATCAGCAGGATTTAATTCCTCCTCTTAAGCACCATTTTTCAGTTATTGCTGACCAGTCACCACTTGAGTGTACGGTTGTGCCGATGGACGATATCATTGTCCATCGTGATGGCTGACTGACGTCACGATGGAGCGCCACCATCGTGATGCCACGCCCCTCATTGCGAGTCTTGTTGTGAGTGCGAAGCAGAAGCACACAAAATCCTCTTCTATAGTTAAACTAAAAACTTTGCAGGGATTGCTCTGAAAATTAAATTGAGAATATAACTAATGCATATATTCTGTTTTAAATACTGTGCCAGATATAGTCTACATTTTGAAATAATAAACGAGGCTCAAACATCCATTTCATAAGCATGCGTGTTTATTTCAGTGCTTCCGTCAGTGAAACAACACACCACAGCCTGTTAAATATTTAAACAATTATCAGTAAATAATGGTAACCTAAAGAATATAAGAAAATTAAATATTAGTTTAAAAAAAATGTTTCATTTCCCCTCAATGATGCGTCATATAGCCTACCGCTCTGCGCGAGATGAAACACGAGCTGGATAGACCTTCTCAAATATCTTCGTCTTCATGTTTTCTCCTGATCTTGCAAAGCAACACTGTAACACTACAATTTTATCTGCCACAGGGTCAAGACATTTAAGCTATGTTTGATTATTCACTGTCAGAGAAAACGAAAGTAAAATGGCCTGTGTGTGTGAAATGCGCTATTCTCCCCCTAGAATTTTTTTATTTCTCTGATCTACATTTTGTGCATTTTTAATAAGTTTGAAGGCCAAAAAATTAATAATAAATAACTTTCAAAACCATGTGAGTGGGCAGTAGATTATTTGACAATACCCCCCTAAAGAAGAGCTCTGACTATAGTCCTTTTTCATTTTCGTCTGTGTCCCTGAAAAGGGTTGGGAATTTTTTTTGACCAAAGAGCCATTTTTTTTTTTTCATTTTTGGTAAATGCATTTTTCCAAAAGAGCCACAGTAAAAAGCTTTTTTTTTATTTTTTTTTTATAAAATGTCAACAGTAGTAATTATTAGGTCCATAACTAAAAACAAACAATTATGCAGCAAACAATAAATAAGTTGCAAAATGGAATTAATTGTGCAGGGCTTTCACTGTGAGGTTGACCAACTGATGAGTATAAATCCTCTTTGTGTGTGTGAACGCCCACAGTGCTTACATCTACTATGTTTATGTGAATACTCGACTTGGCATTTTGATATATTTCTGTGTTTATTTGGCCGTTTAGGCGCGCAACCGAAGACAAAGGCTAGTGCGCGTGTCCGTTTGTGTTGCGCTCGGAGCGCGCGCTCAGCATCCTGTCAGAAATTCAGTTGTCTTTCGTGACTTATCATGCTTTTATTATTTATTTTATCGTGACACTCGCGAACAGCACTGAACACACAACTTGAATATTATTATCATTAACTTGTCATTAACTTCGGTAGGCTGTACAACAAGGGAATTGTAATTGGCTGCTTTTTTTCTGCAGAGAACGGATCTCTGTTGATGTGTGTGTCTAATCTTTTTATCGATCATGTTAGTAAATGTTAGATATGTTGGTCAAGTGTGAGAGAGCTGGCGAGCCATAGGTTCCCGACCGCTGCTCTAGCCATTCGCGGATATCCATGGTAACTCACTGTTAGAATTGTGACGGTTTTACCTTGATGGCTGTGGTCGCGGTGCGGAACCAGAGAACGCAACGATTAATGCATTATGACGTCTGATAATTCCATGCAGCCTGTATTTGCCAGGAGACGAACAATAATTAAAGTCTAATAACAATCTTTCATGCTGAAGGAGACGGAGCTCCAGCAGGGTGTGTTGTGGACCTGAGGAGGCGGAGCTGCGCTCCGGCCCAATTTAACCTCTGCTCATTACACAAACAACTGATCAAAACATAAAACCATTGCGCAAATTATTTGTGCGTCAAAATCACGTCCAGTGTGAAAGGACCTTAATGCATACAGTTTTAAGAAAATAACTATTTTTGACAATAAGTGTATTAAAAAATACTATGTTGAGTCAAAATCCCATAATGAATATGGGTCAATTTGACCTCCTTTATGCATTTTTGGGGTAATGATAATACCCCCCCGCCCCACCCCACCCCACCCCACCCATCCTATGACCAGGAAATAGTCATATTTTTGGCATTTTTGTTGTTGCATTTATACATTTACAATACCATACATGATATCTTCAGTGTTGGGAGTAACGCATTACAAAAGTAATGCATTACAGCAACATATTACTTTTTGCTGTAACGCAGTAGTGTAAGGCATTACTAATCCATTTTCAGTCATATTTTACTCAGTACATGTTCAGTAACGTAAAAAAACAAAACCGTGAGACATTAACGAATGAATAATGCAAGCAAGTTATTACCTGTTGTCAGTTAATAGCATGTGGTGTCCAAGTTTGTAAATAAAGACTAAATGACAGCTTCTGATATATTTGTATAGCAATTTATTTAATTCATCTCCCTCTTGCTGGTGTACCTTTGTATTGTGTGACATAGTCCAGTGAAGGTGTGTTTAGGGCGGGTTTAACATGAGTGCCGAGAGGCATGATTTCGGCCTCTGTGCTCGCGCTAAAGAAGGCTTAAAGGGCTCTGTCATATGCGCATTACTTCGAGTTTGTCAGAGATAAGGATAAGAAGAATGTAATAGTCAAATGCAAATGCAGTCAAATGCAACCTTTGTCTAAAACCGAAATAACTATCAACGTCGTGAAATAGCACTAGCACTTTAAAGGTGAACTATGTAGGATTTTTGCAGTAAAATATCCAGAAACCACCAGGCCAGTGTTATATATTTTGTTCAGTTGAGTACTTAGAATATCCCAAATGTTTCCAACTATTTGTTAATCGTGAGAAATTGCTATTTTAACCAAGGAACCGGGACGTGTGAGCTATGCGTGTGAGGGAGTCGCTTGTCGATTGCGTCATATCTGCGTCACCCTCGGTTTCCGGTTTTATTCAGTGAAACACTTTACTCTCACTGCATTGTGAACAAGTGTCATAGCAGCCACCGAGCGAACATCATAACTCCCTTTTCAACACACTTAGATATATCTAATACGATAAACAGAGTTGCGTTACCTCACTCATGACTGGAAAAGAGGAAGTGGCGCCGGCAACCGTGTCATAATAAAAGTCCCGCCGGCGACTATGCCATAATAACAGTCCCGCTCTTCAATCGCTCCTGCGGCCTTGCTCAGCTCCACAACACTCGGCCCTGCTCTGCTTCATACTACAGTAATGTTAATAATCGCATGCATGAACATGATTTCTGCCCGAGTCCTATCCTGACTGTTTTCCACCGGCTGTGAGGTGAAGACCACAT
Organism: Gobio gobio; assembly: GCF_949357685.1. Classification (NCBI taxonomy): domain Eukaryota; kingdom Metazoa; phylum Chordata; class Actinopteri; order Cypriniformes; family Gobionidae; genus Gobio; species Gobio gobio. The sequence goes on along the minus strand of NC_137107.1, from coordinate 11,379,320 downwards.
GTCCCAAGATTCTGCGCTCAAACGTGCCGTCATCAAACTACGCCTTTGTTTTGAACAGGCGACCTCTAGTGGACGGAAAAGTTACATAGTGTAGCTTTTAATAAACGTCTCTTGCACTTTGTGCATGACAGTTTTGTGTTGTGAACCTCTTGAATTCAAAGAGAATAAAATAATGACGAAAAATGTGCTTCTTGTCATGGCATTAAAGTTTACATACAGTTACATTGTGTCTAATATGAATAGACCCAAGCTATTCCAGATATTGCCAGATAATCACTTGAACTCTACCATACTTTTAACAGACTTGGATCATTTGTGATTCTGTCTGTCATCCTGTCTTGCATTGTCTTGAGCCTTCACTTTGCCAATTATATGCTATATTGTTAGTAGGATAGCCCACAGTGATTATGCTACATCATATCTCCTTCTAATGGATGTAAAATGCTCTAGTAGTAGCTACATTTTGTCATTTTAGAATGTTATGTTCTACTTCTGTAGTTATTTTGGTGAAAGTAACTCAAAAGTAATACAGGAGTAATGTAACGCATTACAATTCTGAGACAGTTATATTGTAAGGTAAAGAATTACTTTTAAATAACAGTAACAAGTAATCTATAATGTATTACTGATTGGAAGTAACTTGCACAACACTGGTTATCTTTTCAAATCCAACATCAATTATATGTATACATTTAAATATTATGAAAGAAACAGAATCCTCAAACTAATTCTATTCTATTCTATTCTAATAATGGTTCTAGAGTCACATTATTTATATTTTTCCCTTACATTAATCAACCACCAACCAAAGTGACATGCAACAAAAAGGAGTTAAGAAAGTTTCAGCCAGTGTTTTCAGAGTTGATATCCAGCCTCCTACACAACCCAGCAAGCCTGTTGAATTTGCTTTGCCTCTGGCAGAGCGCACCAGTTGCTTTTTATAGGCTTCGCTGCTCTAGTCTACCCAGAGTGCAATCCCTTGAAGGCAAATTTATTTACCAATTTGTTGCATGGTTAGAGTGATTGATGATCAATCATTGACTGTGACTAGGGGTGCACCGATCCGACTTTTTCAGTCCCGATACCGATGCCTGGGCTTTGTGTATCTGTCGATACCCGATACCGATCCGATATATTGTTGAATTAATAATAAACTGTATATCTTCCACCTTATACCTTCCTTGAAGAGACTAAAGGCACCAGACTTTACTAACTAAACATAACTAAGACAAAATAACAGATGTATGTAAGGTGTTGAATTCTTATTTATTTAAAAAACAATTGTGCATTCAAATCTAAAATAGAATGTAATCTAACTTCTTTAAATAAATAAAATGTAGCAGTGGAAACAAAAAACAGTGTATTGGTCAAACATACAATAGTAATCTGACAGTTACCAAACATTTTTTACACTACAGATAATTGTTTTGGTATATAATCATATCAATATTAAAAAAGTAGCATTACAAATTAACAAATAGTCTAATTTTCTGCCATATGCAATTTAATAAAAATTTTCAGCTAGCTAATAACAACTTTGTTCTGGTTTCACCTCACTCCAGATTAAATTATTGGCTAGGCCTATTTATTTTACTACACATTGTCAACAGAAATAAGATGAAATACTGTTGATAATTAAAAATAATTCTTACTACTCACTCTTGCTAAATTGGGTAAGCACACTTGTGTTCTCATTTCAGTTGCGTTCTGAGTAAATTAATAAACTGAGTTCATGAGTTCAGTGTTGGACAGATCAGTTGTTCTGGCCAGTCGTTAAAATGATTCGGTTCAAAGGAGTCATTAGGTCACGAATCGGACATTAGCAGACGCGTTGTGTGCGAATCCCGTCTGTTAGAACATCGCGAAAGATGTCAACACACAGAAAACACTTCATAACTGGATATAATTTGTCTCCCGCTTATTGAAAGTATGCTTTATGTCAGCTGGTCAGAGAAGAGTCAATGTTTTTTGAGCGCAATTCACACCCAGTGATAATTCAAGGACAAAATTGTCCGAATGTGTCACGTGCAACATGGTTTCGGTCTTCCGAGCTTTTGATTTGGATTAATATGTGAAATATGAGAGCGAACACTGATTATTTTGAAGACCCAGAGAGCGCGCGCGGGGGAGGAGCTCTCAGATCGGTCTCTCTGTCACTCAGTCACGAGCGCAGCATCTGTTCTACATCACTCGTAAATCACAATAACTCATCAAATTAGGCTTTGGCCGTCAAAAACATGTCAATGCAGGAAAGACCCTGACTTTGCAGTAATATCCTCGAAACAGCGACGAACTAGTTGGCGTGGCAAGCGTGAAATATCTCCTCCACACAGCCGACTCTCTGGCTCGCTCAATGTTGCTTCTAGCATGCGACACACGTGAAGCTGACGAATGACGTAGGTTCTGCTGCGACGGAAAAAAACACCTGGATCGGCTTGTGGATCTGTTAATTTTTCCGATCCCCGATCCAGCTATTTTGTCAGTATCGCGGCCGATATCCGATCCTAATATCGGATCGGTGCACCCCTAACTGTGACAGGTCGAGGACTTTCTGCAGTCTCCCCAATGCGCTGTAAACCACGTCATTGGCTTTTGCAGTGACCAGTGCCCCACCAAAATATTCATCCAAATATAGACCTCTAATTAATAATAGATTGTTGTCTGGCTATCACCAGACCGAGCTCAATCTTTTAAGATTGAACATTGGTTTGGAGAGTCTGCTCTGTATTTTTATTGCACAAGAGGCGTGATCAACGGGCATAGTTCAAATGACGCTGTACGAAATTGGATAGTCCTTCAACCAATCAGACCAACGACCCATCGCTTCTGTATCCGTCATTGTGTTAAACCTGCCAATAGCGCGCCAGGTGGATAAGCCGGTTTGTGATAATTGTAACAGAAGTAACAGAATAAATTGTAACAGAAGGACAACCCCAAATCAGAAAAAGTTGGGACAGTAAGGAAAACGCAAATAAATAAAAAAAGAAGTGATTTCTAAATTTACTTTGACTTGTATTTCATTGCAGACAATATGAACACTAAATATTTCATGTTTTGTCTGGTCAACCTCATGTCATTTGTAAATATGCATCCTTTCCTGTCATTCAGACCTGCAACACATTTAAAAAAAAGTTGGGACAGTAAAGCATTTACCACTTTGTAATGTTGCCATTCCTTTTCACAACACTTAAAAGACGTTTAGGGACTGAAGACACCAAGTGATGAATTGTTTCAGGTGTAATTTTGTCCCATTCTTCCTGCAAACAAGTCTTAAGGTGGGCAACAGTACGGGGTCTTCATTGTCACATTTTACGCTTCTGAATGCGCCACACATTCTCTATTGGAGACAGGTCGGGACTGCAGGCAGGCCAGTCAAGTACCCGTACCCTCTTCCTCCGCAGCCAGGACTTTGTAATGTGTGCAGAATGTGGTTTTGCATTGTCTTGTTGAAATATGCATGGACGTCCCTGGAAAAGATGTCTTCTTGAAGGCAGCATATTACGCTCCAAAATCTCTATGTACTTTTCAGCATTAATGGTGCAATCACAGAAGTGCAAGTTACCTTTGCCAAGGGCACTGACACAACCCCATACCATGACAGACCCTGGCTTTTGGACTTGTTGCTGGTAACAGTCTGGATGATCCTTTTCTTCTTTGGTCCGGAGCACACGGTGTCCATTCCTCCCAAGAAATACTGATTCATCTGACCACAGTACACGTTTCCACTGTGTGATGGTCCATCCCAGATGCCTCGGAGCCCAGAGAAGTCGACGGCGCTTCTGGACACTGTTAACATAGGGCTTCCTTTTGGCACAGTACAGTTTAACTGGCATTTGTGGATGTAACTACGTATTGTGGTACTTCACAAAGGGAGAGATCACGGTTGTTCAGCTTAGGCTTGCGCCCTTGTCCTTTACGCACTGAAATTCCTCCAGATTCCTTGAATCTTTTAATTATGTTATGCACTGTTGAATGTGAAATATCCAAATCTCTTCCTATCTTTCTTTGAGGAACATTGTTTTCAAACATTTCAATAATTTTCTCATGTATTTGTTGGCAAACTGGCGATCCTCTGCCCATCTTTGCTCCTAAAGGATTAGACCTTTCTTGGATGCTGCTTTTGTACCAAATCATAATTACAATCACCTGTTGACATCACCTGTTTCAAATCACATCATTATTTAACCATTTTACCTCATTACTAGCCCTAAATTGCTCCTGTCCCAGCTTTTTTTGAAATGTGTTGCAGGTCTGAATGACAGGAAAGGATGCATATTTACAAATGACATGAAGTTGACCAGACAAAACATGAAATATTTTGTGTTCATATTGTCTGCAATGAAATACAAGTCAAAGTCAATTTAGAAATCACTTCTTTTTTTCTTTTTTTTTGCGTTTTCCATACTGTCTCAACTTTTTCTGATTTGGGGTTGTATGATAAAAATAGCCTGAGCTGCAGGGCGAAATCAAATCGTCAGCAGATTGTGCTGAGTTTACCCAGTCTAAATAAATTGTAAATGTGTTCAGCAGATTTTCTAGACTATTTTAAGTCAGGATATATTCAAATGAAGCGCATGGATTCAGCAGGCATGTATCATGATACTAAGTGGGTCTTGGAGCCCTCCCTAGCTCTACAGCGCCCCACAAATTTCCAATGTAAATCTGTGGTGAAAAATGGAACTGCAGCTCTCATAGAGAGCCTTTAGGGCAGATTTCCCTGCTTATTTTCACCTTACCTTAACTATTAACTAATAGGCATGTCTGCTCTTCCCATGTGGAGTAGCGTATCAAATTAATGAAAGTATAAATCCTTTAGTTTTTAAACATGATCATGTGAATAGCTTTTATATACAGTAGTTCTGAGTTTGTTCTGAGAATAGATAGGACTTTATTTTTACAACTTGCAACATTCTAAAACAACATTCGGATGCAATAAATACTACATTAAAGGGATAGTTGACCCAAACATTTTTATTCTGTCATCAATTCCTCACCCTCATGGCGTTCCAAACCCATAAGACCTTCATCTTCGGAAAACACAAATTAAGATATTTTTCAGAGTCAGAGAGCTTTCGGATTTCATCAAAAATATCTTCATTTGTGTTCTGAAGATGAAGGTCTTATGGGTTTGGAACGACATGAGGGTGAGGAATTAATGACAGAATTTTCATTTTTGGGTGAACTTACGGTGGCCGAGAGAGCTCAACGCGCTGCAAATGAAGAAAACACATGCAAATAGAAAAAACACCAGCAAATAGAAAAACATCTTCATCAGTTTTACAACACATGCACGGCAAAAGTTCACAACACATGCAAATAGAGAAACGCGCAGCAAGAAGTCCACAACACATGCAAATAGAGAAACGCGCAGCAAGAAGTCCACAACACATGCAAATAGAGAAACGCGCAGCAAGAAGTCCACAACACATGCGAATAGAGAAACGCGCAGCAAGAAGTCCACAACACATGCAAATAGAGAAACGCGCAGCAAGAAGTCCACAACACATGCAAATAGAGAAACGCGCAGCAAGAAGTCCACAACACATGCAAATAGAGAAACGCGCAGCAAGAAGTCCACAACACATGCAAATAGAGAAACGCGCTGCAAAAAGTTCACAACACATGCGAATAGAGAAACGCGCAGTAAGAAGTCCACAACACATGCAAATAGAGAAACGCGCAGTAAGAAGTCCACAACACATGCAAATAGAGAAACGCGCAGCAAGAAGTCCACAACACATGCGAATAGAGAAACGCGCAGCAAGAAGTCCACAACACATGCAAATAGAGAAACGCGCAGCAAGAAGTCCACAACACATGCAAATAGAGAAACGCGCAGCAAGAAGTCCACAACACATGCAAATAGAGAAACGCGCTGCAAAAAGTTCACAACACATGCAAATAGAGAAACGCGCAGCAAGAAGTCCACAACACATGCAAATAGAGAAACGCGCTGCAAAAAGTTCACAACACATGCAAATAGAGAAACGCGCAGCAAGAAGTAGGGCTGTGCAATTAATCGAATTTCGATTTCGATTTCGATTTTGCCTCCCAACGATCACCAAAATAGTACAATCGAGAAAAAACTATTATTTTGCCTTGCGTTCTGAATGAAACGCGCACGCGCACATCCGCCCCTCCCGAACCCACAAATCTCTGTCAGGTCGTGAGTCTCGTGCGCATATCATCCGCTGGAATTTAAAAACTCGGCGCGAGTAAAGATGGCAGAAGGAGGGCAGTTACAGCAGCGTTTGGTGAGCAAAAAAGGCAAAACCCACTCCGTTGTCTGGGAACAGTTTGGCTTCGAGGAATCAGACGACGAGCAGAAACATGCTAAGATTTGCTACATGGTAGTGGCTGCAACGCAAGGGAACACCACGAATTTGTTTAACCACTTGAAAATTAAACAGTGACCTATGACAATCTAATAAAGAAACAAAAACTGACGTGAGCAGGGGAGCCGTGTAAACGTCCTTTTTTTCCTTCATATTTTTCAAATAATTATCTCTTTGTAAACTTTGTTCAATGCATGCGAGATTGCGAGTGCTGCCATATTTTCGAATATGACCAGTCGTTTTCACCGTCATCACCCGGGTTTAGTGCTTTAGGGTTTAGGTTTAGAATGAGAAGCCGCGCGCGCTGTGAGAAAATGTGTCTCTGTGCGTTCATCTGAGAGCGCGCACACGTCTCTCAGCGCGCAAATATTGAGTTCTCTTTCAAGTCTTGCTCTTAAACGGACAAACTCACACAAAACGTATGTCAACATGTCCATCTTGATGAGTATCTTAGCAGACATAGTCTGTATATGCCTTAAGTAAACTTTATACAGTCGAGAAAGAAGACGCGAGGTCTTAAAGGGGCAGTAGCCTTTACTGCTGTCTGTTTAATGTCAAACAACAAAAGACAAGGACATCACTCACCGCTCTTGATTGAATAGCTTTTGTAAGTTTAATAGGATTAATCTTTAATTTATGCACTCAAATATGCAATGTTATTTTACATTTGATACATTTCTGTACCTGAAAACTAATGTTAGACGTACATGAAAAGTATAGCCGAACCATATTGTTGATCTTATTTATTTGTGGTTATCATTTTTACGTGAATACTTTTATACTTTGATTCGAATATATGTTATATTATTTATTTTAATAGTTCAAAAAGTACAATAAATGTTACAATTTCAATTGAATTGTTGAAAGGTGTATTTTTAATAAATACAACACATTCCCAAAGTCATGTGAAATAATCGTGTTACATAATCGTGATTTCAATATTGACCAAAATAATCGTGATTATGATTTTTTCCATAATCGAGCAGCCCTAGCAAGAAGTCCACAACACATGCAAATAGAGAAACGCTGCAAATACTCACAACACATGCAAATAGAGAAACGCGCAGCAAGAAGTCCACAACACATGCAAATAGAGAAACGCGCAGCAAGAAGTCCACAACACATGCAAATAGAGAAACGCGCAGCAAGAAGTCCACAACACATGCAAATAGAGAAACGCGCAGCAAGAAGTCCACAACACATGCGAATAGAGAAACGCGCAGCAAGAAGTCCACAACACATGCGAATAGAGAAACGCGCAGCAAGAAGTCCACAACACATGCAAATAGAGAAACGCGCAGCAAGAAGTCCACAACACATGCGAATAGAGAAACGCGCAGCAAGAAGTCCACAACACATGCAAATAGAGAAACGCGCAGCAAGAAGTTCACAACACATGCGAATAGAGAAACGCGCAGCAAGAAGTCCACAACACATGCGAATAGAGAAACGCGCAGCAAGAAGTCCACAACACATGCGAATAGAGAAACGCGCAGCAAGAAGTCCACAACACATGCGAATAGAGAAACGCGCAGCAAGAAGTCCACAACACATGCGAATAGAGAAACGCGCAGCAAGAAGTCCACAACACATGCGAATAGAGAAACGCGCAGTAAGAAGTCCACAACACATGCAAATAGAGAAACGCGCAGCAAGAAGTCCACAACACATGCAAATAGAGAAACGCGCAGCAAGAAGTCCACAACACATGCGAATAGAGAAACGCGCAGCAAGAAGTCCACAACACATGCAAATAGAGAAACGCGCAGCAAGAAGTCCACAACACATGCGAATAGAGAAACGCGCAGCAAGAAGTCCACAACACATGCGAATAGAGAAACGCGCAGTAAGAAGTCCACAACACATGCAAATAGAGAAACGCGCAGCAAGAAGTCCACAACACATGCGAATAGAGAAACGCGCAGTAAGAAGTCCACAACACATGCGAATAGAGAAACGCACAGCAAGAAGTCCACAACACATGCGAATAGAGAAACGCGCAGCAAGAAGTCCACAACACATGCAAATAGAGAAACGCGCAGCAAGAAGTCCACAACACATGCAAATAGAGAAACGCGCAGCAAGAAGTCCACAACACATGCAAATAGAGAAACGCGCTGCAAAAGTTCACAACACATGCAAATAGAGAAACGCGCTGCAAAAGTTCACAACACATGCAAATAGAGAAAAGCGCTGCAAAAAGTCCACAACACATGCAAATAGAGAAACGCTGCAAAAGTTCACAACACATGCAAATAGAGAAACGCTGCAAAAGTTCACAACACATGCAAATACAAAAACGCGCTGCAAAAGTTCACAACATGCAAATACAAAAATGCAGCTGCAAATAGGCCTGCTCATATAACGCACATACGATCAGAATGTTAAAATAAACAAACAAACACCTTTCAGGTGCATACCCCACCGCAGATGTTCGTCAATTGTTGGTGTTCCCTTAACACTTTCGTTTTGGTATGCCAGTCCCGGCACCAGGACAAACGATTTGGGGTATTATTTTGTGTTAAAAAATATTATTAATAAATTATTAATATATATTTTTTATAATTTACTTGATTTTATGACTCAAATCCCAATTAATTATTCACTGCAGAAAGTGAAACTAAGACTAAGCGATGCAAGCTCTTCTTCAACATGTTCTGATAACACTATTTAACCTAAATGTATTAATATTTCCCTTGTGGCCCGTAGTTAAAAGAAATGAGAACAGATAGGTGTTATACAAGTTTTTTTTTTGAGTTAGCTAATCTTATTACAGCACGTCAGTTATGTGATGCACTATAAATTATTGTAGTGCAAATTAAAATATTAATTTAACTCTAAAAGTAGCCTAATCATCATCATCATCATCATCATCATCATCATCATCATCATCATCATTCAGATCATTGCAGAAAGGGCCAGTTCGCCGGACCTGGAATGTGTTGCAGCGCGTATTTGCACGTGTTGTGGACTTTTTCTATTTGCATGTGTTTTCTTCATTTGCAGCGCGTTGAGCTGTCTCGGCCACCGTAGAACTATCCCTTTTAAGGCGATTCTAAGATTCTATGCGTTTGTCTTGTGCACTGAATAACGCAATGTTGTGTAACGTAAAATCCACTGGAGGCAAGCTGAAGTGAGTACCCAAGTGCAGTTTATTTACAATGTGGATATATAGAAAAACTAACAATGACTTGACTTGCGGCAGACTTGACTTAGAAACAAGGAACTCACCAACAGTGGTTACACATACCAATACTCAACAAGGACACATGGCAAACATGAGGGCTTAAATACACAAAGACTAATGACTAAACAAGACACACCTGTGAACAATTAATACAATGAACTAATGACAGAACTGAACTAAGAACACATGACTAAAACAACCAATGAGAACATAACACATGAGGACAAGGGAATCGCATACCAATTTTTTTTTTATCGCATGACAACATGACAAGACCGGGAAACATGACAGTGAACATGAACAAAATAAGACCCAGAATCTCCATACCTAAATTTATGGCCAGGAGCCTCTACTGGCAGTGACTTACCTTTTCCCACCCTCTAAAAACCCTAACCCAGTGTTTCTCAAACTTTTTCTGCCATTCCCCACTTTGGAGGTAGTGAAGGGTTCCGAGCCCCACTTGTCCCCAATCGCCCCAACAAAGTTTTTCCAAACTATCGGTATCGGCATTTATGATGACCGATAAATGAATATTTAACAAAATTATAAAAACGGACGAAACACCGCTCAACCACATTATGAGTGTTGGCGTTTCATAGTTTTTATACATTTTATTTATCAGAACTTTAATATATTTTTATGTTCCTCTGTTCTGTTGTGACCATGAAACAAATCACATTCTTTTAGAGAGGCTGAGGGATCATGAATAACTACAAATAACTAATGCAAGGGAAATCTATATGCGTTTCTGAGTTTATATATATATTGCCGATATATCGGACGAACTTGACAAACTTGCTTACCATGTCATCAAATCTAATAATCCAATTCTCAAATATGTGTAAGTGAGTGTGTTTTCCCATTTAAAAACCTTCATAAATGATCTTGATTTTGATCTATAACGTGAGATGGGCGCCCATGTCTGTTGCAGTTCAGAGAGTCCTGTCAGTCGGATTCGCGTGAATTTATCAGTTTCTCCCGAAATACATGCAAGTAAGTGACCGGTGACCTGGGAGAAGAATAGAGTAAACTTTATAGTTACTTACACTATGTGTATATGAATAAAACGTCGGCAAATAATTTCTTCCAGTGACACCAGTGTGTATTTTACAAACTCTAAATGTATTGTTTTTCTAGTACTTATGTGTTTTTAAATGTTTGAAACCTAAAATAAACATTATGTGGTTGAAAACAATGCATGATATGTCAAGTCACCTTCATTTATATAGCGCTTTTTACAATACGGATTGCTTCAAAGCTTTATAGTGATAATCGGAAATAGGCTACATTTTGCTTTAGAAGAAAAGCTAAAGTAGATTTTTTTATAATCATTATCAAGCACTGAGCGAGTGCTTTTATTATCAAGCACTGAGGCCCTAGCCCGGCCCGTGTCCGACAGCTTATCAAAATTTTCGGCCTGAGTCCGACTAAAGCCCGTGTTTTTTTTCCTCAATTTTTTAACCTCCCTATTAGGCCTACACATTGTTGCAGCCATTAAAATAGTTCAGTTTTGTTTTTAATGTCAACTTAGTTATATTTCGTTTCGTTTCTTTATTAAGTTAATTTAGAGAAATGTTTGAAGCATTTTTTTTGCTAAATAAAAGTTTATTTTTTTTAAGTAACGACCAAGCGGCTGACAGTGAGTCATGACCACATGTTTGATCAATTTAGCCTCTCAAATCAACACTGGACTTGTCTCTTGCTTACAATAAAATCCATAGATATAAAACATTTCAAGCATCACAATGTTAATTTAAACGTTTAGCCTAAAAAAGGCATTTTTTTTACAAGCTGAGGCAGGCTGATGATGCTCGCAACGGCGCTCACAAACAAAACGGGCTAATCGAAAAAAAAAACCTCACAAAAAAAACCATGCTGTTTGTCTTACCTTACACCTCTCTACAAAATGAATATAAATCCGATCTTCAATTCCCAGCCTGAGCTATATGCACATTTAACAGAGTTCACGTCAACGAAGCAACAGATATGAGCTGCATTATATCAGCTCATTTCAACATCAAAGACCGCAATATGAGAGAGCGACCTGAGCACTGGTAAGAGCATTTAGTCTCATTCGTTTTAATGAAGATGGTTGTGTTTTTGAGCATCTAAGATGTAGCCTATTTTCAGTTTCACTTGCGGCAGTTTGCGTGTTGGCTTGCTTTACTCATTTGTGGCGATGTGGTAATGCATAGCGCCAGCCCCGCGCCACTCTAAACACTGCGAGCCGTCTTGACAGTGGCGGTGTCATGGTCTCATGTTGTTTCCACCAGCGCAGCACATCTCATCTCAGGTGTACCGAAATAAAAATCCCACACGTGGGACCACTCAAAAGGGTAATAAAGATGGGCTCAAAAATGACCACATTTCCTCCCGTTTGTCGCGCCCCACCTGTCATGTCTCTATTCCCCACCATTGGGGCGCACCCCACACTTTGAGTAGCACTGCCCTAACCTGACATTAGCATCAACACAACATTGGGAAACATTTACAGACAAATCATTCCATATTCCAAACCACTTGTTCTATGTAGAGTTGTGGGGATGCTGGAGCTTATCCCTAGCCTGACAAGCCAGACCCACATCAAGATGTTGGGTCTGGAACTCACCATTGACAGGGCTCAATCCGAGGGGCGGGATAAACGGCTGTCTTTCAAATTCCCTCTGCACGCAATTGGATAGCGCCATGAGCGCCACAACCAACCAGACAAGGAAGAAGGTGAAGCCGTCAAGCCTAGCTAACGTTAGTTGATAGACTTTAGACAAATCTTCCTTTCTTAAGAATGACTTCAGTGCCGTTCTTTTTTCTTTTCTTAACTCCAAGTCTTCCAGAGTCGCGGCCAAAGCCGATTCAAAAGACCGCTGTTCGTCAGCTTTGTTTACGAGTAGCACGCAGAACCTCCGCAACTCTACCGTGACGTGCCGTCATTATGTTAAACCCGCCCACCGACTCTACACACGCTGTGATTGGCCTGACCAGAGTTTGGTTTTTCCAGCTCTCAGCTCTACCGAGAGTTGCTAGACTACACTCGTGGCAAAATCAATTTTCTGCCGCTAGGGTGCGTCTAGATTTCTAGGCTAGCTTATCCCAGCATTTCAGGTTGTAGGCAGGGAAACAAACTGGAAGCATTTTAATTCAGCGTATAATAGTAGATGTGTAAAAGAGTATTTGATTTTATTTAGAAAGGCTGAATTCCCTATCATTCTCACAAATGTATACATACAGTACCAGAGATATATGCATGTACTCCTTAAATACAGATTGGTACATGTACGTTACGTAGTGAATGAAGCAATAAATGGGATTGGTTAAAAAAAGGAAAGAGGTAGTGGACTGGTGGTTTCCTGCTTAAACTGATTTGTCTTGCTTGCGAATGAGCCATGACAGTTTTGATGCTCCACTTGTTAGGCGCAGCTGCTTCCCTACTCAGTCCAGGGGGACTGAACTCTGAATGTAGCATCTGCATTATTCACTACCAGAGACAGACATTAGATTTAAATGGATTTCTTGAATTAAAGGGATAGTTTGCTGCAAAATGTTGAGAAATTGATGCTTTCTTTTGTCCATTCAATCAAAGTCAGTGGTCACCAAAGCAGTTTTGTTAATAACATTGATATACATTTTTGATATAGAAACTGGTTACTTTTGGACAGCGGTTCCCAATCCTGGAGTACCCCTGCGATGCAGTTTCTCTAATCAAACACACCTGATTCAACTCGTCAGATTTTCTAAATGTGAAAGACCACAAACATGACGCTTACAAAATCACAGATTTAACAGTTTAACAGATTTAACAGGGCGACCTTGAGCTGAAACTCCAAATTTGCCACAGAGAGAAGTAATATAATGATGTTTTCGGGAAATCCCTGATGTGAAGCTTGAGCTGTGTAGAAGAATAAAAAGAAGATTTTGATTAACGTTTTGATTTAACATGACGACAATAAACACGACTGCGTCAATATATGGTGTATTTGAGTTCTTCAAGCCTTCTTGGTTATTTTTATAATAATAAAGTATATTATAATGCTGTGCTAATCGACATAGACTTCATCACTGTATAGAATAGCTTAAAATAATGCATTGTCTGCCTCATTCTGTGATAAGAAGCTCAGCTCACAAACACTCGACTGACAATATGAAGTGAGTTAAAACATGTTATTAAATAGGGCTGGGTATCGATTCAGATGTTCCAATTCAATTCGATTTCATTTCACAAGCTCTCAAATCGATTCGATTTCGATTCTCAATTCGATTTCGATTCTCGATTCAACTCAATGAATATAGGTTTAATACAAATACTATATTTATAAAAAAGAACATACGTTTACAAGAGGGTAATTAAAAAGAAATTAAGAGCCACAAAACTGTATATTCAGCTCTTTTTATTTTAGGTACACTTGGGTACATTAAAACAGAATCCATCTCTATATTTCAAATGCATTCAGTTATGTTAAATTAGGGCTGTCAAAATTAATGCGTTAATAATGCATTAATAACGCCGACTCGAGAGGGTTAACACCATCACCACTTACAGTACATGTGTTTTATTGAACTAAATAAGAGCACTCCTGAGTCTGTGTTTCTCTCACTGTTCACGTGAATCGCGGCACAGTTCGAGCGCAACCGAACTCAGAGCACCTTGTAACACGTCCGGATGAAAAAAATAGGGATAGCTCACTAACTGGAGTTAATGCAAACACGGAGGCAATTGACATTAAACAGCTTGCACTTTATTCCCCACGAAACTCTCACAAGAGTGCGTCACAAACTCCATTCCGTCCACAGTGATACTAAATAAAACAAAATAACTAAATGTGAGCTAGGGATGTGACGGTGAGGAAATTTTCCCACGGGTTAATCGACGTGTGACAACACCGGTAATACCGGTATCACCGGCGGGGGCTTGTAAATCACTAATTCTATCTAACCGAAAGTAACATACGCGCGCTCTGTGAGGCCATGAATGAAGTTTGTCCGTAAATGCGCGCTCTGTAAGGCCATGAATGAAGTTCATCCGTAAATGCGCGCTCTGTGAGGCCATGAATGAAGTTCATCCGTAAATGCGCGCTCTGTAAGGCCATGAATGAAGTTCATCCGTAAATGCGCGCTCTGTGAGGCCATGAATGAAGTTTGTCCGTAAATGCGCGCTCTGTGAGGCCATGAATGAAGTTCGTCCGTAAATGCGCACTCTGTGAGGCCATGAATGAAGTTCATCCGTAAATGCGCGCTCTGTGAGGCCATGAATGAAGTTCGTCCGTAAATGCGCACTCTGTGAGGCCATGAATGAAGTTCATCCGTAAATGCACGCTCTGTGAGGCCCTGAATGAAGTTCATCCGTAAATGCGCACTCTGTGAGGCCATGAATGAAGTTCATCCGTAAATGCACGCTCTGTGAGGCCCTGAATGAAGTTCATCCGTAAATGCGCGCTCTGTGAGGCCATGAATGAAGTTCGTCCGTAAATGCACGCTCTGTGCGGCCGTGCACATTTTACTTTCGGTTTTGAATTAGCGCCAATTCGGTGGCGGGTTGCTTGAATTGTGGGTTCATTAGCCTATTATTTTATATGAAAAACACAACAACAAAACAAATGACAAACTCCCTCAAAGAGGCGCTTTTACGTTTCGCTTTGAAACCAAATCTTCCGCGATCATCTCAGTCAGCTCCTCACTCTATGATGAATGAAATCTGATGAATGACTCCTGCCGAGACTCACGGTCGGGTCATGCTTTATTAAGCAGACACGTTCAGTTTTAATTTGTATTGTCTGTTCTCTAACTGAACTAAATTATTTTATTAGGATAAAAAAAAAAACACGACGGTGGTGCGGTGCCACGGTGGGCAAGTGATGTAAGCGGTGTTGAGTCTGAACACCGGTAACACCGGCAACACCGACTATCGTAGCAAGCCTAATGTGAGCAACAGAAAACAGAAAATAATCCGCACACATGGGAGTGCTCGAGGCGCAGTGCGCACACACAAAATACAGGCAGTTCAACAGGGAGCGCGCAGCTCTTAAAGGGGCCACACTATATTCCTACTCGTTACAACCTCCTCCAGGTATGGTGTGATACCCTGGTGCGCTCCCAGGTCCGCATGACAGCTTTCACATTACCAATTTTTCATACGAACTGTGCCCCGTTCTGAACTAAACTGCCAGTGTAAAAACACCCTTTATTTCTATTTTTAAAATTAGAAAAATCACTGCTTATTCTGAATTTTTCATGAAGAGACATGAACAAGTTCTTTGAAAAACATCTATGACCTATGATCTATGATACATGTCTAGTCTTCATGCTCTGTCTGTTTCACTAATAATAAACATACATTTGCATAAAGCATGCATATTTGTCCATACTCATGTTGATTAGAGTATTAAAAGCTTGAAACGTATTCATTTAAGGTACATTTAGAACTGATAAAAATGTGCGATTAAGCTGTGATTAATCGTGAGTTAACTCATGACAATCATGTGATTAATCGCGATTAAATATTTTAATCGATTGACAGCCCTATGTTAAATACAATACAATTTTGGTGCAACTTTATTCAAAAAAATGTATCTGAGAAGTATTTTATACAATTTTGTTTTTATGGATATTTTGATATCAAAATGCATAAAAAGGATATTGGATGATTTTCAGCAATTTTCCTGCGACATGAAATTTTGCGGGCAAGTAGGCAGCATCAACTCAGCAATGGAGAAAAACCAACAAACAGACATCAGAAAGCGGCCCCTGCTCGCCCCAACAATCAAGGTTGGAAGAAAGAGAAAGTCAATTGAGGAAAGAGCAGAGATTTAAAAAAAAAAGTGAAGAACGCCGGACTCAAAGCCGAATCAATATAGGGTCCACCATTGCCCGTTTGAGGAAGCTTCAGAGAAACCTTGGACTTAAAACCGACGCTGACTTTTTGTTGAGCAGGTATGCATTTATTTATACTTTTATGGTGTGGTGTATTACATAAATAGCTTTTTATCAGTCTGACAACATGATCATGCTGCCGGTCGGCATTGGAATGTTAGCCGTTTAGCATCGCCTATCACGGGTCAAAGTAATTCTATTTCTTGAAGTGCTTGACTGTTTCAATAGTCCTAACGTTAGCGGTTTTCTGTTCGAGCCGATAGAACATTGCATGTGTTGCTAATCTTGCGTGGGCGTGAACTCAAACGTGTCAATGGTGACATTGAATTGTTGATGAAGCAACTAAGTTCAAGTGTCGAAAGTCAACTTTACATATGATGTGTCATTAGCGCGGTCATTAGATTGAAGCGACTAAGCACATGGTACATCTCTGTTCCGATGTTTACTCCTGCTTGACTGAGTGACGTTGTTGTTGGAGTGACGCACAGAGGGGAGGGGTGTGCGTGTGGAGGGGCGGGATGAGTTTTTTAAAAATTCAGGCTTTCTCGACTGATTTTCAACATCGTAGACTACAGCTTTAAGTTCATTGTTGCATGGTATAAAAGTTTTTAAAAAGCTCATGAATACAAGGGGATATGATTTTAAGAGGTGGCACATTTTAAACTAATGATCAGGAAATTATCTGATCTTGAGATATTCATGATTTCACATAATCATACGGTTAAGACTTGCTATGTAATATGCCTTAAAATCAAAAACACCTACATTTGTCCCTGTGTGTGTCATTATAATAATGTAGAGTATGTGCCTCAGAGTCATCTTTGATCAAATGCTAAAGTATGTACATAAATAAAGACAGAAAATACAATATGGCTTATTCCCATTTGGGAATTTTCTCATACAGTACAGCTGCACTTTACACTGTGCTTTGATGCATACTGTAACTGCTTTGTAAGACTCTTTTGAACTTTTTGAACTCTTTGATTATTATTCAAAAACAAAATATTGCTGACATTTGTGCCTCACTAAGAGAGTGCAGCAATGCCAACCTCCCAAGCTGCATTCTGATTTTTATAATACTGCCCTTTTCATGCTAACATGAAGGTCAAGCTCCAAAAGTTCTTGACATGAGTTACGGCAGGTCCCCCAGCTGGTGTAAGGCCTTTGAGTCTTCAGATCCCTACCCATCAAAGTCCGGTCTGTCATGTCTCTTATTAGGCCTCTGGAAAGGGTTCTTAATTTGATAAACAGCATTGATTAACCTGCCTTGGAGTTAGTGAGATAGTTGTGAAGTCTGTCTCCATCACCCATTAAGTAGAGGTCTGTGGCTTAATATGCATGACAGCATGCTAGGGCCTGTGTGATGTGGCTAACAAGTGCCAACAATTATCAAAATCCATCACCCCTGAATCTCATTTTATCCAATTAGGTGAAGTTCTGGCCTGATATGTCTGGGCCAAGCTGCTGCTTAATCATTTGGCTCTTCTTTTAATGGCATGTTTACATCTGGTCACTTTATGCGTTTTTACGGATCGGATAGCTATCTGATTTGTTAAAACGGTTCCATTTGCACTTGGCCAAATAAATGTGTCTCCGCAAAGCAAATTTAAATCCGATCTTCAATTCCTGTGCTAAATGCACATTTCTTCACGTCAAGGAAAGCAACAGATATGAGCGGCATTTTATTGATCATCAGCTAATTTTAAGTTCAAAGACCACAATACGAGAGAGAGCGTCATCAGCACTGGTAACATCTCTCTGTTTTTAATGAATATATGTGTTGCGCAACTGCATGTTTCAGTTTGATCTGCGGCAGTTTCAGCTTGCTGACTATTCATCTGCAGCGATTTGTTGCAGTAGTGCTGTCATATCTGGCTATAATATCATACAATTTACATAGCCTATGTGGTTTCAACAACCAGATGCATTTACACTAGCTAGAATGTGTCTCAAACCACATCCTGAAGTGTTTAAATCGGCCTCGGAGTGCAGTTTAACCTGGGGCCAGATTTACTAACAGCTTGCGCCAGTGCAAAACCCTCTTTTGGCGTTAACTACAGTCAGGATTCACTAAAGACAAAAATTAGCGCTGAAAAGGTGTGGACAGAGTTATTTTTGCAGTTGACCTTAATGCGTTTGTAGGAGTTTCCCTTTCAGATGCTAAATTTATGGGAGGAGAGTATTTAAATGAATCACGCAAGGTGATTTACTAAGGTTTGCGCTCGTAAATTAACTGGTGTTTGTGCCATTTTTTACAGCCCAAAAAGTATGTCTTAAACCACAAAAACCTAATAGATTATGTTAGTCATTATGGAAATGATCCGGCTGCATCTGTGTTCTTTAATGTGTGTGTTGTCAGTAGATCACACGTAGAACTTTCCACTCCCATCTGCGCTTTTTTGGAATTGCGCTCTTACAATAATTTGAGAATCGATTTTGAATTGATTGTGTTGGTCATTATGGAAGTGATTCGGCTGCGTCTGTGTTCTTTAATGTGTGTGTTGTCAGTAGATCACACATAGAACTTTCCACTCCCATCTGGTCTTTTCACAATCTGAGAAAACGCATGAATTGACCAGGTGTAAACAGGCCCTATGTGTCAAGAATGACAGCACAGACAACCGATCCAAACGTATTAATATGGGGGACGATGGAAAATGTGAGTTTCACTACGCTGACTTAACAGCTTGTTTATATTTTTACAATTTCCTGCTCATACACAATTTCGAACATTTTCTAAAAGGGACATATTATGCCCCTTTTTACACATTGTAAAATAAGTATCTGATGTCCCCAGGGTGTTTGTGAAGTTTTAGCTCAAAATACCCCACACATCATGTTTTATAAAATGTTAAAATTGCCACTTTTGGGGGTGAGCAAAAACACACAAGTCATGCTCGCTGCAGAGCATCTGGAGCTCAAGGGTGGAGCTTAACTTCTTTAATGGGTGGAGAGATAGGGTTAGGGTGTGGTTAGGGGATGCAACTCCACCCATCATGCCCACAGTAGGTCAAGAGAGGGGGGAGCTGGAGCTCCAGAGAGGGGGGGCTGGAGGTAATGGCTCTGCAGTGAGTTTGTTTATGTCCCTTTAAATGCAAATGAGCTGCTACTCCCTGCATGTTCTTTTAAGCATGTTGTAGCGGCCCCTGTCCGAACAATGGCCAAAACTTTACTGATGAGTTTTGTGAAGTTTATTGTTCATCACACAAAAGATGATGTGTCTGTTTTGACTCCAGAAAATCATGTAAGCACTGAACAAAACACAGTATAAGAAGTGTGGATTAAAGTCTTATCCATAAACACTCTCTCTCCCTTGCATTATCATCAACATGCACAGCGAATTACACAAAAACACTCCTTACAACTAACAGTAAACAAATATATACAGACCTTATACCAGATCATGAATAGTTAGGATCATGAATAGTTGGTAATGATCCAACTTTGAGCTTTAACTTTTTTGCAAAACCTGGCTTGAATTGTCCCTCGTTCAGGCAAAACATTACAAGACATTGTTGTCGCTACAGCTGCTCGAGCGCGGAGAAAATGGCGGACAGTGTACAACTGGCTGAGGGTGGAAACTATGCTAATACTGGACAGTCTGTCAGCGCCCTGGGTGGAAATGTTCAGATTAAGGGACAGTAATATTATAATGGATCCCCTCAATACATCAGAAGGGGAGAGAAATCTGAGCGGCTCGTTTTTTCCCATGCTTGCAGGAAAAAGCTTACCAAAACAAAGTTACTGGGTTGTCCTTTTTCATGTTTTCTGGGTTGGTAGATGCACGAGGACCCGATTATAGCAATCAAACATGGGAAAAGTCAGATTTTCATGATATGTCCCCTTTTAAGCTTTTGTCTGCATTTTTTTTTTTGCAGTATAAATAAGACAGGCAATAATGGGTAGAAGATGGGGGAATAAGATTGCAGAACACGCATGGCCCACAAAAGCACCACAACTCAATACATCCAACATAGACAGCTTTTTGCAACATATGTAGCAGGTATAAATGTGTATATCATTCTGAGTATTTAGACATCCTATTAATTTGACAGAGTAGGCAAATTAGACCCATATGACACTTTGCATCTGTTGAGATTCTGAAGTGTGGAATCCCATGAGACCAAAGGAGTTGAAGAGCCTTCAGTTTCGAAAAGTTGAGATAATGACAGAGAACACACAGGGCTTGAATTTTGGCTTGGGATTGTGGGTGTTGCACACAATTTGACTCTTTCCCGCAAGATCTGCTCTTATAATGTTGGAAATTCTCTTTTTCACTATAGCAATGTCGGTTGAATGAGTAAATTAATTCACACAGATCAACTTATCAAGTCAATAATTTGACTGTAATTTCACAAATAGCACAGGCGAATCAGCGATGTACCGCATCTCCTCTCTCTCTCTCTCTCTCTCTCTCTCTCTCTTTTAATACGACACAAAATGACTTCAGATCACAGCAAGCGAGCTGCATGCTGCGATACAAGATTTTCACACATATTAAGAATCAATTTTGTTTACAGGAAATGTGTCTAATGCTAGAGGGATACTTGTATGAAGACTGATATTTAAAACAACATCCATCACTTACCAGTTATATTCAGTACAAGCGATGATCTACCAGTGCAAAACTGAAATTATATCAGGTAAAAAAAAAGGGAAATTATGAAGCATAATTAACAAGAACAGATGCTATAATCAAAAGTCTAGCAAATAGAACAGCATCGCATAATGTACAGTTGCCTATAAGTTGCCTGAAATAGTTCTTTAGAAGATGTTATCTTTTATTTTTATCCACCTGGTTGCACAACACACATCTTAAGTGCTTGAAATAAACAGCAAAGCTATGAATCCAGTCACATTTAGAAGTCAAGATCATAATGAATAAGCTCTTCATCAAGGCCGTTTGCAACGCAAGTGCCGATCTAAACGATGTCTAAAATGCCGCCTTTCTGTGCAAATGCTGGTGTAAGCATGGCATGACAGAATCGTGCCCTCTGTCAGCACAGACCGCCAAGCAGCCCGGTCTTCCGCAAGGTGATGCCATGGGTCAGGGTTGATGTTAAAGACATTCATGTCCCGATTGACGACATCCTTAAAGCAGAGCTTGGGTCAGCCACGAGGGCAGTGTCCCACAGCGAACTCCTCATGGAAGATGGACTTTGGAAGACGTTCATCTGGCATACAGTGTACATGGCCGATCCATCTGAGACGTCTTCTCCAGATTGCGGTGTACATGTCACTGCTCCGAGACTGAAGTCCCCCAAAGGTTGTTTGAGGCACAACCGATCCTGGTATTCAGTTCAGCATCAAGGCTGTTGTTTGCTGTCAGGGTTGAGCCGAGATATTCCCTAAAAACTGTGAAAATCTGTTTGGCCTGATGGTTGAGGTTTGATGAACAACACTCAAATAAAACCTGCCAGACAATTTTTAGTTAAAGGTCCCATGGCATGGGATTTTTCTATTATTTTATAATGTTTCCTGAGGTGTACTTATATAGTTAGTATGACTTTTACATCATAAAATGTCATCATTTAGAAATAAAAGGCATTTTTTCTATACTGCTGTTTGCCCTGTGGCTGAATGCCCTGCTTCAAGAGGCGTTTCTGCTGTGAGACTTCAGTAAAAACGCCCACTGTTGTGATTGGCTAGACGAGGTCTACGAGGCACGAGCAGGCACGAGCTGCTGCCAGAGAGACGGATGGACCTGAGATCACTTCACATCAGTTCTCAGCATGTCTGAACTGTTGTAGTTACAGCATATACTTCAGGTTATTAGTCTATTTCTAGTCGGAGGGACTGTCACTCATGTCAGAAAGTTAGTAACTTTAGTAAATTATGGATCAGCGCTGACTGGAGACGTGAACCGTTTAGAACGATTCAGTCCGATTTGGTGAACTGATTCGGTTCACTAAAAAGAACTGGTTCAAAAGAAAGATCGTTCGCGAACCGGACATCACTAACGTACCAGAGATGGAGCTCAGCGATTGCTAACAAAGTTATTTATAGTAACTACTGAGTTATGAGAGCGCTGTCAGTCAGCGCGAGTTTATTGTGTTTGTATCTGAGAGTTCTGAATAAACACGAGTCCCAGTCACACCGAGTCCGTCTTCATCATTATTACCAACTTTGTAACACATGCAAAGTACCATTACAGCTGTCGAGATGGACGAGTTACGAGTAAGTGTTGATAATAGCATTATTTCTAAAATAAAATAAAAGCGTCAGTGACGCGCGTTGAGTACACAGCGCAAACAAAGACACAACAGCAGTAATCGAATGTAATCCAGTTTATTGTGGGGCTAGGCTGCCTAGCCCGGATACGCTTACCCCCCTTCTGCTTAATCTCACGCCGCGTTTGGTGCCTCCGCTGTGGGCCAGATGCAGTACTGGGGGTCGGGGATGTTGAAGGCCACCGGCCAGTGCAGCCCGAGCTTCGGCGTGTGTGAGGTTTATCTCTAAAGATGTTACTCTGCCGATGTTGAGCAGAAACTCATGACTGTATGCACATTTTAGAACCAATAGACGCAACGAGGACGTACAAAAACACTGACTCACAAGATAGAAAACACGAAAACACTGTTCTGTCGGGAGAGAGAGAAGCCGCAGTGTGTGCACGAATAATATATAATTAGCTACACATCAGAAACCACTGATCACAGATCAGAAGGAACTGAAAAAAGACTTCTGTTTTCATTTGTACATCCAAACACTGAGAAACTGCCAGCATTCACTCGTTCACAAGCAATGATCTCTCGAGCGTTTGCATGGGCGTGCCAGATTCTCTGGGCGGAGGAAAGGGAGGTAACCGTTCCTGCTTGGACGTCAAACCAGGAGACTTCAGGATTGGCTCGTCTGGCCTGTCATTTTCTCAAAGGCAGAGAAATACAGCCAGAACTCGGGTTTACACCGATCAACATTTCTATCCACTTGGGGACAATATTCAGGCTAGGGGAACTCATATTAATGTTGAAAAACCTCATAAAATGAAAATTTCATGCCATGGGACCTTTAAAATAAACCAATTCAATTGAAAAGTTTGAAATCAAACTTCCCTGCACCATTGTGTGTAGGGTAAGCTATTGCGCAGTGGGAAATTACACCATAACACCATCTAAATTTAAATTTCTGTAAGTATCTTCCTAACAAGATGAATATGATTCAGCACCTAAATATTGTTTAATGTGGCTAAATCAACCTGACTACAGCAACTAATGTAATCTTTATACTAGGTTAGATTGTAAGGCCCGCCCAATCGTCCCAATGAAGGCTTACAATTAGTGGGTGAAGGTTTCTTGCGGGTTCTGTCTTTTCAGGGGGGCTAAGTAATTTAATTACAATTTATCTTTATCTGACACCGTTTTATCATGACCTCGAATTTAGGCTAGAATGCCAATTCATTATTGACCATTTATCTAGACATCTGATTATTATATTTAACTCTTTACTCTTATTGAACTTGTTCATTCGGTTCTCAAAGACGCACAGGGTCCTCGCACCGTACCGTTATGCGGGCCCACGATCACAAACTTACCAGTCCTGGTCATTTAGACAGAGGTAATTGATTATACTATTAAGAGGGTTGCTCTCATGCTTGGTTTCTCTAAAAGTATTTTATTTAGTCCCCATAGATCTGTGTACACTTGAATTAAAATAACATTATCTCTAGTCAGAGGTCATGACCACTACTACAGATATAAGTTGATAAGTTGAACACTACTCTTCTGATAGTAGCTTTGGTTTGGTCATGCCATGGTTTCCCACGTACACTTAGCTAGAGTAACAGGGGTAAGGCTCACCCCTTTTTTAGGTTGGTCGATCATCATTATTGTAGGCCCTAAACGGAAGTTCCCTTTTTAGCCTTTACAGTCTAAGTACACTTGAACTAATGCCAAGAGTTAGCCGGAACTCTAATCTCAGTTGGTGTGCCCTATGCTCTACTCAAAACTGGACTTTAGTCCATTACTAACCTGACACAGATTTGCGGTAACAATGGATACAACACAATGCACTAAAATCAATAATTTCAGAGTAAGTCAGAATAAATCAATGTAACAATTTATTATTAGTCAGGTAAATGTATCATGCCAATTACATAATCAATTCAAAGATAATAGATACATAACATGAAATGCTCTGAAGTAAAGAGTAAGAAATGCATACCTGACCTCAAGGAAATAGGATACATAATGCATAGCATTACGGGCGGATCTGGTTACAGAATCGCGCCATGACCCTTCTGCAACATCTCCTTAAATACTCAGACCAAGACCTGTATTGACGACAGGAGGTAAAGACCAATTAGCCGAATACACACCCACCATAATAAGCAAAATATCTCTAAACTCTCAAAACCTTTGTTATCTTTTGTTTTACTTCTGTGGGGATGAGAGCTTTGTACCAGTCACACTGTGACCTTTTAAATGATACCAAACATGTATAATACTGTGTGATACTTGTTCACATTAAACCATATAGATTTTGAGTGAATTTCAGGTGATCTCACATGAGAGAGAGTAGGAGTGGGGGGAGAGGGGGTCAATAAAGAAAGATGTAGATTAGGATGATACTGAGGTTAGACTTGCGTCTCGAATGGTGATGCTAATTTCCTAAGAGACAGTTCAGATGTTAATTTCCTTTGTTTTCTCAGAGAGTCGCAAGTTCTTCCAGTTTTCGCAGTCTTATGGTGCGTTCACACCGGACGCGAATGACGCGATTCGCGCGAGTGATTTACATGTTAAGTCAATGCAGAGACGCGAAATGGCATTCTGCGGCGCGAATTACGTGAATTGAGCGTTTTGAATGCGTGATTCGCGCGAATCTGTCGTTTTGAACGTGTGATTCGCGCAAATTGCTCAAGTTGAAAAATCGGAACTTTGGCAGATATTCGCGCCGCGATAACCAATCAGGAGCTTGCTCTAGTAGTGACAACAATGAGGAGAAAATCTGTATATTAATATCTGGTTCAGACAATATGATTATCACTGTGATAAGATTAAATGACATGAAACACAACCCAGTCTCTTTTTGTTAAATGCACGTTTATTTTTGATCAATAATACAAAAGTATAAGTAAAAGGTATAATAAGCTATACATGAAATAAAGCAAACAATTCAGTCAAACATTCAAAGTCAGTGCTAGTCGGCTACAACTGTAACAAAGTTATAGCCTAAAAATAAAAAAGTAATGAAACTTCACTTTGCCCTCAGCCTAAACGATTTGCCAGGGAACAAATTATAGATCCATGAGACCAAAGATCGGCCGTTACATCTACACAAGACGAATTATAGCTCGAGACACACCACAGAGACATCAGAGCCAGCGGCAGACGTCAGAAGGACTGGCCGAGGAAAGTCAACTCTCGCCGGGGTAAACAAGCACAGAGCGCCGCTGATCCACTGGAGCTCACAACTCCGAAAACACCAGATAAAATGTTAAAATAGGCACTCTTTTTATAAATAAACCACAGATTTGAGCTTTAAAAAACTACATTATTGCCTGAAAAAGTCTACGTTTTGTCACACATTAACAGTAGATTTTAACAAAAAAAGACGTGTAAACACAGCCCATGTCAGCCATTTCTCAACGAGATAAGCCGGCTGGCAGAAGCCCCTTCCATGATGCGAATTTGCGTCTGTTGTGCAGTGATATTAAGGGCTTCAAAATAACTGGTAAGATATAGTTAACATGTTTAGTTTAAAGCAGCTTTCCCTGTCAGATGCTCTGAGAGATACTTGTGCTGACTGACAGATAAATACTTGCTTTGTTTAATGCGTTTGAAATGCGGTACTTTCCTCAGTGCATAACTTACATTTCACAGGGATATTCTCCCTCTGAAAATGTTAGAAAGTCATGCAAATATGTTAATTTTGCTGTCCGGAGAGGGCGAGCCTTCTGCAAGTGAATCTCCGCTAAAATTCAGGCTTCCGTGAATGAGCACCTCCATGCGCATGCGCACCAAACAGACGGAGTGAAATAGAATAGGAACGCAATAATTCTGACTAAAGTATACATATTTCTAAAATATTTGTTGTTGGACAATAAATGTGCCATATGTGGAATTTTAAACCTACAAGTATATTTTTTATGAAAGTTACCATTATAATGGGGTAATCAAATATAGGCTAATATGCTTTTGTTTGGTTTTTGTTTCTTAAAATGTTTAGTTTAGTGAATTTAAAAACAAAATAAATGTAGTTTTTAGATTGTAAACCCCCTTTTTTGCACATAATATATTGCATAGCCTACATTACACTCACTGTATTTGTTTATAGCCTTCAATATCAACATTGTTTTTAGGACATCATTGGGCAGGATGGGAAATAAAAATATTAAAATAAATACAGATTTTTTTTTTTCATCCAAATAGAAAAGCATAGAAAATACCGGGATATATGCCGTGTATCACCATTCAACCAAAAAATACAGAGATATGATTTTTTTGGCCATATTGCCCAGCCCTAGTATCAATTGCATGTTACTACTTTTTACAGTAGGCCATATGTCTGAGAATATAAGCAAGTTAAAGCAATTATGCTTCCAAAAAACAGATGCCGGAGCAGTACCATGGCTATGCTATCTGTTCTGAATTCTGCCTGAGCTATTTTTGGATGGTTATGTCTTTTTTTTTGCATTAATACCAGGTGCTTCTGCACAGACCATTTACAAGTCAAGGATTGTAAGTCCTTAAATCTGATGGATAAACTACGTGGGACTGTTTTATACTACTCTTGATTTACTGAGCCATAGTTTTCTCAGAGCTCAACTGTCTCTTGATCCCCCCCCATATCCATTCTGGCATGTGTCTGCATCTTATTGAACTGCTTCAGAGAGCCAACTGTTTTCTTAAGCTTGTGAATTCAGAAGAAGTGCTCCTGGCATTGCAGAAACTGTTTGCTGCTCAGACAAGGCTTTATTTGCTCAATTCGGATGCATGGTGTAAATAAAACTAGTGACCAAAAATAGACGCCATCAAAAGCTGAATTCAAGACTTTTTTATTTATTTATTATTATTATTATTATTTTTGAATGAAATATATCTTATAGAAAAGGTCGAGGAGCATGAAAGCAATCCCTTACACTCCCGCCAGGAGCATTAAGATGAGCATTTCTATTGATTTCTGAAGTTAAAATCAGGTCTGGAGAGTTTTTTTTTTGGTGAAGTGATCTTTTATTTCCTGTAGGCACTTAGTGTACCATTGTATTATCCACACTGTAGTGTGAATCTGGTGTTGGCTGACCTGAACAGTCAGAAGTCGCAATAACAATATCACTAAATGGCATTTAACATTTTCTGAAGAAACTAAATCAATTAATAATTTTTTTTTTTACCCAGCCCTAGTACCTACACCAAACTTTTGAATGGTCTACATCAGGGTTCCTCAAACTCGATCCTGGAGGGCCGCTGTCCTGCAGAGTTTATCTCCAACCCTGATCAAACACACCTTCCTGTGATTTTCTCGTGATCCTGAATACCTTGATTAACTTGCTCTGGTATGTTTGATCAGGGTTGGAGCTAAACTCTGCAGGACAGTGGCCCTCCAGGACTGAGTTTGAGGAACCCTGGTCTACATAGTCTTGTTAAATAGATTTACCACGCCAAATAGCAGGATGATTCCCAACAATCTTTCACTATAGCAGAGTTTTATATTCTTGTTTTTTTTTTCTGTCTTTTATAAAAAGCACTTTTATAAAAAACACTTTGTAGTCAAGTTTTGAGTCTTCGTTTAAAGTGTGGGGTATGTGAAAAAGAACCCATTGGGGTTTTAAGTCAGAAGACGGACCAAAAGTTTTGTGTTTGGAGTCAGAAAGTACTCTGCACCTCCTAAATCAATAATTGAAGGTTACTGAAGGATCAGGTGTGCTGGTGAACATCACTGTGCCAAAAAGAAAGCTCCCTGTGTGTTTAAGGTCACCTTCTGTGGTTTGCGTCTTCCGCTGTGCCATTAATCACAGTATTTCCTGGCTAAAAGGGCATTGAATAGGTCACCAAAAAATGAAAATCCTGTCATAATTCACTCACACTTTTGACGTTCCAAAATGGTATTCTTTATCGCAGGAAAAGAAAGTCGATTTTTTTATAAACAAACTTGTTAGAGCACTTCAGGGTTGTACAATATGCCCAGAAGGGTCTGTTTCAATCAAGGCCAGAGCTCAACAGCCAAACGTTCCTGCTGATAGTGGTGTTGATTGCTTCTCTTTTATTTCCATGCCCCATACACTATAATTCTCAGATTGAGCTCTACCTCTCAAGAGCCCTTTGTAGAGTCCCGGCCTCCGGGATACAGTCCACCCTGATTGACAGGTCGGAAAAGGTTGCAGACGCACCACTGTGGTGACTGGCCTCAATCTCGGCCTGCAGCTGAATTGCTGAGTGGCTAGAAGATACAAGAAACTCCCGAGGGAAGCTGTCTTGGTCGCCCCCTGCCTTATCTCTCTTCATCTTCACACTGGCAGTGTGGAAAAAGGAGAAGTGGTGGGTGGCAAAAGCTATTCGCCACTTAATAGAAGCTAAAAGACTCTCCTCTTTGTGACAGTCGATTTCTGCACCTGCCATAGCACTTCCAGTTGGTGCTGCTGATGTGAAGAAAGAGGAGAAGACAGGGACAGTCAATGACAGATGGAGAATGACCTCCTACAACTCTTTTCCTTCCCTCCAGGAAGGAATGCGTCATTTGGCAGCTCTGCTGTTTTAGCACAGTTAACACCCAAATTAATGAGCTTTTGTCTGTGGTTAGAGGCTAATCCAAATGACGGTGTCTCTTATGGCCGGTGCCATACAGAATCTGCCACAGACAGCTCAGCAGATTTCCAAAGAATTGGAACATCCATCATTTTCAAAATGCATTCGCAATGTTGACGCAAGAGGCGTCTTCTCTTATGGTCGTTTTTCTCTTTCATGTCAAGTACTGTCATTGCAGACTTGGTTAAAGCAGGTTAGTTCGACTGAATATGTTTATAGCATTGTTTCTCAAAGTGTGTGACTGCAGAATTGCTGAATTTCCTCACTCACTTTCACACATTCAAATCCCACGACGATGATGCATGTGATGGTACATCTTTGCGGTACTTTTATGTGCCTTTTAGAGTTTGATGGTTACAATCACCATCCTCTCGTCCTTTATCTTAGTTTTTCACAGATGAAAGTGCTTTGAAGTGAGAAAATGACTGGATGGTTTTTATTTTGGGCAAACTATTACTTTCAAATTGCTCTCGCTCTCAAATTGCAAAAACTGTATATTTTATAATTTATTTATGCATAAGCGATTTTTATGATTAAAATGTTTTATGTATGTTTTTGCAGCGGACAATAACAGAACAACATAAAGGCTGTACTGACAATATCATTAAATGTTTATATTCATTCATTTGTTTATTAATGTACAGCACAAGAATATGCCTGAACATTTTTTCTCAGCATAATTACAAATTTTGCTGAATCAATTAATATAAATGCCATGTGTCATTAGTCAGTCAGATTTTGGGGGTTTGAATATCATACTGTATTTCTACTGTGCATATTATGGCTGCCACTTACGACTATTTTTTTAATCGATTAATCTATCGACTAATTGATCGATTAATCGCTTAATCCATCAACTAATTTATCGCAATCATTTTCAACAATTTTACTTGAAAACATTTAATTTAACTTGCGGCCTTCAGTAGTGTACTATAAAAAAGTGTCCATGTAAACAAGCCCTTGACAAAATGTAAAACTAAAAGAGTAAAAATTTTAAAAGGTAAAAATTTGTAAACCAACATAAAAAAGAGAGAATATCAGCAAATACTTTTTATATAGAATAGTGTTGTCACAATACCAAAATTATGAATTCGATACGATACCAGACTAAAAAACCTCAATACCGATACTGAATTGATAAGATGGCAAAAAAACAGTATAAGTAATTTAATAATATGACAGAACTTACTATTCATTGTTTTATCATTGTTTTAGGGTTAAAAAAGCAGAAAAACTCACTTGGCCGGCATGTTCCTGCCCTGCCCTGCTTCACACAGAATATTAGGTCCGGCCCTTTAAGAGCTGCACGGACCAAATTCATTGTAACACCCGATTTCTCATTCAACTCTGTACCCGTTCACTAAAGACATATCCGACTGCGTTTACCCGAATACTCACCAGGACATGCATTTTTACATATTTTTTACCATTCAAACCCAATAATCTGCGAAACTGGCATCGTAATCTGTCTGAGTGAAAGGCGTCTGCCGCGGTCAGAGTCTGGCAGCGCCGCACTTCTGTTGCTTTCTTTTTCCTGAGCTGCGCGTATATATTTGACTGTTTTGATTCCATTGTTTAGTGAACGGTGGAAGCAGAGCTCACACACACGTCCTCACTCCTGCTGTCACACATCAAAGCAAATTAAGAAATACTGCTCTTATTAGAGTGCTGTCATTTTTAAAGTACCGGTACTAATACAATTTCATATCGTACCCAACTTACCCAGTCGACCAAAAATGTTGACGTCAACTAATTAACACAAGATTGTATCGACCAATCGCGACAGGCCTAGTGCTATGAAGTAGGGGTTAGGGTTGGGTACCGAACTTTTAAGGGCAACGGCTGGATTACGTCGGTACTACCGAGTACCAATTCACATTAAATCAATTGGTACCAGATTTCGGTACCTGAGAACGCTTCTGGTGATATAGACTAATCTCTGTGAATATTAAACCGCAAAAAGACTATTTAAATATGAATCCTGCGTGTCCCTGTGTGAATGAATGGCGCAGACGCGCTGTTTAATTTACCGTGCACACACACACGCACTCAGAATTGTGAGTGACGATCGCATGTTTCCATCTCTGCTGTCTCATATGAGGACATGAACACAAACGTCATCTCCAGAGCCACTGAGAGTCACTTTATGAGCATTTTACCGTTTAATTTGAGAAATATTACCGTCATATCATAAACACACAGAAACTTCACGGCAACCTGTCAAAATAAAAGTTCAGTTGAATTTGACAAATACATTACTGTTGTACAGTAGAATTTAGATACATCTCAGTGTAATAATAATACTAACATTAATGTAATAAAATGTATAATAATAATAAATTATCAAAACTTTATTTTTTAAGTAATACATTTTTTTTTATTTATAAAGCTCAGTTGTACAGCACTTTGGTTGACAAAAAAAGTTTGTTTAATTAAATGAAAAGATAAATTAAATGAATGTCTTGTGGGTTCATTTGATTACCAGAAAATACACAACACATAATTTGTGGGAAATCTTTTCATGGAAATTAAATTAAAAAGAAAAACAAAATATTATGGTTGTTTTTATGAATTAAATGAAGTACCTAGTAGCCTACTATTTACCATAAAATATAACAGTATACAAACATCACAGACAATAGCAGATAGCGACCAGGGCACCTCTGGGATAATGTCAATAACACTTGTATAAATGACTTACAGTTTCTTTCCAGTTATTGATGTAAACATCCCTAAAGTACCGAATTTCAGGTAGCGGTTAAATGTGATTGGTACCCAACCCTAGTCGGGGTGTGAACCTATACTGGTCTGATGGTTCGGTTCGATTACGATTATCATGTCATCGATTCAGTTCAATTCGATATCACGATGCATTGACGATGCACTGCATCCTCGGATTCTGCCCAAAAGCCTGGAGAGCGCGGCCATTTTAAGCGTGTGCTGGGATGCCAGATTCAGCGTATGCACTTGGGATGCACCGAATATTCGGCCACCGAAAATTTTCAGCCGAAAATGGCCCAAAAGTGCATTTTCGGTTTTCGGCCGAAAGACTTTTATCACCGAAACAACATGGCCGAAATGTTGTGATGACGCAAACAGAAACCGCGACCTGCACGTGCTTGTCTGAAACAACATGTCTGCGGTGTGGACGTATTTCAGTATATCTGAGAAACACCCACGTCTGCTCCAGCGAGAGCTAGTGTTCAGTGCAGCTGTAGTGCAGCAGCTCATGTTCTTGATGAGAAGAGGACCAGACTTCACTGTGAATCCCAACGGTTTCCCATTGCAATCTTTAACAGTGGGCATGTTTTAAGCGCGGAACACTCTTCAATCACGAAATTCAAACGATAAATGCCGTTTTGACGCTCTTTAATGTGGCATCACTGATCACATTACAGTTCAAGCGGCGGCGCTCGCGGCGATCGATCATCTCTTCATTAAGAATAAACATGAATGAACATCTAAGATGTGTTGAGGATACATTACAACTTACTGTCATGTATCATATGTGGTGTAATCGCTCAATCAGTGTTTCATCGGCGAAAAGACGTCAATATAACTGCTGTAAACCAAACAAATGTCATGTAACGTTAGCATCACATTTACCTCAGGCAGTCATTCAGTGTCCACAGAATTTTATTCTCTAAAGTAAATAAACTCTTTCACTAAATATGCTCTATATTAGCCGTTATATTCATTATATTCTACTTAACCTGTTAATGATATCTTGATTATTTCATGCATGTTAAATAAACCTGTCATGAAAATGACAGACACTGTGTATAAATGATTAGTTTTCAACAACGAATTGGATAAAAAACTATTTTATAATCAGATTTAGAAGTTATTGCAAAAACTTCCTTATGTAAAGTTTACATGTTTGCGTACTATGTTATTTGAGTGTTGATTATTAGACCTAATGCACTTGTTCTGAATGCACTTTCTTGTAGTAGTCCTACAGAGAAAAATGTTAAATGCACTAGACCTAAATGCACTTTGTTTTTATGAGAGAACATTTAATTTTAAAACCTTTCTGTAGGCCTGTACATTATTATTTAATGCACAAATGAGTGGGGTCAAGTTAAACATTTTAGTTTGAATTTTATTTTATACTGTGCATTGTTGCAATGTGCTAAATAAATATTGGCATAATTTGTAATTGATTTATTCTTTGAAACTTTAATATTAATTTATGCAATTGCAATGCCTTGATTTGAGTAAAGTTAGTACACAGTCATAGCCATAAATGCAATGGTACTAATAATTGGCATAATTTCTTTCGGTGTTTTGGTTTTCGGTTTTCGGCCTTGGTTTCCTCTTTTTCGGTTTTCGGTTTCGGCCAAGAATTTTCATTTCGGTGCATCCCTAGTATGCACGAAGCATTTTACGTGAGGGAATGTTCCGAAATGAGTTGCCGCGATCATGCTCAACGTTTTATCTGTCACAAGCACTACATCTTTATCTGATAGCTGCCATTCATCGACAACATGAGACATTAGCTCAGTCAGATGAGCACCCGTGCGAGACTCATAAACGGCTCTCGTTTGCAGCACAATTGGACAAAATCTTCCAGTCCTCGCTAATGTAATGTGCCGTTATTGTCACATACGACTTTTGTCGGAGCTGGGTCCACCTTGGCACTGACAGGTATTAACAGCTCAGGGTGAAAATGGCTCCCCCGGCTTCTCAAGTTAGTGGTATGACATGATTTACACACAGCGTGTGTCTTCTCCAGTTTGTGCTTACCAGGTTGTTCATAAAAGCCGAAATGTGCCCTGATGTCGGCTTTTAAAGTAGTTGGAGCATTTTTAATTAGTCGCACTCACGTCTCGTCTCCCTCTGCCATTGTACGCTACCGCGACAAAGCACGTACGTGACAAATGACATCATAAAAGCGCCAGTACATTATAATCAGTTATGGTCTATTACTGAACCCATACCGAATTGTCCTCGTCTGCATCGCGATGCATTGTAGAAACAATACATTTCGACACCCCTACTATGCAGTGCGGCATGAATAGATTATGCTGTTGGTTTTATCTGTGCTGCTTATCTTATTATTGCTTCACTTTTAAAAGTTTGTGTTGTTTGTTAATTTAGCAATGTTCAGAATTTATCTTTATTATTATTATTTGTTGAGTGTCACCATTGTTGTGTTTTGTATGTCGAGTATTGATGTCTGTGCATCATTAGGTGATGGAAGAAAAACAAATCTTGTTGGAAGATAAACCTCAGCAGCTGCTTTACTATTGTGAAATATCCATCTACAAACAATTATGAATTTGAAATAAGATATTGGTACATCTTTATGTGGAAATGACGCTAATTATAGTAACTTAACTAAGACTTAAAATCAGCCAATTAGCTAAATTTATATTCTAGCTTGTCATCGGCTAGATCAGAAATTTGAATATGAATATACAATATCCAAGATCCCAAGCGAAATGAACACTGATCACCATAATGATGACTTCAACACAATTACAGTACTAAACAATATCATTTCTTACAGTGGCATGGTTAAAGACAACTTTATCATGTGAATTCCCAGTAAAACAAGAGCAGTAAATTACTTTGATGTTAATTAACAGTAATTCATACGAAGTTGACCCAGCATGCGTCTATTTCACTGTGAATTTGTGACTACAGTAATTTATTGTAAAATAATACTCTTTATTACTGTAAATTCCTGGCAATTTTTTACAGTCTGGAAAAGTCCAAATCAGAATCAAGCTTTCAACAGCATGATAGCATAAATAGATATATCTACAAGTTTGGCAGATTTTGAAACACTTGACAGACATCACAGTAGTGAGGTGCTGCCCATCATTTCTAAGCTCTCTTGAATAAAGCTGAACCCTTTACAATGACGCTCTGCTATCTGTCAATTCTGCAAAAATGTGAGAGTCTGCCTCTCAGCTCCAAAAAAAGAATTGAAAATGACCGCTCCAGTAAACACATACAGTGAGCTCTGTTTAACACATTTTACCATATTTAAATTCTGCAATCTGTGGATTTCGGCAGAATGCATTAAGTATGCACATTCCATCTGTGCTCTTACACGTTTATGAATGCCTTATAAAATGTTTAATGGAACATTTACGTTTATTGGTTTTGTCTCTGAACATTAAGCTTTAATATGTTTTTCTCATGCACTCATTTAAAGTTAGTGAACCAATATATGAATACTTTAGTGTTTCTGCAAGTG
This sequence comes from Gobio gobio, assembly GCF_949357685.1. NCBI lineage: Eukaryota > Metazoa > Chordata > Actinopteri > Cypriniformes > Gobionidae > Gobio > Gobio gobio. The sequence continues at coordinate 11,343,989 of NC_137107.1, read as the reverse complement.
GAGAAATACATAAAACATATGTACATAAAAACATCTTTTTTCAAATACGTTGCCTTTTATTCAGGAAACATACTTGTCCCTCCTGGTGATATGACTGTACAGCGCATGTTTGAGAACTAAGTTTAATGCTCACTGAGATTTCAGTTTTGTATTAGTAAGTTGGGTTAGTTCACCCAAAAATGAAAATTCTGTTATTAATTACTTACCCTCATGTCGTTCGACACCAGTAAGACCTCCGTTCATCTTCGGAACACAAATTAAGATATTGTAGTTGAAATCTGATGGCTCTGAAAGGCCTCAATTGGCACAATGCACTTTACACTCTCAAGACCCTTAAAAGGTACTAAAGACGTCGTTACAAAGTCCATCTCACGACAGTGGTTCTAAAATAACTTTATGAATCGGCGAGAATAGTTTTTGTGCGCAAAAAAAACCTAAATAACGACTTACATAGTGATGACGATTTCAAAACACGGCCTCATGAAGCTTCGAAGCGTTATGAATCAGTGAGTCGAATGAGCAGTTTGGATCGCCAAATTTCAGCAGTTTGGCGGTTTGACACGCGATCCGAATCATGATTCGACTCACTGATTCATAACGCTTCGAAGCTTCATGATGCCGTGTTTTGAAATCGTCATCACTATATAAGTCGTTATTTAGGGTTTTTTTGCGCACAAAAACTATTCTGGTCACTCCATAAAGTTATTGTAGAACCGCTGTAGTGAGATGGACTTTGTAACGACGTCTTTAGTACCTTTTAAGGGTCTTGAACCGTGCATTGTGAGGCCTTTCAGAGCCATCAGATTTCAACTAAAATATCTTCATTTGTGTTCTGAAGATGAACGGAGGTCTTACGGGTGTCGAACGACATGAAGGTGAGTAATTAATGACATAATTTTCATTTTTGAGTGAACTAAACCTTTAAGTTTAGAGCATAACTGCTCACTGTTCACCTTACAGTAATTGAGCCCGGAATCAAGGTAAGCTGTCCTAATTGTACAGCTATACGGATAAAGTATTCATATAAAAAGATATGAATTAAGTTTGAAATGTGTAGATGAGAAAATACACTGATCAGGCATAAAATTATGACCCAGGTGAATAGCACTGATTATCTCTTCATCACAGCAGCTGTTAGTGGGTGGGCTATATTAGGCAGCAAGTGAACATTTTGTCCTCAAAGTTGATGTGTTAGAAGCAGGTAAAATGGGCAAGCGTAAGGATTTGAGTGAGTTTGACAAGGGCCAAATTTCGATGGCTAGACGACTGGGTCAGAGCATCTCCAAAACTGCAGCTCTTGTGGGGTGTTCCCGGTCTGCAGTGGTCAGTCTCTATCAAAAGTGCTCCAAGGAAGGAACAGTGGTGAAGCGGCGACAGGGTCATGGGCGGCCAAGGCTGATGCACGTGGGGAGCGAAGGCTGGCCCATGTGGTCCGATCAAACAGACGAGCTACTGGAGCTCAAATTGCTTTAGAAGTTAATGCTGGTTCTGATAGGAACGTGTCAGAATACACAGAGCATCACAGTTTGTTTAGTATGGGGCTGCATAAACGCAAAAGCATTTTTTCAGACCATGTTCACCCTTTCATGGAAATGGTATGCCCTGGTGGCTGTGGCCTCTTTCATCAGGATCATGCGCCTGCCACAAAGCAAAAATGGTTCAGGAATGGTTTGAGGAGCACAACAACGAGTTTGAGGTGTTGACTTGGCCTCCAAATTCCCCAGATCTCAATCCAATCGAGCATCTGTCGGATGATCTGAACAAACAAGGCCCCACCTCGCACCTTAAAGGATCTGCTGCTAACATCTTGGTGCCAGATACCACAGCACACCTTCAGGGGTCTAGTGGAGTCCATGCCTCGACGGGTCAGGGCTGTTTTGGCAGCAAAAGGGGGACCAACACAATATTAGGACATAATGCTGTACCTGATCGGTGTATAGTATATGTTTTTTTACATCTGTGCTAGTACATCTATTTGTTATTTTGAGCAAATACTTTGCTGATGTGGGGCTGTGGCTAGATGCTAACATGTTTCTTCTTATCATTCTTAGAACTTCCTGGCAAGCTCTCCAAGTTAGTAACAAACATCTTTGCAGTAACATTGATAGAACATCCGTTAAAAGTTATCTGGTCTTTAATAATGTTCTCAAAATGTTAGCACAAAAACATTATCAGCCCCATTTTATATTAAGTGTCTTTAACTACTGTGTACTAAAATGTAAACAAATAATTTGATACAATTAGTGTTAATTTCATCAGACGAGATGAGACGAGACTAAATATGTTCGTCAACAAACTTTTTTTTTCATGACTAAGATGAGATGATGACAAGACTGCACCACTGTCCAAAAACGCAGACTAAGACTAAATTAACATGCATTATTGTTGACGAAAAAGGACGAGACTAAAATGTTTTGCTTAAAGCTACACTGTGATATTTTCCCCCATCTAGCGGTTAAAAGGAATATGACCATCCAGTGAATATTAGTTTCTCTTCCTCTCAATTCCGATTTCGTTTTAACTCCTACGGTGGCCGATTTAGCCCAAGATTAACATGGCTTCCAGTTCGACCTCGTCCACATTCGACACGGTGCCATCGAGTGTTAAAACGCGAAAGGCGAAGCTTGAATTTACGGGTATGTCCCTCTTTGGCTAATGTACTTTCAAGATGGAGGGGCAACATGGCGACCGGCATTCAAACCCATTACCCGTATGTATTTTCAATGGCATATTATAAACTTACGAGAATTCTTTATTACTTGAAAGAAGTAAATATACATTAATGAGCACATATAGTTTTTAGCTAAGAATAAACAAAAAAAGTTACACAGTGTAGCTTTAAAATAAAAACTAAGATAAAATCTCTCTTCATTTTCGTCTACAACCGTCTTTACTTTTTCATCATGAATATTCAGCTGTTCAAAATATTCCGAAAGAGTTTGCGCTGTTGCTCATGTACAGGTCTCATACTCCACATACTCCCAGCCTGTTATCTCGCAGCGGCGCGCGTGGTCACGTGGTTCCCGGAGCGCTCAATACTTCTAGTGCTGTGTCAATACATTTGAATGGCTTAAGCCGCGCAAGTTACACAACAGCTTCACTATACAGGTGTTTGCATTTTATCATTTTATTATGGAGAGTGATGGAGATGCAACATCTTCACATTCATGTTAATGTTTTTCTTGTATTTAGCCCTCAGGTATTCCTTACTAATCAGTCACACTTATACTCATTGATGGTCAAATGTGACCATACACCTTAACTATTTTTATAATAAATAGCCTATATTTTAGTTCAATAATATTTATTGAATATTCTGAGGAGATCTTTTGGTACTAAATACTATTTGTGCAATAATTATGGTCCATTAATGACCACTTAAAAATGTATATTACAATTAGTGTAGTAATTGAGGTTAAAATAGAGAATTCCAATGCAAAGAGGCAAATTAGAGTCATTTTGTGGCTGGAAAAATAAAGATTTTCTCATGTAATGCCATTACCCACTATAGGTGTCTGTATGGCTCTTTAATCAATATACATGTAGTCTAGTTGCAGATCATAACTGCTTACTTATTTGTGAAATTTGTGACATTTTAAAATGTTAATAATAGTGAATAGTAAAGAATGCAAGCAAATATAATTTAACCCCAAAACAGTTTAAAATAGTGCTATAAAGCAAACTTATTTTTCCTTATATGTACAGTAGGCCATATAAATATGAATTCATACTGAATCAAGATCGAAATCGATATTTGTGCCCATCGTCTCATAAGCTAATGCTGATTTTAGGCATCTACGCTGTAAATCAACCAGTTAGCGATGTTGTTGTGGCACATACATTATGCAGGTTATATGTATTTTATGTAACTTATTTTGCCACACAATATATTGAGTTTTCCTTTGACTAAAACTAGACTAAAATACCTTGAGTTGTCTTTTGACTAAAACTAGACTAAAATTATGAGACTTTTAGTCGACTAAAACTTAACAAAAAAAGATTTGTGAATGACTAAATATGACTAAAACTAACAAGGACATTTGGCACAAGACTAAGACTAAATTAAAAATAGGTGACAAAATTAACACTAGATGCAATGCATTTATTGTGCACATACATGTACTTGCAGTATATTTTAAAAAAAAATAACTCCTGCATTCCAGCTGTTATTACAGCAGAGATTAATTTATGTAATTACACTGTTGACCTTCCATACACCTAACCCTACCCTTAAACCTACCCATTCCACCACACCTGTCCCTAATCTTACCTATAGCCCACCTCAATAGCACCACAAGTGATTTGCAATACAACATGAACACAATATGTATATTGTACTTATTTTTATATTAATACATAGTAGTTAAAGACACCTGATATAAAGTGTGAAGACATTATCTATACATTTTTTCTGAATGTTTAATGTAAATGTAAAATAAACTGGAATTTTATCTCAATGTTCACATAATCAAGATATTTTTTTCTTCTTCATAACTTAATTGGAACGTTATTTTTTGACATATTTTGACAAACATATTTTTGTTACCTGGGAATTCTGCCAAGGATTGTTTTTTTTTTTTTTTTGCGTGTGGTTTCTTTATTTGCATCTATGGTAACACGAAGAATCCATTGAACATCCATGGAAACTTTCCAGTCCGAAAAAGTCTCTTTATAGTGGAAAAGGTTATTTAGATTACTAAAATGTTCTTTACACTAAGAAAAAAAGGGTTATCTGAAAGGGGAACCAAAATGGTTCTTCTATGTCATCACTGCATTTTAAAGAGATAATTTTTCTTAATTTGTTTCCAACAAATTCAGGCATTCAGCTGTAATCAAGAGCTTGAAAACATCATTATATTTGAATAATGAAGTTGCATGATTCCTACACAATCAATCAACTTGCATCGTGCACATGTTTCTTCTCGATTGACTGACTTGCTTGCAGTCTTTCTGTTAAATCGATCATCTTGAAGCTGGTGGAGGAGGCTGTATAGCCAATTGCCTCAGCGGGCCCAGCGGGATCTCCGATACACAAAAACCAATATGAGGGGTATTCAGTAAACACAGAGCACCGCAAGGGACAGATAAAAGCCTTCCCTTAAGTTGTTGTCACAAGATTTTCTTTAGCTTGTGAAGCATTTCTAGTTCATCTCTTCATTGCACTAAAGGGCCATGTTTGATCGGACTGCTAAGGGGTATATAAACCTCAGCGGTCCCATCAGACATCTGGCCACTATTGGGCATGACACCACTGGGTCTAAGGAGGTGGGAACCTTTGCTTTCACAAGCACATTCATGCCAGGATGGGAAGAAAAAACACCCCCTGACATATCAGAATCAGAATTTGCCTCTATTGGAACATACCTTGTTCTAATAAAATGAATAACAATAGAAATAAAATGATGAAAGAGTGCCTCGCTCCACCCAAAACGTGTTTTTAGGGTATTTTAAGGAAGTCTTGAAACAGTGGAGGACAAACAATCACTCTAAAACAGTCTGGACCCCCTTTACAACTATCGATTAGTGTTGTCAAATTATAGATATTTCGGTATATGCATTGAGACTGAAATATCTTTAACGGTTCCAATGCATTTTTTACATACTGTGATTTGGATACTCCTCTTCTAGGACTTCTGTAATAAAATTCAGTCAATATTTTTGTGGACACCAAAATGTCAGGGTGATTCAACTGTCCTGATATTATAATAATGAAAAAAATATGATGAAAATCCTTAGAAAAAATATGAAATCCTTAGGAAATCTTGAGTAGTTTAACATACAACAGGAAATGGTATAATAGAGGATCCCTACAGACCCTCATGATTTTATTAATGTCAATTAATACCATTTATGCATTATGGAAGTATGTTGGTACCTTTTTGCTGATTTTGTGGGTGGGTCCCCCCGAAATCTTTACTGGAGTAGATGCAATTTACATTAATAGTCTGCATCGTTTACTAAATGTCTGGTTGGGCCAGACAAAATTACAAAAGTCACCAAATCATTTACAGTGACAATAGTGTAGGGGTAAGAGGCATGGCAGAAAGTTTTGCTGCAAATCGACTCGAAATTGATCCACCTTTTGCCGAACTCGCTCTACTCCCTTTTGCTATCACATATCAGAACGGAAAGGCATTTATTTTCAATAAAAATGAAGAAAACATTCGAAAAGGTGGGGGTTAGGTCTAACGTGTGTTTAATAATAAAGTGTTTATTGGTTAGGGGTAGCTAAACAGAATTATTGAGTGAGTGGGTCCAATATCATTGGTCTTAAAAAGTGTCCCACCCACATACAATGATTCCGACGCCCATGATCATTGAGAATAATAAGAACTACAAACTAACTCAAGGGAATCTGCTATGGGGTAAATAAATGTAATAAATCACATACAAATTATCATCTTTTATTGGAAAATAAAGCAACATTTTATCAAACTCGATCAAAATCACCTGTCAAGTTTATAATATAAATGACATATACATATGAGAGTCAAATTGTAATCTCAGGATCATTCATTTAACAGTTAATCTATTAAGATTGAAGTCATCAAAAAATATTCAAAATATTCAAATCAGAATTGTCAGAATCCGAATGTGTAGTTTGTGCATAAAAAATGTCTGTCAAAACCAACAGATTTTAAAGGATGTTCACTAACCCACTGAAGTTTTTCAGTTGGATTGGCGTTTATTCTCTTTAGCATGCAGTGTGAAGTATTTCACTCAGTTCCCTGATGATTCCCATTCAGTTTCAGCGAGTGAAGAAAAGAAAAATTTATTATACTGATCGTTATAGTTATAGGGCCCTATCATACACCCGGTGCAATGCGGTGCCAGAAAAATGTTTTTTTACTCGTTTCACTTACAACTTTGGCTTGCTCAGTTGGGGACACTAAATATTCAACTATATTAATGATCAGCTCATTTCAATTATCATAAAGTCATAATTAAGAGATAAAATGTGGAAAATATGATTTTAAATGTCCTCATTGTTAGATAAAAAGTCAAAAATATGATTTTAAAATTCATAATAGTGAGATAAAAAGTCGAAAATACAACATGCTAAGTCACAATTATGTTGAAAGGGGTGATGCACTGAGAAATCAACTTTCCCTTGAGCATTTGATATATAAAAGGTTATGGTAATAAAAGAATATCCTGTAAGTTTCAGAGCTGAAAACTTCCTTGTTAGTCAAAGAAAAGCTTTTATTGACACCTGGCGCAGAAAACAAGAGCTCTCAGAATATGCGGATCTCTTACGTAATAGGACCTAGACTAAAAATATGCTTCTGTAGCCCCGCCCACCGACTCGTGGGCTAAGGATCGTCCCAGCATAAGCTTCCTTCTGAACACACTTATGTGAGTAGGCTAAAACATGTTTTTTTGTATGAGTTAGTTTTGCATATCAGTACAGATCATTTGAAATCTATTGATTACATACCTTAGCACGCTGTCACAGGGTGGAGAAGTTGTTATTGAATTGGTTCAGTCGTGATCGGACTTGTAATGTTATGGGCCAGGCGCGAGTGTGTGTGTGTCTCCGCACGAGTGAGTGTGTCCGCGCGACGCGAGTGAGTGAGTGAGTGAGTGAGTGTGTGTGTCCGCGCGTGAGAGAGAGTGAGTGAGTGAGTGCGTGTGTGTGTCCGCGCGAGTGAGTGAGTGAGTGAGTGAGTGTGTGTGTGTCCGCGCGAGTGAGTGAGTGTGTGTCCGCGAGAGTGTGTGTGTGTGTGTGTGTGTGTGTGTGTGTGTGTGATTTAATCATTGTGTTTGTTTGATATTTTCCTCTGAGCATTTCCCCCAGACGATTCCTGGGACAGACGGTAGCTGAAGCTCATTAAATATGCAAATCTTATCCAATCCTAGCCGTGGGCGTTTACTTCCAAGTGTTCAGTGCGGCACGCCCATCAAATTTGAGTGTTTTTCAGAGAGCCTCAAAACCAAGGCAAAAGATAGCCTATTACTTATTCATTATGATGTTTTTGAATGTAAAAACACACAAACGTCATAAGTTGACCTCAGACAACAATATAAAAAAATTTAAAAAGCCAGTTCATGACACCTTGAAAATTTGATTTTAAAAGTCCTCATTATTAGATTAAAAGTAGGACTTTTAAAATTCAGAGATAAAAATGCTAAATTTTGGATTTAAAGTCAAAATTATGACTTAAAAATCTAAATTATGATTAAATGTCCTAATTATGAGATAAAAAAAACTTAAATTTGATTTTAAAAAGTCTAAATAATGACCAAAACACACACTAAGACATTTAAGAGATGAAATCATGCTTTTTTTTTTTAAATGCACTTTTAAATTTTTGATTCACACTTATAATAATATTTACATTATTGTTTTCATTTTGTGCAATTTTTTATTTTTTTAACATGCGTTTTTAAACAGAAATTAATCAATCAAAAACTTACTTTAGCTTTTCATCTAAAACAAAATTAATTTCCTGTCATCACTGTAAAGCTGCGTTGAAGCAATCTGTGTTGTGAAAAGCGCTATAGAAGTAGTGGTGACTTGACTTGACTTGATGCTGACTGTTTTTTCCAAAAGTGGATTCGGACTCGCCCTAAATGCACCTGCGCCATGCGCTTTAGACCATGCGCTCAGATTGTTAAAATAGGGCCCTTTGCCTCTTACAGACGGCATGTTGAAGCCACTCAGGCTGTCATTTTCTCCCTCTTCTCGGAAAGCGATCTATCCGGTAGTTTGGGTTTTCCAGGAAATGCGTGAACTCGCTGGACCTCTGCTTCTTGTAAATACTACCACTTATTAGCACGCAATTTTTTGACAGACATCGGTGTTGTGATATTCAAATGATGTGGATTTGAAAACAGATGGATCGTAAGGTAATAATTAATTATTTCTTAGCCGGTAAGTATTTAGTGAAGTGACTGATGCCCATGAGTGTGTTATGTCAATGTTTTTAGTTCTAATATTACAACCGACAGCCAGCCTAAGTTTTTGAGAGATGTTCAAAATGCTTTTTGTGTAGCTCATAATACTTACTTTACGGAATGAAGTTTATTTTGTGGCTTAAATACATAACATGCTACTCAGAGACATGATATGTGACAGACACACACACACAAAGTATCTTTGTGGGGACTCTCCATAGACGTAATGGATTTGTACAAACTGTATATTATATCCCCTTACACTAACCCCTAAACCTACCCATCACAGAAAATCTTCTGCATTTTTACATTTTCAAATCTCATTCTGTATAATTTATAAGCTGTTTTCCTCATGGGGACCTCAACTTAGGTCCCAACGGTCCCCATGAGTCAGTGTGCATTCAGGCTGAAGTCCCCGCCGGGATAGAAAAGGATGAACACACGCGCACACACACTCACTCACTCACTCTCAAGATGTAAGGAAAATGCGTAATTACTGTTTACTTCATGCTTACACTACATGCCATTACATTTGAAAAGATATCGAAGAGTTTCTAAGCTCCGTATTAAAGCCCGGTAGATTCTAGGAGAGTGCCTTTCCCATCACACCAGCCTCCAGTTGGCATTGCTTAGGCACTGTGATGATTGGCATTCAATTTTCTTGTTTTGTACGGTCTGTCACTTTAGCTTTATTCTCCTGCTGACAAACTCAAAGTCATCATATACACACTAGGGCCTGCCACACATGAATCAGAGAAAAAAATGATTGGTTTCCAAACATCCCAGCAATAAGCATGCTGGATTCTAATCCCTCCCACCAGTAACAACTGCATAGAGTTAAGACGGATGGCATTAAAAGGCTTTAGTCCTAACAGTGTCTGATACTGCAGTTACGATGTCTATTTGAGAAACTGTAAGTGGTTATCACACACAATGTGGTAAAACCTTGTTTATGTGTCACTGCCTGTTAGATTAAAGCTGTCGAATGCTCTCTGTGTGACAAATTAATAGCTCAAATGTGTTTTTAACACATCACTGCTGCTAATATTGCTTTTGTTTCTTTTGTTTTTCAAATCACCTGTGCTGCTAGAAAAGATTCCATTAGTGTAAATGCATTAGCGTGAAACATTGGGTAAAATCTTAAATTAAAATGATTATTCATATTTTGTAAAATCACATTTTTCACAATGACCGCAGCATTTTATTGTAATAGTAAAATGTTTTGTTTGTATGTTAATTACTCTTTTAGAGGAGTCGCCCTTTTAGAAATTATGCAGATGTGGTGACAGAATTCATTTCTCAATCATCACATCATTATGAAACATGAGGCTTCAAGAGTCAATTATTTCGGGAGTCTGTCATTTTCTCTGCCTCTTACAAGTCTCCATTTGTCCTTAAACGTATATCTAAAGCTGTTAAGACTAATCATAGCTCTTTAAAACAGATTGAATATAATTGCAACTCCCTGACTGGAGTAATCCCCTAAATTGTCATCTTCATTTAATTTCCTTCACACAATTAGCTCACACTGTAGGTTTAAACTGAGCAGAGGAGCACAGGGTGTCACAGTTGACCCTCGGCTCTGAGCAGAGTCACAAGGAGAATATTACCCTGAACTTCCAGTTAACCCTTAAATGCATGACTGTTTTGCCAAACATTCTTACATATCTTTAGCGACCCGGATCTATATCTAACATGGATAGATCTATACCTGTCGCGATAATATATAAATCTCCTGATATTTGAGTAACAATTACATATTCGCGATCTCACGCATATTCTCAAAACTCATTTTCAACGTCTTCAAAATAAATATTTTAATCACTGACAGCTTCCTTCACCAGATCCATCATCAAGTGACAGTGACACTAATATTTGATTGCGTTCAGTACTGTCTCTGCAGTAAATTGCTGAGCCATTTCAAATTTTGCAGATAATATATATATATCATTGTTTTGTTTTCTGTCTGAGGTAAATATGAGTGAAACGTCACTTCATCATTGTGTATCAGATATTGCCACCTTGTGGAATAAAGGTGAATTGCACTCATATCGTCATTATAGATTTATTTATTATTGTGCAGATAAAAAAATGCAATCTTACACACCTTGGGTCGTTAGCGACCCTATACAATTTTGACAAAAAACTAGAGGAAAAACAGGCATTCAATTATAATTTTAAAATAGTTTTCTTGTCATATTGTTTAAAATGGATTGATTGAGGAATACTAAGAAGGTTGATGTCTAACTTTAAAAGTGAATGACGTCTCGGGTTACTAAAGACCCGAGGTATGCATTTAAGGTTTAAGCGGAAGAAAAAGAAATAGAGGGAAATTAATAACTGCAAAACTTTTTAATTTTTATTTTTAATTTTACAGTCACTGATATCTCTTGCATGAGTTGCATTTAAAGCCATTGCAATACAACAAATATACAGACACCTGTAACCGCACATTATTTCAGTTTGATTTCTGTATTAATTCATTGGTGATGCTGATTATTAATATTGCTTAGTGGAAGAATTGTTCAGTAGTGGTGCTCGCTAAAGCTTGAACTGTAAAATTGTTGCCATCTTTGATACATTACTTTTTAATCACAAAAATTCCCTTTCAAGCTAGGAATCTATGCCGAGTCAGATGCTAACGCTATGTGATGGTATCAAATTTTCATGTTACAATAATTTCTGCAGCTTTTATCACAGTATATGTTATTATCACAATATTGAAATAAGTTGCAAAAAAAAAGAAGAATTTCCTTATAACAAAAAGAACTAAACATTTTGAATACAATAAAACAACACAAAAATATACTAAGTAAACAAATGTTTCAAACAGATTCAATGCAAAATAATTATAAAGAACAATAGGAAGCCTTTACAATAAGGTCTCATTAGTTAAATAGTACATAACACACGGTTTCGACCAGTCTCATGTTAATCTTGAGTACCTGAAGGGTGCTTTCACACCTGCCTCATTTAGTTCGGTTGAATCGTAGAGTTGGTTTTCCCCTTTGGTGCGGTTCGTTTGGTCAGGTGTGAAAGCAGCAATCTCACTCGGGTATGCGCACCAAAAGGGGACCAAACAAGCGTACCGAGACCTCCTTGAAGCGGCTATCAAACGAACTCTGGAGCGGTTCGTTTGTGGTGAGAACATGATCCGACCTCGAACAGACCCAACTGCAAAAAGTACTGATCATATTTGGACTAAACCAGCTGCCGTAGTCAGCTGCGCTGTGCATTATGTGATGAGGAAGTGTTTGTTGACAGTTTGCACTTTAGCATGGCAGCTCGCAGACAAACTTGGAGTTGTGAGGAGGTGCGGAGCGTCATAGAAATTTGGTCTGATGACCATATTAGGTCCCAACTTTCGAAAACTCACAAGAACAGCGTGATCTTCGCATGATAATTTCTGTCTTCGCGTTTGCAGTGCATTAGAACGTTGTTTTCAAGCCGCAACCGCGCTTCATTATAGAAATGTATTGTTTGCATATTGTGGTGTATACAAACAATGTAATAGATCATGGCCAGAGATTATGGCAGTCGCAGTTTAAGAAATACGTCATGGCCAATGAGGGATGTGGATGTTGTCATGTGACTGCATTTCGGTTCGTTTCAACTTGTTCGGACCAAAGCAATCAGTGTGGTGTGAAAAATGCTACAATGTATAATTGTTTACCCTTGGTTCAGACCAAATGAACCAAACTAGAGATGTGAAGGCCCCCATAGAGTCGTATTGCATCCTTCATATCTCTGAAGAGTCTTTAGTTTTATCATATTTATAAAAGACGCCGAGCTCGTGCAGTGGGTGGAGCTAAAGAGACACGAGCCACACACACAGTACATTGTGGCATTATCTCTGGATGACTTTTGATTCACTATACGTTTGTGTTGTTGACATTATATGCACTTACAAAACAAATGCCAACAAAACACACACATTTGATGCAGCTTCACTCACTCACTCATGACCGGGAACAAACACTTGTAGAAAACTCTGTTTCTGCTCCGGAAAAACAAACTACATCCACTGTTTTCTTAACGAGGGGTTCTTGGGCAAGCTGAACAAGGTGATCTTTTCCTCACAACCAGAAACACACTTCTTTAGTGACATTGTTGATTTCGTGGTCTAAAAACAAAATGACAGCTCTGCCGATGGCTTCCGTAACTGAACGAAGCTCGTTGATGAATGTGCTCTTGCTCTCGCTCTGGTTGATGTGGGAGAAGTCCAGGAGAATGGGAGTGCCCATACAATAATTCTGCCCTTTATGATGTCATACAGGGCCATACTCGAAGAAAAAAAAAAAAAACTTTCAGAAAACTTGTTCGAATCCTGAAGGAGTGTAGCCTGACAAGCCAGACCCACATCAAGATGTTGGGTCTGGAAACTCACCATTGACAGAGCTCAATCTGAGGGGTGGGATAAACGAGCTAACGTTATTTGATAGACTTTCGCCGTATCCGCTAGGCAAAACTTTGAACATATCTTCTTTTCTTAAGAATGACTTCAGTGCCGTTCTTTGTTCTTTTCTCAAAGAAAAGCTTAACTCCAAGTCTTCCAGAGTCACGGCCAAAGCCGATTCAAAAGGCCGCTGTTCGTCAGCTTCTGTGTTTAAAAGTAGCACGCAGAACCTCCGCAACTCTGCCGTGACGTGCCGTCATTATGTTAAGCCCGCCACACCGACTCTACACACGCTGTGATTGGCCTGACCAGAGTTTGGTTTTTCCAGCTCTCAGGTCTACCGAGAGTTGCTAGACTACACTCACGGCAAAATACATTTTCTGCCGCTAGGGTGCGTCTAGATTTCCTAGGCTAGAAGGAGTGTATTTGGCACAGAAATACGTCCATACGTCCAACTCATTTAAAAAAAAATTGTCGATGTTTAGCATGAGAATCAAATCTTTTCGAGAGTTTTTTTTTGTCCGTTATCTTTCTCAAACTATATGTTATGTTCCAAAACTGACTGTGTTTAACTGCAATACTCGCCAAGACAAGCATTTTGACATAGTTTTGTATGCATTTGACCGAAGCGCAGTCAAGTCAAGTCCCCTTTTTTATATAGCGCTTTTTACAATGCAGATTGTATCAAAGCAGCATCACGGTGTTAAACAGGAAAATAATGCAACCGAATTTGATCCGGCTGTTCAGCCGCTCTGGAGAAAACAGTGATGTCATCGTCCCACTCAGTTCAGTTATCATATAGTGATAATGCGGGCAGATCAGTAATATTTTAGAATATTTAGTGTCCCCAAATTTTTTTTTTGAGGAATCAGTGCCACTGGATGTCGTGTCAGTGGAGAGTCTAGTTGGCACGGTCTCTGCAGACACTTCAGGGATGCGTTGTTCGTGTCTAGGCGCAGGTCCACCATCTGATCTGGTTAGTGAGCCACAGGGCCGTGCAGAGAGTTCGTCAGGGGCAGGGGCTCAAATGTAAAAAAGGGGCAATATGTAAATATATATATATATATATATATGTTTATATATCCTTATGCTCATCAAGCCTACATTTATTTAATCAAAAATACAGAAAAAACAGTAGCCTAATATTGTGAAATATTATTACATTGTGTTCTTTTTAACTTTTTATTAATCAAAGAATCTTGAAAAGAGTATCACAGTTTCTATCATTGACATTAAATCCTCATATTAGAATGATTTCTGAATGATCATGTGACACTGAAGAGTGGAGTAGGCCTAATGATGCTGAAAATCCAGCTGTGATCACAGGAATAAATTATATTTTAAATTATTTTAAAATAGAAAACCATTATTTTAATATATTTCGCAATATTGCTGTTTTTTATCAAATAAATGCAGGCTTGATGAACATAAGAGACTTATTTAATAATACTGCATAATATTCAAAAATAGTATAATAAAGTCCTTTCACGTAACCATTTCGCCAGCCTACACTTCACATAGCCTAATAGGCCTGTAGCCTAGGTGCCGGTAGCCTAGGAGCCGGTTTTGTTAACTTTGATAGTTTCATGAAATAGTAAACGATGTATCAATATAGGCTACATAAATACAAGTGAATTTAACACTACTTGCCATTAATGCGACTTTTGCTGCTGTGGTTTTGTGCAGGGATTTGTTTGTTGTCAGTTAAAATCCATTTTGTCAGTGATGCAATTTATAAAATGAGCCAAACCGCAGGAAATTGTTCCACAAACGTTAGTTCGTCTGTCCGTGTAATTTTCAACCGATTTATGAATGAGAACAGAAAATTACTGTTTCACATCGCCCAATGGAATTTGAACTTGCTTTGCCAGATCACGATTGGTTGGTGTATAGCCTATACATGACAAACGGGCATTGGTGAATTGTGTAATACTTTAAAATATATAGCTAATATATAGCTTTGTAATTAAATCAACATATTAGCTCTGATTATGGATGAAAAAAAAATATTGGTTTACTTTTTTCCTGTGAGGCCACACACTCTCTGAAAGGACCATATTTGGGTCGAGAGCCGTTTCCGAACAGTGGAAAATCAGCAGTCAATCAAAACGCACGCGACCCAGAGCAACGCGTTACGGCAACGCCTCAACAGAAATTATCCGACTTTTGAGCCGTCCGTTACTATTGTATGCATTGTCATGTTATAATAATCACATTTATTTAGTTTTATTGACCACGATTTTATCATTGATATTTGTCTGAGAGGGGCACTTTTGATTCATTTTGAAAAAGGGCAGGGGCTCGAGCACCCAAAGCCCCCCCTTCTGCACGTGCCTGGTGAGCCACTCATTTTGGTACTTGCGCGACTCACAAGCTGTTTGAGACTGAGAAGCAAGCGGCTTGTGCGCTCTACATAGGTCACTAGTGGCACCTGAATGACTAAAATTATGCCCAATACAAGCACTTTTTAACTGGAGGTAGTGAGACGAGTGAGTGAGAGGACGTGGATGTGTGTCACTTTGCCGTTGGAAAGACGTGAGACTGACTGGCCGGTCAGAGGTCTGGGCCGATCATAAGGAAAATCAGCCGATTCCGATCCCTAGCCAGTCAGTTTAAGTGCTTGGTGCTGTGATTAACACCATTACGAATACACAAATCTGAATGGCTGTTTAAAACAATTAAATACTGTTCAGAAACACAAAGTAGCGCAGTTGCTTTGTTTAAGGAGTCATTTGTGTAATGACTGCATTTCTGCTGTTCCATCAGCGCCATCTGCTGTCAGAGAGTGAACGTGCCTTTTCATTCAGCGCGTCTCCTTCACTTGTTCTGCCATGCTGCTCATGCATTTTGGGCTTGTTCATCAGTGTGCATGCATGCCTCTTTGACGCAGTGTATTTTTTAAACCGGTTGAATTAAAGTATTCTTAAAATGCATACTAAAAATTGAATAATCTGTAATAAATAATTATTCTCTGTATTTTAAAGTGCCCACAACAACAGTACAGTGCATGTTAATTAGCGTGATAAATCGTATTACCGTTTCACAAGTTCACACTTACAAATAAGTCCGATAGAATAAATGCTATGCGCATGTGGCGTTCTGTCCGGAGAGAGGGCTCCAAGCGTGATATTTGGCCCGAACCCAGAGTACTCCCCTCGTATTCCTGCCTGTGGTAGGAACCAGTGGTTGTACATTTCTGTATTCCTTGTTTCTCCTATGTATTCCTTGCCGGATTTATTATTAGAGACTGTTTATTTGATATTTTCCTGCATTGTGCAATTTATACAACCACCCGTTCGTGACACAGATGCTTTTATCCGAAGCAAATTCTTACACTGCGTTCAAAATTTATATTTTAAGTTCATGTGTTGATCTGTTGAATCAAACCCACAACCTTGGATTTGTTAGTATCATAATGTACGGTTTGAGCTACAACAACAATGCTCTGTTTTTCTTGGCTTATTACAGTATCCCATTGTTGGCTTAGCTCATGTAGAGCGTTTAAATATCATAACTTATGAGATTTCCATTTCAGGTGATTTTAACTGCTACAAGATCAATTCATGTCATGGATGCAAATCCAATTTCTTCAAGATTCAAACATTATCTGCTGTGTAAAATTAAATGACATTTCAATCTGCCAAACATAATCACTTAGCCTTGCATTTTAAGCCAGCTTATACTTCTCCTAACGGTCTGCTCAACACACACTCATGGCAATTCATGCTAACTATTTTTGTTATTGGCTCGTTTGTACATTTTCATACAATCCACTTTTGCCCCACTGATGGTTAGGTTTAGAGGTGGACTGTCATGCTTATAAATTCATACGAAATTGGCTCCTCGTATAAAACGAGATCTGGTTGATCTGCTTGCAATTGTTTCTGGTGGGAAACGATGAGATCCCATCCCAATGCCATTTTTTTTTTTTCCTGCGACTTCACCCACATACCATTAGGGAGGTTTTGCATGGCAGCATCAAACAGCTTTCTTTGCCTAATCTTGTTTGAAGTCTTGAGAGACATTTTTCAACTGAAGTTTTCCGCTGTACTTTGCAACATCAAAGCTCAGCGAGGTTTCAGTGCTTCAGAGGTAGAGAGGAACACATGGCAGCAACGCTGATGATCTGCCATGAACAGGATTGGCACTGCTGACCAAATTAGCTTTGTGGTGTGTCACTGCTCCCGTAGAGAGGTGATATTTCTATAGTCTGGTGTGTTTGCTCTCTGGACTTCAAAGAGAAACAACCTCAGTTGGTAGAAATGTCTAAAGTTGTCTAAAGTTTTAACACTCAGTTTCAGTCAATCTCATGTCAATCTTGAGTACCTATAGCAGGGGTGGGCAAACTTTTTGGCTCAAGGGCCACACTGGGTTTTAAAATGTGACAAAGGGCCGTTATCTAGTATCAGATTATATTAGTTAAAGGGTTAGTTCACCCAAAAGTGAAAATTCTGTCATTAATTACTTACCCTCATGTCGTTCGACACCTGTAAGACCTCCGTTCATCTTCGGAACCGAAATGAAGATATTTTAGTTGAAATCTGATGGCTCTGAAAGGCCTCCATTGGCACAATGGCACTTTACACTCTCAAGACCCTTAAAAGGTACTAAAGACGTCGTTACAAAGTCCATCTCACTACAGTGGTTCTAAAATAACTTTATGAATCGGCGAGAATAGTTTTTGTGCGCAAAAAAACCCTAAATAACGATTTACATAGTGATGACGATTTCAAAACAAGGCATCATGAAGCTTTGAAGCGTTATGAATCAGTGAGTCGATTCATGATTCGGATCGCGTGTCAAACCGCCAAACTGCTGAAATTTGGCGATTCAAACTGCTGATTCGACTCGCTGATTCATAACGCTTCGAAGCTTCATGATGCCTTGTTTTGAAATCGTCATCACTATGTAAGTCGTTATTTAGGGTTCCCTTTCGAGGGAACTCGCACTGCATCGGGACGACGCTTTGGGGATGCTCCCTTAGCATCAGCGAATCTGAAACCAGAATGCCAACTAGGCCAATCCGATTGGCGTGCGTGATGACGTCATCGTGACGGCATACCCGGAAGTATAAAAGGGTTGCTGGAGCGTAATGGCGGTAGTTATTGCTCTTCAGCATAGCGCTATCTGTTACTGTCTGTCTATTTACTGTTGTTTGTCAGTGAAAGTGTGTGAGAAAAGTGAAATGGAAAGTGTGAGAGTGAATGAATTCAAACAGTGTGTGCATCCGTGTCCCAGGTTCATGTCGGGCTCGGATACACACCTGCTTTGTGTGCACTGCCTGGGCGTCCAGCATGCCCAAGCGGCTCTCGAGGGAGCCGCTTGTGAGCATTGCGAAAAACTGACGCTCAGGGTGCTTCGCTCTCGGCTGGCTGCGTTTGATGAGGCCGGCCAGCCTCGTGAGCCTCGTGGTTCTGGACCCGCAGTCGCTGAGGCGGCTCGGCGTCGCAGATCATGGGGCTCACAGCGGGATTTGTCAGAGGGTTTCGGGACTGCTGCGGCACTTTCCCGATCCTCCTCTGACAGTTCCGAGGATCTTCCTCCCCGTGTGGAAGCCCGCGCTGCGGCTTCTTCCCCCGGGGTGGGAGGTCCGATGCTTATTCTCTCCGGTTCCGAGGAGCCGGAGGAAATAGGCACCGAGGCGGGGGATGAAGCAGGAATTGTTTCATCGCTTCATCCACCCGCCCAAGAGGAGCTGGTCGAGGTGTTGGCCCGGGCAGTGGTCAAATTAAATATAAGTTGGCCACAAGAGGCTCCGGAAATCCAGCTACCCAGCAGGCTGGATGACCGGTTCCTCTCACACCGGGTTCAAACACCTCGCCGGGGCCTGCCTTTTTTCCCGGATCTACACACCGAGGTGTGTAGATCATGGAAACGGCCCTATTCTTCGCGTGTTTGCAATCCCCCAGTATTGGACTATTCCAATGTTCTGGGGGCACGCGAAGCGGGCTATGGGGCGATGCCTCGGGTGGAGGAAGCTCTCGCGAGCTATCTTTCACCCGACTCTGCATCGTCCCTTAAGGCTCCGGTTTTGCCCACCAAACCCTGTCGGGACACCTCATCTTTGGTGGGCAAAGCATATATGGCGGCTGGTCGGGCTGGTGGTTCCCTGCACACATTATCAATTCTGCAGGCCTACCAGGCCGACCTCCTTAAAGAGTTGGACGAGGGAGATGGTCCCTCTCCGGAGGACATTCTGGAACTGAGGAAGGCTGCAGATTTGTCTCTCCGAGTCACCAAGGAGACGGCCCGCGCTATCGGCCGCTCCATGGCTTCCATGGTGACAGTGGAGAGACATCTCTGGCTGAATCTGTCGGGGATAAAGGAGAAGGATAGAGCTTTTCTCCTGGACTCCCCGATCTCGCCTTCTGGGTTGTTTGGAGACGCGGTTAACACCGTCGTTTCCAGACACCAGGAGGCGAAGAAACAGTCAGCAGCCTTCCACCAGTATCTCCCTCGCCGCTCTAAACCTGGGAAGGCTGGCCCTAGCGGGCAGCCTCAGCCGTCATCCAGCTCCTCGCACCGAAAGGTGCAAAAGGAGAGCGTCGCTTCTAGAGCCCCTCCCCCGGGAGCCTGGCAACAGAGGCGGCGCTCTCAGCAGCAACCTTCAGCCCCTAAAGGCGATCTTCGGAACGTCCTTCAGGCGCGGAAGGCTGCTGGGAAGAAGTCCTAGCCACGGCTGGGCTTCTAAGAGCGGTCCCCCCCGCGGAGAAACAACCGAGGTTGTTTCCTCCGCGGCGCTCTGGGAAAATCGATGTGGTAATCCCGCCGTCTATGACGCTTCGGGCCACATCGATTTCCCGCGAACGCATGCTGCACCAGCCGCCTCTGGAAAGACCTGCGGCTGGTCAGCTCGCGCGTCCGCACACGGAGAACCGTTCCCAACTACTTCCTGCCGGTCAGCCGCTTCAGGAGGTTGGGAACGGGAACCGTGTAACACCCGACGCCAGCCTCGAGAGGCTGGTTCCCTTAGTAGATTATTTCGGCGCATGGAAATGCCTTCCGAATATTTCTACATGGGTCCTGCGTACTGTAGAAAAGGGGTACAAACTGCAGTTCGGTTTTCCTCCTCCACAATTCAGGGGGTTATACTGGACAGCAGTGATACCCGAGCAGGTTCGGGTAATGGAACTAGAAGTAAAAACTCTTCTAGCGAAGGAAGCCATAGAGCGTGTTTCTCCGCTGGAAAGAGAGTCCGGGTTCTACAGCCGGTACTTTATAGTTCCCAAAAAGGATGGAGGGTTGCGTCCAATTATAGATCTGAGGGTTTTGAATCTGTCTCTGAGGAGCTTCAGGTTCAAAATGCTCACTATTCCCATGATCGTGAGTCAGATCCAGTCCGAGGACTGGTTCGTCACGATAGATCTAAAGGACGCATATTTCCATATCTCCATCCTTCCATGTCACAGGAAGTACCTGAGGTTCGCTTTCGGGGGCGAAGCGTACCAGTATCGAGTGCTTCCCTTTGGCCTAGCCCTCTCCCCACGCACGTTCACGAAGTGCATGGATGCAGCTCTGGCTCCAATGAGACTTCAGGGCATCCGTGTGCTGAATTATATCGACGACTGGCTCATACTGGCCCAGTCGTACGAGGTGGCGGTTCGGCATCGAGATGTCGTTCTGAACCACATGAAATGCTTGGGGCTGAGACTCAACACGAAAAAGAGCGTGTTGACGCCGTCCCAGAGGACTACGTTCCTCGGGGTCGTGTGGGACTCGACAACGATGCGGGAACGATTGTCTCCCGCGCGAGTCGAGACCATACAGGCGATGGTCTCAGGAATAAGGCTAGGCCACAACATCACTGTGAAGCACTTTCAGAGAGTGCTGGGTCACATGGCAGCAGCGTCCAACATAATACCTTTTGGCCTGCTATACATGAGACCCATCCAGTGGTGGTTGAAAACCAAGGGGTTTTCCCCCAGAGGGAATCCTTTCCGTATGATCAGGGTAACGCGCAAATGCTCTCGTTCCCTAGCCATATGGAAGAAACCTTGGTTTCTGTCCCAAGGGCCAGTGTTGGGAGCGTCTTGTTGCCGGAAATCCGTTTCAACAGACGCCTCCCTCACTGGCTGGGGCGCGGTCATGGACGGCCGCTTTGCGAGGGGCCCATGGGAGAGCCGTCATTCCTCCTGGCATATAAATTGCCTGGAGATGATGGCGGTATACAAAGCTCTCAGGAGCTTTCTCCCGCACCTCCGAGGCCAGCACGTCCTGGTACGGACAGACAATACGTCTGTCGTAGCGTACATCAACCGCCAGGGAGGACTGAGGTCGCGCTTTCTGTACAAGACAGCACGCCAAGTCCTCCTGTGGACCCAGGGGAAACTGTTGTCCATCAGGGCAATGTATGTCCCGGGGGTCCAAAATCAGGGAGCAGACATCCTGTCGAGGCAGGGGCTGAGGCCCGGGGAGTGGCGACTCCACCCAGAGGTGGTGGAGGCCATATGCAAGAGGTTCGGCCCAGTGGAAGTGGATCTGTTTGCGTCTCGAGAGACGTCCCACTGTCCACTGTGGTTTTCCCTCACGCATCCAGCTCCGCTGGGGCTGGATGCCATGGTGCAGACGTGGCCGAGGCTGCGTCTGTACGCATTTCCCCCGATTGCTCTGCTCCCGGGAGTCCTGGAAAGGGTCCGTCGACAGGGGGTCAGTCTACTTCTGGTAGCACCCCGTTGGCCGACTCGAGTTTGGTTCTCGGATATCATAGCTCTGCTAGCAGGTCAGCCGTGGGAGATTCCTCTGAGGAGGGATCTCCTATCTCAGGCGGCGGGTACGATATTTTACCCCCGCCCGGAGATTTGGAACCTGTGGGTCTGGCCCCTGAGGGGACCAGGTTCATAGAGGCTGGCCTATCGGCAGACGTGATAGAGACCTTTCTCAGCTCCAGGGCTCCGTCTACGAGGAGACTGTACAGCCTCAAGTGGAATGTATTTTCCACTTGGTGCAGAGAACGTGAGGTGGACCCAGTTAACTGCCCAGTGGCTTCAGTGCTGGAGTTCCTCCAAGATCGTTTCTCTGCAGGGCTTACCCCGTCCACACTCAAGGTGTACGTGGCTGCCATTGCGGCTTTCCACACTCCTTTGGGTGATGGGCCTCTGGGTAGGCACCAGCTGGTTGTACAATTCCTCCGTGGGGCTCGGAGGATGAGGCCTGCGGCTCGGTCCAGAGTTCCAACCTGGGACCTGGCAGTGGTTCTCGAAGGATTGGCTGAGGCCCCCTTCGAACCATTGGAGTCGGCTGGACCGAAGGATCTGACCCTTAAGGTGGCTTTTCTCCTTGCCATTACCTCTCTCAGGAGAGTGGGAGATCTCCAGGCCTTGGCGGTAACGCCAACCTGCCTGGAGTTTGCCCCGGGAGGAGTAAAGGCCATCTTACACCCTAGGCCGGGCTACGTGCCTAAGGTGCCATCAAGGGTGGTCAGGTCATTGGTCCTGCAGGCATTTCATCCTCCGCCTCATGTGACGGCGGAAGAAGGGAGGCTTCACCTACTCTGCCCGGTTAGGGCTCTAAGAGTTTATCTGGCGAAGTCTGCACAGTGGAGGAGATCACAACAACTGTTGGTGTGTTTTGGCTCACCTAAGAAGGGATTGCCTGCGTCTACTCAGACAATCAGTAATTGGATTGTCCAGGCGATTACCATGGCCTATCAGGTGCGCAGTTTGCCTTCACCTGTGGCTGTGAGGGCTCATTCCACCAGAGGCATGGCCTCTTCGGTGGCCCTTCTTTCTGGGGTCCCCTTGCAGGATATCTGCGAGGCGGCCGGGTGGGCTACCCCACACACTTTTATCAGGTTTTACAGCCTGGATCTCCCTACGACGCCTGGTGCGAGGGTGCTCCAGTCCTAGCTGTGCCCGGTCTCCGGCTTCACACTAGGGCAGGCGCTACCCTTCGGTGTGGCCTAGTGGGTACTCGTTCCCCAAAGCGTCGTCCCGATGCAGTGCGAGTTCCCTCGAAAGGGAACTGCTCGGGTTATGTATATAACCCTTGTTCCCTGAGAAGGGGAACGAGCACTGCATCCCGACGCCACACCTTGGCGCGCCTGGAGCGCATGCTTCAGAGCAATTACTACCGCCATTACGCTCCAGCAACCCTTTTATACTTCCGGGTATGCCGTCACGATGACGTCATCACGCACGCCAATCGGATTGGCCTAGTTGGCATTCTGGTTTCAGATTCGCTGATGCTAAGGGAGCATCCCCAAAGCGTCGTCCCGATGCAGTGCTCGTTCCCCTTCTCAGGGAACAAGGGTTATATACATAACCCGAGCAGTTTTTTTGCGCTCAAAAACTATTCTCGCCGATTCATAAAGTTATTTTAGAACCACTGTCGTGAGATGGACTTTGTAACGACGTCTTTAGTACCTTTTAAGGGTCTTGAGAGTGTAAAGTGCCATTGTGCCAATGGAGGCCTTTCAGAGCCATCAGATTTCTACTAAAATATCTTCATTTGTGTTCTGAAGATGAACGGAGGTCTTACGGGTGTCGAAGGACATGAGGGTAAGTAATTAATGACAGAATTTTCATTTTTGGGTGAACGAACCCTTTAAGTTATATTATAATTAGGGATGTAATGATTCACTCAACTCATGTTGTGATATGATTCACGATACTAATTTCACGATACGATTTTCTCACAATTTTTTTTAACAAAATGAGATTTAAGACAAATTATAAAATGAAAGAGTCCTTTTATTTCTCAGACAGAATTTTGCATATTTCTTAGTAAAATTTAAATATATATTTAATATCAAATAAAACTCAATTGAAATTTTCAAACAAATCCTCAAAAAGTCCCTTCAAGGAGATCATCCAATGGTGTTGTCTATGGGAGGAGGTTGTTTCAGCTTCTTCACCCTCATCGTGCACTGAGGAAGAGCAGAAATAAAAAGACTTATAATTTGTATCATTACACTTGCTAGAGTTATAAAAACCTAACACATTTAGATAAATAAATCCATAATCAACAAATTATTGGGGGAAATAATCAATGTACAGATTAAGAGAAAGAGATAGTAAAATAAATACAACACCTGGTTCTGCAACAACACAGCGTTCTCCTTTAAATCTTTGTCATACACCCTGGCGCTGGTCTTTTTCTTCTTTTTCTTTTTTCTTCACTTTCGCTGTGAAACACTGATGCACCTTGTGATCTCCATGGCAATCGCCCTCGATGTCGCGACTGTGGCTGCAAATCCGCCGGTCAGTGTGGTTTGGCCTGTTGTGCTTTTCACTAAATAAAGAAAAAGAAAAAAAAAAACAGGATGCGCGTTCTCCCGTCTGTCTTCCTGTGATATCCATTCTGAAATGCGTCTGAAAATGAGCTGTAACTCCGCGAAAAATTGCCACACAGAGACGACAGATATATCTTTATAAAGCTTGGAATGTCTTCTTTTAAATTAAGTAATTTATATATATATATATATATATTTAAATTCTCTTTTTATGTAATCCGTATGAAAACAGCGAGAGGAACAGTTTCTCCAGCGGAGCTTCATTATGTGACCACACCCACGTGCGCGCAAAGAGTAGTATCGCATCCTTCATACCTCCGAAAAGTCTTTAGTTTTATTATATTTATAAAAGAAAGATAAGCGGTACTGAGTCTTTCCGGAAAAAAAACGAGCGGCTGGAGGCGTATCATGTGAGAGAGAGAGAAAGAGAGAGAGAGAGAGCCTGCGTCTCTTTCAACAGCGTCAACTAATACGGAACTGTAAGAACAGCGGCTTTATTAACGTTACCTCGCTAGTGAGAAATGTCATGTTGCTTTTGAGTTGCGAAACTATTTTACTGATAAAATCGTCAGACCAGCGCTGACATCACGTTTCTGTGCGAGTGTGTCCGCACTGTATGTGTGCGCGTTTGAGTGGGAGAGCAGAGAGAGCGGGAGAACGAGAGTAATGTGCATTTCTTACATAATTAAACATAATTTTGTGGAAATAAAACATGGAAATAATTTGTCCTTTTTATCTTATTGTTTACTACATTTATTTGATTGGTCAGTGTCGTTGTGGGTTTTGGTTATTTGCTGTTGTAGGCTGTAAAGACATTTTAAATAACTGAAATCATTTGGCGAAGTGATATGGAACTGTAATGCGGTCAAGAGAGCTGCCTGGAACTACGTTCGCTGTGCGTTTCCCAGAAAATAATTGCACACCTCAGAACGTTCATCAGCCAATCAGATTCAAGCATTCAACAGCCCTGTAGTATAAAAATAAATAATGCTCAACTGAGACATTCACATTCCTAGCATTAGGATCCTTTGGAAGGTAATGTTATTTTTATTCCAGTGATCCTGTATCGCTCTTCTCTCCTTGTCATCTTATTAACACGCCGGTGGGCGGGGCCAAAGTTACAATGATGAAGTAGGCGTTGATTTTCATCTGCAGAGGAGAGACAGTCTTTCACCTTATCTATTATAGGCACATTCCACAATGAGTCGTTCTCTGGGCTTGGTTACAATAAAAGCTGTTTTTGGACGAACAAGGAAGTTTTCAGTCCTGGATCTTACAGGATATTCTTATAGTTTGATGACCTCTTATATGTCAAAAGCTCAAGGAAAATTTGATTTCTCAGTTCATGACTCCTTTAATAATTCGTTGTGTTGTGACGAAAAATCTATAAAGAATATGATTGTTTTAATTAATCCTGTATATCATTAACAATAATGTTGAAGATTGACCCATGCAAACTGTCAACGAACACAAGCATTCATTGTCTCAACCAAGCGGATCCTATGTGAGATTCATCAGGTATATACAAAACATAAATATAATATTCCGACTAGGGCTGAAAAATACTATCACGTAAAAAAAACCCCATCAATATTGCGATTTCGATTTTAATCATAACTTTGAAACAAGATTTCCTTATACACATACTTGTCTACATCGTTTTTTGGACCTCAGAAAAGCTATTATCAAAGAACTTTTACTTTACGTACAATTTTTTGTTGCTGAATGAAAGAGATTGCATGCGCAGTGGAGAAATTTGTGAAAATCGATGACGAGTGTGTGTGTGTAAAAATGTTAAGAGGTGCATAGATTTACACCAGTATTTCAGTTCTGCTTAAATCCCCCCAAAAAAGACAAGTCAGGATAGGAATTAATTGCAATTTCAGTGCAG
This sequence comes from Gobio gobio, assembly GCF_949357685.1. Taxonomy (NCBI): domain Eukaryota; kingdom Metazoa; phylum Chordata; class Actinopteri; order Cypriniformes; family Gobionidae; genus Gobio; species Gobio gobio. The sequence continues at coordinate 11,317,574 of NC_137107.1, read as the reverse complement.
CTAGAACCAAATACATATGTGTTTTTGATTGATATTTCGACTTCAGTCCAATTTTCTTCATGAAACAATGGTCTTTTTTTATTCTGGCTAGTTAAATACTTTTTGGGCTACCAAAATCTCAAGGGAATCTACTTGGGATTTAGAAATGTTGCAGTCTTTGTCAACTGAAATGAGATATAATTGACTAAACTGTATGAATATGACATGAGAATTATATTTTTGTCACTCTGCCAAACATATAACAATAACACTGGCTCAACCACAATTTCTGTTCAAGAATGTTGAAATAGGGCTTCTTTCCATACAGCAAAAGCATATTCACCAGGGACTCTCAAGCTCCCAAAAGGTACTAAATAAATAAATAAATAAGCCATACAAAAGCTTTTTTTTTTTTTTAAAAAAAGAACAGACTGAAAATGAGGTCTTTTCCTCTAACAAAGCTCTCAAACCTCATGTAAATCAAGTCATAATTGTCAACTGGTGACTGAATATGACTGTATTGACCATAGCGGGATGCCAAATACATCCAGACAGAAACGGCAAAGAATCCATTACAGCAATCAGTGACAGCCCTAGGCTGTGCTGCTTGAACAATGCATTCATGGCACACAGAGCTAAAAATGTGTTGATGGCAAAAAGATGTGTACCCAGATTACTCCATTAGCACTGATCACTGTCTTGTACTATGGTGGTTTGTCCAATGGGTTCTGGCAGCCCACTTTCCCCAAACTCAGGCCATGAATAATGAAGCAATCAAGTTGGCTGCAGTTAAATCGATGCATCTAACGTGCTAACCAACAAAGTTGAAATAAATAAATAAACTGCCTGCTCTGATTGTCTCACAGCATGCATTTAGTCCCCTGCTTCAGCCACATTCAATGGCAATGTGATTAGAGGGCCTTGAATAGCCTCTCGGTCGGAGGTTCCCTTCATTATGTGTGTGTTAAGGTGGTTGAATGGAGGTAGAGAGGTGACGGCTGGACTTTATTCTTTCCAGAGCCTGTGCATTAGCCACACTAAAAATCTGCCAGACTTGCATTAAGTCCGCAGACCCTTTGTTTGCTATGGATGGAAATCATAAGGAATTCAATGACCCTGGTTCAGGTTCCAGTTCCCTCCAGTCTTTTTTCAAAAGAACTGGCTCATGAGAACTCGTTAGAACACGCAAGCTGTTTGTCTATATTAGTGTCTTTGTACGTTGTATTATATTGTTTTAGTGGAGTCATTGTACTGGACTCATACTGCAATTGTACAACTCTTCCATCACGTCTTTTGTTGAGAAATTAGATTCAATAGCAGGAAATACTTTGTTCTTTTCACATCAGAGGCAGAATGCATGTTCAAAATCCATTAAAGGCATAATATGTAAGATTTTTGGGTTCAAATGTCCAAAAACAACTAGAAGAGTGTTATATATTTTGTTACTTGTATACTTACACTATCCCAAATGTTTCCAAGAATGCTTAAATCCAGAGAAATAAGCAACTGCAGTGTTTTATTTATTCTAGACAAAAAACATAAATGTGTACAAATAAAAAGTACCATATGACAGAAACAATATAGTTACTAGTTCTTTTTACCATGGAAGTGAGGTGCAATGCTTGGTTTTACCTGTGGTTAACATGATCTAAATAATTTTTAACTAAATTAATTTAACTAAAAAAAATTTACCCTACGTAAATGAGGTTGTTACAATTTGTTACTGAACATAAATTTACATCTGCATCCCAACTCAAGCTACTGTCAAATGTGCATTTCTAAGAGACAAATCATGTAATATTAATTTGTGAAATGTTCACCTGTTTTAACACGATCGCACACAGCTGTGCTTTAAGTGCTACTTAAGAGTCGCTGTCCGTTCGTGCTGAAAAGTCACGTATAGAATGGCTCACAGTTGTAGCACACACTTATATTTCAAAATGTTTAGTCTAATTATCATTTGCTACGAGGTCAAAAATCTATATAAGAACATAGGCTAGGTGGAGACAAAAAAATGGCTGAATCAAAACAAAAGTAAAAACAAACAAAGAAAATACATTTTTCAAGAAGAAGAAACGTCTCGGTTACGTATGTGGTACATATTGTACCACAGATGCATCAAACGGATTTTATTCTTCAGCTTCAGTTCTCCTGTTCTTCCAGTTCACGCGACCGTGAAAGCGAAGGTGAATCTTTCTCACCTGCCATCTCGCATAATGACCAAATAAAAAGTATGATACGTCCGATAGCACTAAAAAGATTTAATAAAAGCGATGTAAACCACAAACTCAATTCAGTAGACACAGACCGATGTCAGAATGGCTGTGGATTTTGTGCAGGGGTTTGCCGCCTGTCAGCTTGCTTACTCTTGAACGATCATACACACATTCATATCCCTATGTTCTTATTGGCGGTTATGTCTTGACTCTTGAGTAAAAAAGTTTGGGACGTGTGTCAGTTTTGGATCTGCACATTACTGTAGTTCTTAAAGTGAAAGCATACTAATACAGCTTATACCCGCTCCTGTCTGTGTGTTAATGTTAAACAAACAACAACAGGGAAAAAACGGTACTTCAACTTTTGTACTGTTTGTATCCGTTTCTTTAGGTTGTATTTATTTGTCCTATTGTAATTGGTTAATAAGTTCTTATTTTATTAATGACCGTTTACTTGAGAACTTTTTACTTATATTAAGTTATATATAATGTATATTATATTAATTGCTTACTTGTAAGATTTTAGTCATATTTCCCACCCTAAGCGATAATGTTATTAAAGCTAGATAGCACACCACTAGACCAGCCTTTTTTTGTAATACCAAACAAGATTCATGCATTTTGTTTGTTTTATTGTCATGTGTGACTATTGTGCATCTAAAATGGTAAATGTGGCATCCTATGAAAAAACAAAAACAAAACTGGAAATGACCACCACAAAATCTATATATAGTAAATATATATATATATATATATATATATATATATATATATATATATATATATATATATATATATATATATATATATATATATATATATATATATATATATATATATATAGTGAAATCATGAGATTGAGCTATGAGGAAGTGCAAGTTTACTAATACTTTGTTCAATTTGAATAAATTAATTTGCTTTGCAAGTAATTTTGTGATTCTGCATCTACTTTGTACGTTTTTTTATTGCGTGATATAGGTCTTAAATTTAATTCATAATGGTCTTAAAAAGGTCTTAAAAAGTCTTAAATTTGACTTGGTGAAACCTGCAGAAACCCTGTATAAAGCTAACTGCAAGCAGGGCCATTTAAATCACGGAAGGAGGTCAGGAAGAAGTGGCAGGACTTTGCAAGCCTCAAGAGTACCACAGAGATCGACAATTAATAAAATAGGTGGTGGACTCAATGACTCCCCACCCCTTCTTATACTGTAAGAAGAAAAGACACTGTCAATACTTGGCCTCAGATGGGATTTGTGGTGGTATCGACCTCCATGGAGGAGTAGGGATGCCTGAACCTGAACCAGGTCCATCATGCTCCCCGGAGCCCATTGTAAGACACCTGCAATCTCCCCATGCTCAAGCCTCCATCTTCAATTGTCAGACCACAACACCTCAGTGCTCTCAGAGAATGTCTGTGGTTGTAGTCAGTATTTAGTACTTAGCATATATGGAAAGTTTTGAGGAGGCATACTATAAGGTTTTGCGAGAAAGAAACCGTATTATTCAGTCAAAATACTGAGCTCGGCTGTTACTATGTGCGTGTTCCTGTGAGTGTCTGCGAGCCGTCAGCAGCTGCTCACGCAATATTGTCATGACAACCGGTACACAACATTCACTTCAGGAGGTTTACCTTATTATTAGTAGCATCATATACCTTATAGCAGGGCTTGACATTAACGCTTGTCCGTTTGTCTGGGACCAGTGGATTTTTTGAAGGGCAACGTGAAAGAGAATTTTACTTGCCCGACCGACAAGTATCCTGATTAAACCGTCAATAACAAAAAATAACTAGTGAATTACCAAAATGCAAGAATGATTCTGCATTCATTTAGTGTAAGTGCCGATCGATATTGGATAATAGTATAATAGAGTATATAATGAACTGACGGGAACAAGGTTGTGCTGTTGACACTCGTGCAGCCTCTCGAGTAGAAATCACTACAAATGAGCGTGACTTATTTTAATTTAATGTATAGATCAAATTTAAGAATATAATATGAAAGCTGAAGCATAGCCTATATTTAATAAGATTAGGGGGAAAATGCCTTTTATAAAGGGTAAAAATATCACAAATATGCAGATTTAAATATGTCAAAGCTGATCGAACACGGTTGAGAATATTGCTTCAGAATAAATTATATTTATAATCACAAAATTGATTTACAAAAAATCTAACTTTTTTTCCGGATAAGCAAAGTGAATGACAAATTTACTTGAGCCTGATTTCTCAAAATGGTGCGTGTGTGTGCTTATCCTGGGTACCATGACAACAGTGCAAGTTATAGTAAGCATGAGCGGCTGCTGATGGCTCCCACACACTCACAGGAACACGCACATAGTAACGACTGAGCTCAGTGGTTTGACTGAATAATACGGTTTCTTTCTCGCAAAACCTTATAGTATGCCTCCTGAACACTTTCCTACGGTTGGCTAGTGGTGCAAAACAAATCATAATTCCGAAAACAAAGTGACAAATAATAAATGCAATGGCAAGTCCAAAAACAAATGAACAGGTTAGAAAACGCAACAACAAGTTGGACAAAATGGAAAAGGTAGGTATATGTGGCGCATGGAATGCTGACTGCTGATTGGACAAGACATCTGTCAATCAAGACATGCAGAAAGTACAGCAGGCCATACGTTTTGCACTTCTCAGCCACTGTACTTTCCATATATGGCGTGCGTATCGCTGTATCATTGCGTGATACTTTTGTATCATTTTTGTAATGTTTTAGCCTGGTCGCTATCCGCTGTCATTATAGGAAGAAGCGCGTGCAGGACTTTAAAAAAAATGTATGCTTTTGAGGTCCGAAAAAGATACTAGGACATAGGGCACTGGAACAACAGCAGGGTGAGTAGAAAATATTACTTTATTTTCATTTCAGGGTGAACTATCCCTTTAATAATAACTTAATTAGGACTCTAACGCTTGTTTCTTCTTAAAATTAATTATTATACATTTTTAATTATTATCATTATTATTATGAATTCAGAAAGGTTTAGATCGGAATTGAGTTTTATGTTTATAAATGATTATAATTAGGGATGGGGCCGATCCGATCCAGTATCGGTATTGGGACCGATACCAGCGTAATTCACGTATCAGATTTTCCCGATCCAACCTGCGGAGAAATCCGATATTCATGAGCCATGGCTGCGCTTTAACGTTGTCTGCCGAAATGACTCCAAAAGTGATTCCCGCCGGCTTGTCTGCTAGCTGGCTGCAAACTATGGAATGGATTTCCTGAACGGAGGCGCGGCTCAATGAGACACAGAGTTATGAGACAAGCCCCCACTCAGGAAATCCATTCCGCAGTTTGCAGTCGGATAGCAGGAGACAGCATTAAGCAGCATTGTGGCTGGCCAACATGTCAGCTGTTTGGAAATACTTCACACTGGAAACACCGCGGAGCAAGACAATTTTTGCAAAACCGCAATTCAGAAGCTCCCTTGCGTCGTACAACACAACGAACGCAATCAAACATTTAAAAAAGCAGACAAGTTCAGACAAGACTAGGGTGACATTTAAGAGATAATAATCAGGGCTTGACATGAACAATCGCCATCTGCGTGTGTATTTCGGCCGTGGCGTGTTACACTCACACTAGCCACTTTGAACTTATTATGGTCTTCTCAAAAGCCATCTGTTATAAATCGCGCCGCTCTCACTCACTGAAATCTACTCTCAAAGCAGAGAAGAACGTGCGATGCACGCAGGAGATTAATTTATCATACAGTGAGATTGGCAGTTTTTGTTCTATTTCAGCACCAAAAATAGTTTCAAACAAACACAGCAGAACCACAGCGCATCTTGTATGACTGGCATAAAGTTGGCTTGACGTTTGCGAATTTAGGGACCGTCTCTAAAGTTACATAAAAGATTGGTATACACGTTTCTAACTTAAATGGCATTTGAAGAGAATGACTTAGTCATAAAACGGACTGTAAAGTGATCATCTAGGTGTCAGGTATGATTCACACCTTTTGGATTTTTGATAATTAATAAAATAAACTGTCAAATCATATAAAAATATATGCTTTATTTCACTAGGATATATGTGGCAGAGCTGAAAGAACACTGATGAGAATATTGCTTGAGAATATATTTCCAGAGATAATATTAGAGATTATATATTAGAGATTAGAGATATAATATAGAGATTTATGCATTATGCGTTGCCATTGACGACGGCCATTATAAGGAAGGAAATCCCACAGAATCTTGCTTAAAAAAGTGCTTAGAGCTGCTTGATTTATTTGTTGTTTGTTTGTTTCCAAATGTAAAACTTGTTGAAATGTTTTAAATGTGTGCATCTGTTCTTTTTGAACATTTTCATCTTATTTGAACAAAACCGTGATAATATTGATAACCGTGATAATTTTGATAACCGTGATAATTTGGGTCACTATTATCGGGATGTGAAATTTCCAAACCATTTCATCCCTAATACGTACATATCATACTTGCCTGTTGAGAGGAGTTTATTTCAGCATCATATAAAATCAACAATAATGATAATAATATTAAAGCAAACACAGCTTTGGTATCGGAATAGTATCGGCATCGGCCGATGTCCAAATTCAGGTATCGGGATCGGATCGGAAGTGAAAAAATGTGAATCGGTGCATCCCTAATTATAATCTTATTATAACTGACATATACTACATGGCAAATGTCCCATTATGTAAATGTAAATTCATTTTATAGACCATTTGAATAGAATAGGCTCATCAGCAGTCCATTTGGCTTTAGTATTTGAAGTAATTTCCCTCCCAGGCATGAAATGAAGAGGTCAAGTGGTGCTCCACATAATCCCCTGTCCTTCTTAGTGGCTACGTGACACACAGCCCGTCACTGCCACTCTGCCAAGCAGAAAAGTTGTCTTCTTTCCACACCTCCTTTTACTTTCCCCTCATTCCCTCATTTTCAGCTAGCAGGTGTCAGTCAGAAACCTTCCTTCAGGGTCCTTGCACAATTTCAGTCTTTGTAGATTCACATTCTTTGAGTTGGTGTCGTTGGCAGGCTCGAGGGCACCGAGGAAGTGGTACGTGGTTGACAGGATTATGGTGTCAGGTTCACTCAGACTTAAACTTAGTCGATAACTTCATTCAGACAACCTCCACTCCTGTCCTTCCACACTTCCTCTGAAACAAGTCGTCTGCTGGCCAGACAAGTCAGTTTTAATATGTTTGGGACTTTTTCATTTCAGTCCTAAAAGCTGCCTGAATTGATCGCAACGCTCACTTTTTGCTGCATGAGGATGTTTTTTTCCCTCACAATATTTAACAACCTCAACAAAAAAGCTGATTTGGTTTGCATTCTTATTCAAATTTGAACAGAACTTACGCATAACACATTGCTTTCTGGGAAATTGCTTTAGACAAAAAGCTAAACGTAGCATTTGCCAGTTTCCTGAACTTTATTCAAAAATACAGGATTTCATCAGAAGCCAATTTAAAAAAATGTTGCTTGCCTGCGCAAAACTCATAATCACGATGGCTGTGCCAGTGTGTTGCTATGCAGTTTCTAAAATGTATTAGGTGGTTGCTTACCCAAGTCAAAAGAGCACATGGCTCGGATAACTACTTCTTGTTCAAGTCTGCTAGTTGAAAACCTTTAGTTTAATTTGTTAACAGTGCTGCATGATTTGAGGTATCATTCATGTCTGTAGCACAAATGTTGCAAGACAAGTTACCCCCTGTTAAAAAGAAGTGTGCTTAAAGGTGCCATTGAATAGAAAACTGTATTTACCTTGGCATAGTTGAATAATAAGATTTCTGTACATGGAACTGACATACCGTGAGCCTCAAGCACCATTGCTTCCTCCTTCATATGTAAATCTTGTGCGTGAAAAAGACCACTGAAAAATGGGCGAATCCCAACATAACACAGACTGTGACGTAACAGTTGGGATCATTAATATTTACGCCCCCCAGATTTGCAAATACCAGTCCATGTTGAAGGCCAGGCAGTATTAACGTGGACCTGCACAGCCGAATCATCAGAACTTCTGCAGGCATTGTGAAGATGAGGACAATATAGCGAAAACGGCAGATCATGGATATAAATGTTGGAGGGGGCGTGGTTTAGCGAGGCACCATCTGACTCTGCAAGCACTGCCAGTCCAGAGAGAGATGGACTGGGCACACAAGATTGCTGAGAAAGATTTATTGTACCGAGTTGTTGTGAGCGTGAGTTTATTTGTTTGTATCTGAGAGTTCTTGTCACGTCTGTCCTGTCTCATTGAGCACTGGTGGTGTTTTGTTATTTTGGCCCATGTGCTCCTGTTTGCAGTCTTGACCCCACCCTTCTTGTCCCACATTTATTTTGTGTAATAAATACCCTTGTTCCTGCACTTGAATCCTTGAATCCTTTTGATCATGACAGAACTTACCAGCCATTAGAGGACTCAGGAGGATGAGTGGAAGCCTGGTCCATCCTCGTGGTTTGAGTACGCTCCGCCAAAGAGGAATGGACATACAGGGATTGGGCAGAGAGGCTTAAAGGACAACTCCGGTGAAAAATGAACCTAGGGGTAATTAATTCCCCGAAGCATTGAGAACTCTGTAAGTGTACAAACAGTTTAATAAGAAGATACTTCATAATGACAGAATATTACGCGTACACAGACAGGAGCCATCTTGGAAAACAGTCTCGACAAGTCGAGCCACGAACGCTGTGCTAAGTGAGCTGGTCGATAGGAATTATTGCAGCTTAGCACAGCGTTCGTGGCTCGATTCGTCAGGACTGTTTTCCAAGATGGCTCCTGTCTGTGTACGCGTAATATTCTGTCTTTATAAAGTATCTTATTATTAAACTGTTTGTACACTTACAAAGTTCTCAATGCTTCGGTTTGCATGTAGAGACCCTCATTATGCTACCGTGTTAGTGTGAGGCTATTTTGAGCCTTGTTAGTGGTATTAACTAGCGATTTAATTTTACTTACTTTGTGCCCCATTTACTCGCATTATAAGCTAATCTGTTTTTAGAGATAAAACTCTTTACATGCGTTTTTCATGAAAACGCATCCCAGAGAACGATCTACTCGGTAAGTTCAGGACGCCAGGGCGGATGTGCCACTCGGTAACCATGTACAGGCTTTCCTGTAGCTCAAACAGTAGAGCATGGTGCTAGCAACGCCAAGGTCATGGGTTCGATTCCCAGGGAAAGCAAGAACTGACTAAATGTAAAATTTGTACCTTGAATGCAATGTAAGACGCTTTGGATAAAAGCGTCTGCCAAATGCAAAAATGTAAATGTAAATGTAATTACCCCTAGGTTCATTTTTCACCGGAGTTGTCCTTTAATTGCCTTGATGTGGGCCTCAAGGACATTTTTAATCTCTGCTTGGATTACCCTCTTCCGCAGTGGGAGATGGAGTTGGTGAGCCACTTGAACTTTTGGAACTATCTATACCACCGCAAGAAAAGAAGGGTCCCAGTTCCGGTAGTCCCTGTTCTGGTGGTCTCTGTTCCTAAACGAAGGAGGAGGCGTAGGGCTCCCTCCGCGCCAGTCCTGGTGGTCCCAGCTCCGGTGGTCCCTGTTCCGGTGGACCCTCTTCCGGCGGTCCCGAGTCCGGACACGGCCTGGAGGGCTGTGATAGGATGTTACGTGGTTGCAGTCCTGCATGCTTGGGAGGAGCACAGGGCTTTCTCCAAAGCTCCGGAGGTTGTTCCGGTGGTGTACAGTGTTCCAGTGGTCTCCGTTCCGGTGGTGGACCGTGTTTTCCGGTGGTCTCCGATCCGGTGGATCCAGTACCGGTAATCTCCATTCCGGTGGATACAGTTCCGGTGGTCGCTGCTGTGCCGGATGTGCCACCCAGGCTCCTGCCTTTGCCCGCGCCTCCCTGGCGCCCTGCTCTGCCCGCGCCGCCCTGGCGTCCTGAACTCTGCGTGCCGCCCTGGCCGCCTGAACTTTTTGTTTTCCCTGTTCCTCCCTTGTCTGGGAGGTCCTCGCAACAGTCTTTCCTGTTTTGATTGTGACAGTTCTGAATAAACACAAGTCCCAGTCTTCCTCCTTATTCTACGAACTTTGTAACATGTGGAACCCCTCTTGAATACTTTTACTTTGTTTTTTTTTTTTTGTTTTTTTTACACCATCACAGCTGTCGAGATGAACGACTCGTCAAAGTGTTCATTATAGCATTATTTTTCAATCTTTTCCCATCACATGAAAGGCTTGAGCATTGAGTACAGGCAGTCTGTTGATCACATGAATGCAGTGATCTCGTCATTACAGTGTTATTTCTCTCACAAAATGCTTTGACCACAACTAACAGCAAACACAACATCGACATGATTACAGTAAGAGCTTTGTGCAGCATAACAGCATCATTCCTTATAAAGGCAGTTTGGACAAGTGTGCAGATACACACGCGACGTGTGATTGGCAGCTCCAAACATTATAAAGAAAGTGTTCTTTGATCGCTCTCTATTTGAATCATTTAAATAACAGATTTGTTTCATGCTACTAACAGAAACCATGTGAAGTTTATCGTTTTAGTCACTGGCTTGATTCACTGATGCATTACGCTTAGGGCATCAAGACAGCCAGCGGCGGGACTGACAGTATTCAACGATTTATAAAGAAAGTGTGTGTGTGAACTTGAATGATTAGCTACACATCAGAAATCACTGATCACAGATCAGGCATTGATGAACACTGTTACTCACTGTTTGTGGCAGTGCTGTCGAATCCATATGGTAAAAGTCTGTTTGTAAAGCCTGTGCTGACATTGCGACTGATAAACTGAATCCATTTTCTCCAAATTCTCTGGGTGGGCAAAGCAGAGGAAGGGAAGGTAACCGTTCCCCATATGACGACATACAGGGAAGATTCCAGATCGGCTCGTCTGAGCTCTCATTTTCTCAAAGGCAGAGAAAGACACCCAGAACTCGGTTTACACCTATCAAAATTTCTAGCCACTTGGGGACCATATACAGGCTAGGGGAACTCATATTAATGTTAAAAAACCTCATAAAATGAAAATTTCATGCCATGTGACCTTTTAACTGTGTTCTTTGATGCTACATTTAAAGTTAATGTAATTCATATTAATGTTAATGTATCACGTATCTTGTCAAATGGTGCTATGTAGAACCATAAGAGGTACATTCATTCAAAGACTACAGCCAATCACCATGTCTTAGCTTTCTCTCGTCCTCCAATTGTATTCCTCCTTCCACATAATTTAAACTGCAACTTACAGCTCTCAGTATCTAAACTATCTTGTTGCATCCCACCACCACCCCATTTTCCTCCTTGGGGGCAAAAAGTTTGAGAACCATGTTATCTTCAGGAAATGCACTATATTTTAATGTTGTTTTTTAATCCTTTCCCCAACTAAACTAAGAGACTAAGAAAGTTAAAGAACCTTTAAAGAACTATACAATGGCTTAACAGGTTCTTTATATGGTAGCTGTGCTATATAGCACCTCAACCACGCCAAAGAACCGCTGAAGAACCAATTTTGTGTTTTTGTGTGTACTTGTGCCTCATGATTACATAATTTTCATTTGGTGAGCTATCCCTTTAAGGACAGTATACATTTATTAGTGATGCTTTATTAGAAACACATTAATAACATCATTGATCAGTCAACAGATCTTTGTCTGGTCAATTTTAGAGAAGCTTTATTCAGCAGGATAATGACTCCTCCAAACGAAAGTGCAGAGTAAATGAAGATGGGCTCATAGTTTGCCCCCTTGCCATTTTCCTTTGACATACTAAAGAGCTTTGTGCAGATTAGCAGTTGATTACCACTGGTATTTGTGAACACTGGCAAAGAGTATCCAGTGTCTCCGAGGTTCAAAGGGCGGTTCTGATGAGCAAGTCTGCTCAAGTGTGTGGTGGGCGTACTCTGGCTGTTAGTGATCTAACACTCTTTCAGTGCCTTTTGACAGGGATAATAAATCTTACCAAAGCAGTAAATATGCTAGAATTAGGCAAATGGCTGCATCTCACCTGCCTTTGCACCCTTAAATGTTCCATTAGTTTCATATGGAAGCTTGTTTCTGCCAGAGAATAAAAAATATATAAGGTAAAAAATTGCAGATATATAAAGCCAGAATTGCAAATATAAAGTCAGAATTGCGAGATATAAAGTCAGAATTGTGAGATTTATAGTCATAATTGCAGATTTAAAGTCAGAATTACAGATATAAAGTCAGAGTTGTGAGACATAAAGTCAGAATTGCAGATATAAAGTCAGAATTGTGAGATATAAAGTCAGAATTGCGTGATATAAAGTCAGAATTGTGAGATATAAAGTCAGAATTACAGATATAAAGTCAGAGTTGTGAGATATAAAGTCAGAATTGTGTGATATAGTCAGAATTGCGTGATATAAAGTCAGAATTGTGAGATATAAAGTCAGAATTGTGTGATATAAAGTCAGAATTGTGAGATATAAAGTCAGAATTGCAGATATAAAGTCAGTATTTCAGATATAAAGTCAGAATTGTGAGATATAAAGTCAGAATTGCGTGATATAAAGTCAGAATTGTGAGATATAAAGTCAGAATTGCGTGATATAAAGTCAGAATTGTGAGATATAAAGTCAAAATTGAAGATATAAAGTCAGAATTGCAGATATAAAGTCAGAATTGTGAGATATAAAGTCAGAATTGCAGATATAAAGTCAGAATTGTGAGATAAAGTCAGAATTGCGAGATATAAAGTCAGAATTGCGTGATATAAAGTCAGAATTGCAGATATAGTCAGAATTGTGAGATATAAAGTCAGAATTGCAGATATAAAGTCAGAATTGCAAATATAAAGTCAGAATTGCAGATATAAAGTCAGAATTGTGTGATATAAATTCAGAATTGTGAGATATAAAGTCAGAATTGTGTGATATAAAGTCAGAATTGTGAGATATAAAGTCAGATTTGTGTGATATAAAGTCAGAATTGTGAGATATAAAGTCAGAATTGTGTGATATAAAGTCAGAATTGTGAGATATAAAGTCAGAATTGCGAGATATAAAGTCAGAATTGCAGATATAAAGTCAGAATTGCAGATATAAAGTCAGAATTGCGTGATATAAAGTCAGAATTGCGAAATATAAAGTCAGAATTGCGAGATATAAAGTCAGAATTGCGTGATATAAAGTCAGAATTGCGAGATATAAAGTCAGAATTGCGAAATATAAAGTCAGAATTGCGAGATATAAAGTCAGAATTGCGTGATATAAAGTCAGAATTGCAGATATAAAGTCAGAATTGCGTGATATAAAGTCAGAATTGTGAGATATAAAGTCAGAATTGCGTGATATAAAGTCAGAATTGCAGATATAAAGTCAGAATTGCAGATATAAAGTCAGAATTGCGTGATATAAAGTCAGAATTGCAGATATAAAGTCAGAATTGCGTGATATAAAGTCAGAATTGTGAGATATAAAGTCAGAATTGTGAGATATAAAGTCAGAATTGTGAGATATAAAGTCAGAATTGCAGATATAAAGTCAGAATTGCAGATATAAAGTCAGAATTGCGTGATATAAAGTCAGAATTGCGTGATATAAAGTCAGAATTGTGAGATATAAAGTCAGAATTGCGTGATATAAAGTCAGAATTGTGAGATATAAAGTCAGAATTGCAGATATAAAGTCAGAATTGCAGATATAAAGTCACAATTGTGAGATATAAAGTCAGAATTGTGAGATATAAAGTCAGAATTGCGTGATATAAAGTCAGAATTGTGAGATATAAAGTCAGAATTGCAGATATAAAGTCAGAATTGCGTGATATAAAGTCAGAATTGCGAGATATAAAGTCAGAATTGCGAAATATAAAGTCAGAATTGCGTGATATAAAGTCAGAATTGCAGATATAAAGTCAGAATTGCGTGATATAAAGTCAGAATTGTGAGATATAAAGTCAGAATTGTGAGATATAAAGTCAGAATTGCAGATATAAAGTCAGAATTGCAGATATAAAGTCAGAATTGCGTGATATAAAGTCAGAATTGCAGATATAAAGTCAGAATTGCGTGATATAAAGTCAGAATTGTGAGATATAAAGTCAGAATTGTGAGATATAAAGTCAGAATTGTGAGATATAAAGTCAGAATTGCAGATATAAAGTCAGAATTGCAGATATAAAGTCAGAATTGCGTGATATAAAGTCAGAATTGCGTGATATAAAGTCAGAATTGTGAGATATAAAGTCACAATTGTGAGATATAAAGTCAGAATTGTGAGATATAAAGTCAGAATTGCGTGATATAAAGTCAGAATTGCAGATATAAAGTCAGAATTGCAGATATAAAGTCAGAATTGCGTGATATAAAGTCAGAATTGTGAGATATAAAGTCACAATTGTGAGATATAAAGTCAGAATTGCGTGATATAAAGTCAGAATTGTGAGATATAAAGTCAGAATTGCAGATATAAAGTCAGAATTGCGTGATATAAAGTCAGAATTGTGAGATATAAAGTCAGAATTGCGAGATATAAAGTCAGAATTGCGAAATATAAAGTCAGAATTGCGAGATATAAAGTCAGAATTGCGTGATATAAAGTCAGAATTGTGAGATATAAAGTCAGAATTGCAGATATAAAGTCAGAATTGTGAGATATAAAGTCAGAATTGTGAGATATAAAGTCAGAATTGTGAGATATACAGTCAGAATTGTGAGATATAAAGTCAGAATTGCAGATATAAAGTCAGAATTGTGAGATATAAAGTCAGAATTGTGAGATATAAAGTCAGAATTGTGAGATATACAGTCAGAATTGTGAGATATAAAGTCAGAATTGTGAGATATAAAGTCAGAATTGTGAGATATAAAGTCAGAATTGCCGATATAAAGTCAGAATTGCGTGATATAAAGTCAGAATTGCAGATATAAAGTCAGAATTGTGAGATATAAAGTCAGAATTGCCGATATAAAGTCAGAATTGCGTGATATAAAGTCAGAATTGCAGATATAAAGTCAGAATTGTGAGATATAAAGTCAGAATTGTGAGATATAAAGTCAGAATTGCAGATATAAAGTCAGAATTGCGTGATATAAAGTCAGAATTGTGAGATATAAAGTCAGAATTGCGTGATATAAAGTCAGAATTGCAGATATAAAGTCAGAATTGCAGATATAAAGTCAGAATTGCGTGATATAAAGTCAGAATTGCAGATATAAAGTCAGAATTGCGTGATATAAAGTCAGAATTGTGAGATATAAAGTCAGAATTGTGAGATATAAAGTCAGAATTGTGAGATATAAAGTCAGAATTGCAGATATAAAGTCAGAATTGCCGATATAAAGTCAGAATTGCGTGATATAAAGTCAGAATTGCGTGATATAAAGTCAGAATTGTGAGATATAAAGTCAGAATTGCGTGATATAAAGTCAGAATTGTGAGATATAAAGTCAGAATTGCAGATATAAAGTCAGAATTGCAGATATAAAGTCACAATTGTGAGATATAAAGTCAGAATTGTGAGATATAAAGTCAGAATTGCGTGATATAAAGTCAGAATTGTGAGATATAAAGTCAGAATTGCAGATATAAAGTCAGAATTGCGTGATATAAAGTCAGAATTGCGAGATATAAAGTCAGAATTGCGAAATATAAAGTCAGAATTGCGTGATATAAAGTCAGAATTGCAGATATAAAGTCAGAATTGCGTGATATAAAGTCAGAATTGTGAGATATAAAGTCAGAATTGTGAGATATAAAGTCAGAATTGCAGATATAAAGTCAGAATTGCAGATATAAAGTCAGAATTGCGTGATATAAAGTCAGAATTGCAGATATAAAGTCAGAATTGCGTGATATAAAGTCAGAATTGTGAGATATAAAGTCAGAATTGTGAGATATAAAGTCAGAATTGTGAGATATAAAGTCAGAATTGCAGATATAAAGTCAGAATTGCAGATATAAAGTCAGAATTGCGTGATATAAAGTCAGAATTGCGTGATATAAAGTCAGAATTGTGAGATATAAAGTCACAATTGTGAGATATAAAGTCAGAATTGTGAGATATAAAGTCAGAATTGCGTGATATAAAGTCAGAATTGCAGATATAAAGTCAGAATTGCAGATATAAAGTCAGAATTGCGTGATATAAAGTCAGAATTGTGAGATATAGTCACAATTGTGAGATATAAAGTCAGAATTGCGTGATATAAAGTCAGAATTGTGAGATATAAAGTCAGAATTGCAGATATAAAGTCAGAATTGCGTGATATAAAGTCAGAATTGTGAGATATAAAGTCAGAATTGCGAGATATAAAGTCAGAATTGCGAAATATAAAGTCAGAATTGCGAGATATAAAGTCAGAATTGCGTGATATAAAGTCAGAATTGTGAGATATAAAGTCAGAATTGCAGATATAAAGTCAGAATTGTGAGATATAAAGTCAGAATTGTGAGATATAAAGTCAGAATTGTGAGATATACAGTCAGAATTGTGAGATATAAAGTCAGAATTGCAGATATAAAGTCAGAATTGTGAGATATAAAGTCAGAATTGTGAGATATAAAGTCAGAATTGTGAGATATACAGTCAGAATTGTGAGATATAAAGTCAGAATTGTGAGATATAAAGTCAGAATTGTGAGATATAAAGTCAGAATTGCCGATATAAAGTCAGAATTGCGTGATATAAAGTCAGAATTGCAGATATAAAGTCAGAATTGTGTGATATAAAGTCAGAATTGCAGATATAAAGTCAGAATTGTGAGATATAAAGTCAGAATTGTGTGATATAAAGTCAGAATTGCAGATATAAAGTCAGAATTGCAGATATAAAGTCAGAATTGTGAGATATAAAGTCAGAATTGTGTGATATAAAGTCAGAATTGCAGATATAAAGTCAGAATTGCAGATATAAAGTCAGAATTGCAGATATAAAGTCAGAATTGTGAGATATAAAGTCAGAATTGTGTGATATAAAGTCAGAATTGCAGATATAAAGTCAGAATTGCAGATATAAAGTCAGAATTGTGTGATATAAAGTCAGAATTGCAGATATAAAGTCAGAATTGTGTGATATAAAGTCAGAATTGCAGATATAAAGTCAGAATTGTGTGATATAAAGTCAGAATTGCAGATATAAAGTCAGAATTGTGTGATATAAAGTCAGAATTGTGTGATATAAAGTCAGAATTGTGTGATATAAAGTCAGAATTGCAGATATAAAGTCAGAATTGTGAGATATAAATTCAGAATTGCGTGATATAAAGTCAGAATTGTGAGATATTGTCAGAATTGCAGATATAAAGTCAGAATTGTGTGATATAAAGTCAGAATTGTGAGATATAAAGTCAAAATTGCAGATATAAAGTCAGAATTGTGAGATATAAAGTCAGAATTGTGAGATACATTGTGAGATATAAAGTCAGAATTGCAGATATAAAGTCAGAATTGCGATATATAATATTTGTGTGCATTTACTGCTAAATGTTAATGAATTATGCTATATAGTACTACTTAAAATACACAGACAGCATACCGTTTGTTATTCCGAACAACATTACTAATCAGAATGAATTTTCTCTCTGGTTATTTGTTAAGAGGTTTGCTGTACGTGATACTTAACACGCACATGTTTCCTTAACCAGAGGGAGATGACAACATAAACAGGTTTCTGATCTCAGAGGCCCAGATGTTTTCACCACCTTTCCTATCCTCTGCGGTAATGAGATTTCTCTTTGCGCAAATGAGCAATTTCCAATACACCTTTATGGTCTGTCTGTGATGGCCTCGGGATCAGGGTACCCGTAAAAGTTAGAATGGAGGAATAAAGCAAAGCTCTCACTTATGTCAAGGGCCTCCCTGGCTCCAACAAGCGAAACAAAGCTAAAGACAGTTTGCATCGGTAATGAGAGAGCGCTTGGAGAGGCACTTGGCTGTAATTGCAAAGGCGGGACACGGGGATCAGTAAACACAGACAGAAACGGCAAGTTCTCCTTCATTCATGTTCTATCAAGACGTCCTCTATCCTATTAGCGTCATATTGTAAGAAGATGGAGAAACGTTCACAGTCAGGAGGAAATATGAGACCAAAAGCAATGAGCTTGTCCCTATCCTTGCACCCCATTTCTATTTTCTTCATCAAATATGTCATTTCAAATTCAAAGCTATTTCAAGACTGCTCATGAAACACCACGACAAGTGAGTGCCTATGAATACAAGAGTAATGATGTTAATAGAGGCAATTAGAGTTCTTCGCAATGACTTCATTTGCTTCTGGTTCATTTCTCTTTAACTCAAAGTCTGTTGCCAATGATATGCATGAACTTACTTCCTCCAGGTATGTCCGTTTCATTTCCATTTCACCCTGTCTGTCATTACCACAACACATATCAGCCTCAGACATCTCACCCATGGACAGTTTGCTTATCGTCTGACATATTTTACATGCAAAACTGGTACTTTGTTGAACTAGTAAGCTCTAATCTGTTTATTATTGTAGTCAAATTTATTTCAGATAGCCACGCCTCTAAATGGCATCCCAGTAGTTGCATCCCAATTGATTTACTATGCCTTGTGAAAAAGAAGTGAGATGTGTATTGTAGCCACTTCACAGCGACACAGTGTGCTTTTTGTTATAAATTTGTGCTCTTTTGTCCATTACGGATTAAATGAGATCTGAGCGTCTGCCATTCAGGTATGTTAACGTTATGATACGACGTGGCCAGCACGTGAACGTGGAGGCTTGTTTACGTTTTTAACCAATGATATATCAGATATTTATTTGACACCGCTTTCAGCCAATCATTTGTTTGACCAGAGATCTTACGGCATTATACGCTATGCTACTTCGCCCCAATAAAGATTCTAGAGCGGGGTTTTGTTGGCTGATTCAGCGCAACTCCAAAAAGGAGGACAAATGAGTGTCCGGTTTGAGGCTGCAGCTTAAAGGAACACTCCACCGTTTTTAGAAATAGGGCTCAGTGTTTCCCCTAGAATTTTTTCCAGCAGCGGTGCTGTTACGTGCCGGAGGTTTTTACCAAGCCACGCATCGGGGGGTCCGGGGGCATGCACCTCCGGATAAAAAAAACTTAAACCATGACTTCTGGCAAGTTTTGTGGATAGAAATATACATTTTGAACATTCAAATACAAATTAAGCTTTTCATTAGTTTAAAAGGTGACTAGCTTATAGCCTATTTTACTTCAATAACCTGCAGGGACGTGCAAAAAGTTCCTAAGGGGCAAGGGCTCAAATGTAAGAAAGGGGCAATATGTATATATAAAATAAAAAAGTGTTTGGATACTATTTTATGTTTTTGCAAAAAGTCTCATGCTTATCAAGCCTGCATTTATTTAATCAAAAATACCGGGGAAAAAAAACATATTGTGAAATATTATTACATGATGTTTTTTGTTTTTTTTTACCTTTTTATTAATCAAATTAATACATTTTCTCTTTGCCTTTTGTTGTTTGATTCACATTATTGGCTCAATCGTCACCAGGTTTATTAGATGCTGCCCCTTTAAGACGCAGATCTAATATCATTCTCCCATTAATTTCTCCCAACTATGTACGCCCATTTAAGCTAAACTGTTTAAGTGAATACTCTCCAAGCCTGTCATTTTGAGATATAGGCTATTTTGTTGTGTATTTGATGGTTTAGTCGCGCAAACGAAGCATATGTGCAAGTCAGTCCGTTTCGCAGTGCGTACACACACACACACCCGCATTGAACTTGGAAACAGCGTCTATTGCGCGGATTATTGTGCTTTTCATTTAATCAAACACGTTCTGCAATTTAGCCAAAGTGGAGAGTGCATTTGACAACAATCACAGATTGTGCTGAATCTGACGTTAAATGCATGTTTGGGGAGAAATGACAGCGCGCGCTATGAAGGGACGGAAGTTGTGCTAGACGATGCGCGAGCATAATAGTTTTACCTCATATCTTCTTTTTATAATCCTTGGAAGAGAAAATAAAATAAGATTAATATCACAGCCCTGTGATATTGTATAAGTGTAAGCAGACTACATTTTTGTTATCTCTGGCCATCTTCGATCTCTCTCTCTCTTGTACAATGTGTAACGTTAAGTGAATGTCGTGATATTACTGATCATGTGAAGATTTTGCAGTGGCGCTGTGAATACATTGTAGGGGAAACACTGGGGCTTATTCAACTTCGTTCCTACATTTAGATATGTGGGCAAATGCATTTTTGTCTCAGTGCATGCATTGTTTTGTTTTAGTTTGGCAGGGCTTAGCTTAGCATAATGAATGGAATCCTATGTTGCCAGCTAGCATGTTCCGAGTAAAAGTGATAAAAAAAATGAAAAAACCCCCAACCTAATTACTTATTGTGGCCTGCGTATTCACAACGAGTACAAATAGCGATGCAGATTAAGACTAGGCGATTTCCTAGGCAGATATTGACATGGGACTATATTTTGGGGAAGCACAGGCGAAGCACTGCTACTTGGGCGCAGAGATATCGCGGGGATTTCATGTGTTGCGTGATATCTCTGCACCCAAGCAGGGCTCTACGCTAACATTTTTCTTGAGGAGCACTTGTGCCCCTAATTAAAAAAAATTAGGAGCACAGTCAAAAATTTAGGAGCACTTTCTGATCAATAACACGCATTCCAATTATAACTTTCCCATTACAGGACGATCTTTGTCCCTTTAAATTAATGTCCAGGGGCATTTTTACCAATATAAG
This sequence comes from Gobio gobio, assembly GCF_949357685.1. Taxonomy (NCBI): domain Eukaryota; kingdom Metazoa; phylum Chordata; class Actinopteri; order Cypriniformes; family Gobionidae; genus Gobio; species Gobio gobio. Next base: position 11,296,739 of record NC_137107.1, on the reverse strand, counting down.
AGCAATGTTTTCTAATCTTATTATGTATGCATCATCTTTTGTCAGTTTCTTCAATTCTTTAAAATGTTAATTTAAACAATAAATTCAGTTAGAACAATAAGACACAACCAGACTGTTACCAATCTAATTAAATCAGCATCAAAAGATCCATCTTTACACTGTAGAAGTGGCACAGCAGCTCTATCTGAAGTGCTGTTTAGACACATTTACATAGATTTATTGCAGCTCATGGGTAAATAATGTTGTTTGACAAAGTTTTTGAACAAAGTTTTTGAATTTAGAAATAGGCTATGTACAAGTTAAACCTAAACTTAGTTAAAAGATTTATATTTTAAATAAAAAGACCATGCAAAGTATAAAAATGAAAATTAAACAGCCAGAAGGGGGCGTCAAGTCTATGTGCGAGTCACTCATTAATTCGATCAAAACCGCTTGGAGATACGCAACAGTTCTGGTGTAGTTTTGATTTTCACGAAATAAACAGTATTGTGGGTAAAACGTTGTTACTTAATATCAACTTGTCTATTGGACTTTTTTACAAGATCAGTATCTCATTTGCAATCATGCCAATACTCGGAGCAATAGCTGTCCGTAACTTTAGGCGCTCTGGCGCTTAATAAACATAACATGCGTCTTGCAGAAGAACATTGCAGCCGGAGCTACTTCTCTCTGTTTATGTCTATGGCGAGTCACACAGGGACTGTGCTCCTCCGCAGCGCTGCGACCCGAACTGGAATTGAATAGTCAGAATATAAACACTTGTTATATGTGTACCGTAGTGATTCAGGGTAAGATAAAAACACAGTTTGGAGAATGGATTCATGATGCACTCACTCATATGCATCTAGTCATAAATAAATGTTATGGACTGCAGCTGATAAAGATTAAATCAAGAACTCATACAGGAGCGTTTTTAAATGTGTTTTTATTAATTCATTTTTGGTGGCATTTTTGCCCCAAGCCCCTGTTAATTTCCGACCTTGTTTATGATAATCCAAATGTGGTATTTCTAGTTAATTTTGGCTGCAAAGAAAAATCAGCGCAAGGCATCTGGTAAGTGCATGGCCGCGTCACACCCGCTTCACCCATAGACCATGGTTTCACGTTTTAAACAATCTCCGTCGCACACGTTTTTTGCACATGCTCTGCTGACAGAAGGCATGAAAAGCAGTTGATTGCAGCACGAAACGAAACATTTGCTCTGTCAGTCAGTGTTTGTAGTTTTTATTCCGATTGTATTATAAATCTATTCATGAGAATCTATCGGGTCACTCGCACCGGTGCGCCTAAATATTTTTTCGCAGTCGCACGCAGTAATTTTCAGGCGCAAATGCGCCCAAAATGGTCGCTATGTAGAGCCCTGCCAAGTAGCAGTGCTTCGCCTGTGCTTCACCATAATACAGTCATAATTAGGGACGAAACGATTACCGGTGTCACGATAAACCACGATAAAATTTAGTGACGGTTAGTAATATCGTATAAAATTTAATTATCATTAAAACCGCGTGTGATTATCACGATTGTGAAAACTTGCGGTAAATCTTGTCCAGTCAGCGTCAGTCTGGTGCAGCGCAGCGCTGTTTTTGAATGAGAAGAAATGGCAGAAGGCAGTGACAGCACTCGGGGGATTGTTCAGACTTCTAAAAAGGACCAAATCTGAGGTGTGGTCATATTTGGGCTTTTACAAAAATTCCTGAGGGAAACTTAATCGAAGATGGTCATCCTGTCTGCAGAACATGCCAGAAGAAAGTGGCTGTAATAGTAATTCAAATCTGCAAATGCAAGGCAAGTGGACTTTGACCTCAATACCAAAACTACGCCTGGGAAATAATAACGTGAAGCGAACGAACAAATTCAGACAAGACTAGGGTGACATTTAAGGGATAATAATCAGGGCTTGACATTAACAACCGCCATTTGCGGGTGTAGCGTTATTTCGGCTGCACACAGTCACTCTGGCTGTTGAATTTATTATAGTCTTCTCAAAAGCCATCTGTTATAATCGCGTTGCGCATTATAACCACTCACACGTGTTTCTATTGAGTTTATGAATGCTATGTCTCATAATCAGAGGCGTTCAGATTAGCCAGAGTTATGTTCAGAGCGCGCGCCGTCACTCGCTGAAATCTACATTCAAAGCAGAGATGAACGTGCGATGTATGCAGGAGATTCACTCATCATACAGTGATCGACTGTTTTTGTTCTATTTCAGCAGCGAAAATGGTTTTAAAAAAAACACGGCAGAACCACAGCGCATCTGATATGACTGGCATAACACTGGCAAATTTAGGGACCGTCTCTAAAGTTACATACAACATTGGTAACGTGCACGTTTCAAACTTCAATAGCATTTGAAGAGAATGACAGTCATAAAACTGACTGTAAAGTGATCATTTAGGTGTCAGATATGATGCACACATTTTGATATTTAATAAAATAAACTGTCAAATCATATGGAAATATGGATATGCATTATTTCACTAGGATACTGTTTGGGCTCTTACATAAAATATGCTAGATTTAAATGCATCATATCTGAAAGAACACTGATGAGAATATTGCTTGAGAATATATTTACAGAGATAATATTAGAGATTATATGTACGACAAATTATTATTTACGCATTATGCGTTGCTATTGACGACGGCCATTAAGGAAGGAAATCCCACAGAATCTATCTTTAAAAAGTGTATAGAGCTTTAGTTATTTGTTGTTTGTTGAATTTCAAATATAAAACATATGTTCTTTTTGAACACTTTCATCTCGAGCAAACAAAACTGACAACAAGCGCACACACGTAAGCACACCTGGGGAGACTAATCAACATGAAAAACTACAAAGAACTACAAGACATGGCACAAGACAGGAAATACAAAGTCCTCACTTAAGACAGGGAACACGGGCTAGGATCAGGACAGGGTGTGTGAGAGGGATATACACTCGATAATGTCAGATCGCACATCGTTAAAACAACAATTACGATAATATCGCAGACGATATATATCGCACACCCCTGGGTCTAACTGTAGCATTCATTTCAGGTAAACTGTAATAAATATAAAATAACACTATAGTGTTCACTGTATAAATTTAATATTGATGAATCTTTGTTAAAGCTGTGTTTTGTTGTATGATTAACATTAATGACATAGACAACAGGAGGTATTTATAGACTGCTGTCACTTTAAGACCTAATGCACGGGTCCAATATAATGATACACATCTGGGGGCATATTACAGAAACGTTTCTATCTTAGGTTTTAACTTAAGATATTATAATTTAATTAAATTTTTCACAATTTCGTATTACAGAAGCAAATCTCAACTTGATTATCTGTAGTTAGGAAATCTTAAAGGCATAGTTCACCCAAAAATGAAAATTAGCCCATGATTTACTCACCCTCAAGTCATCCTAGGTGTATATGACATTCTTCTATCAGACGAATAAAATCAGAGTTATATTTAAAAGTCCTGACTAGTCCAAGCTTTATAATAGCAGTAATTGTTGCTCTGTTTTTGAAGTCCATAAAAAATGCATCTGTCCGTCAAATAACGTGCTCCACACGGCTCAGGTGGGGGTTAATAAAGGCCTTCTGAAGCAAATCGATGCTTTTGTGTATGAAAAATATTTAAAACTTTATAAAGTAAAGTTTCGGCCGATCGCCTTCCGTATTCAATTTATGGAAAAAGTGTTGAAAATGCCTCTGCTGTTCAAAAGCTAACGCGACCAGGTACGCTCGCCAGACGTCACGTACGCATCTTGAATTGCGAGAAGGCACTTTCAACACTTTTCCACGGAAGGCGATCGGCTGGAACTTTACTTTATTTTTAAATATTATTTATTTTTAAGTTTTATATGGATATTTTTCTTAAACAAACGCATCAATTCACTTCAGAAGGGCTTTATTAAAACCCCAGAGCCGTGTGGAGCACGTTTTTTGACGGACAGATGCATCTTTTTATGGACTTATTTGTCTGAAAGAAGAATGTCATATACACCTAGGATGACTTGAAGGTGAGTAAATCATGGGATAATTTACATTTTTGGGTGAACTAACCCTTTAACCCGCTCCATCGAGTTCGGTAATCAACTGTCAGGTCTGTTACCAAGCAACCAACGCGCAAACTGTTTCTGAGGTAAACCTTAACTCAAAACGGAGAAACAACGGAGTGCTTTTAATTTCAGTGCGGGAGAGATTGAAATTTTTATAAGCTCCGTTGAAAAGCCTGTTTTATAAATCGCCTTTTGCAAAAAAAAAAAAAACGTAAGGCGTTAGTCACTTGAGGAATGACCGGAAGTGCTCCGTGATGGCTCGCTGGCCTCTGTAATGTTGGTCACAATTCGTCAACTAACTGCAAAATCATGTGTCGTGGGAGTCTGTAATTATTTACGAATATTTTATCATCAAAGCACAGCACATCCTCTGGGTCCTCCAACATCTCTCCAACATCAAACCTCACTCCTCTACGTCTTGTATAATTAACAAATGTAACGCTCTCTCGAAAAAGGATTTTTGTACTGTGATTTTTACCGTTGGATTTCAAAAAGTTTTGAAGTTAGGACATCAGTGGGGTTGTCCTAAAGTTAAGACAGCTTTTAGGATTTTTTGTCGAGTTAGGATGCTTCTGTATATCCGTTTCCTATCCATAGTTAAGATAAGATTATGCATTTAAGAAATGTCATTCTGCAATAGCTTTTGTCCTAAATATGGTCCTAACTGAAATTGCCATGCTTGCCAAACAGATAAGATAGGACTCTAAAGATGTTTCTGTAATACGCCCCCTGATTTCTTTCTCAACTGTTTACATTCTCTTAAGATATAACCATAGACTGTAAAAAATATGGATGTAGTGTCCATGACGTCCCCCATTGGATTCTGAAGAGCAGTTTGAAGAGATTGCCATCTTGTCAGTGCGTCATCGACGTGATGACTAGCAGACAAACGACTATCCACCTGTCACTCAAAGTGGCCATGCCCTTAATTATGCAGAACTTTAAGGCTTTATATAATGTAAACGAATGAGTTATAAAAAAATTCACCCCCGTCACAGTTGTCATGAAGGGCAAAATTAGCCGTATAGACCAAAACCACAATTTGTACCAGACTGTAAACATGTTTTAATCTGCTGTAAAGTTTGGCATTTTAACATGGGGCTCAATGAGATTCTGCTCCTTCTGGAGCCTGTCCCTAGTGGCCAGTCGATGAATTGCCCTTTAAGTCACTTCCGTATTGGCTTCAAGAGAAACTGGAGGAGGTTGGCGCTTGGACAAAACCGACTGCATTTACCAGAATACTTGCAGAGACTGGTATTTTGGAGTTGAAAGAACGTGTCTTTCTCTGTGAGTGTGCACTTCGAGTGTGTCAGGCTGTGTGTACTGATAAACGAATTACAGAATTAAATTCTCTTTTGTCTCTTCCGGTGCTGGGATGGTTTAAAATCTATTGAATGTGTAAATTGGCAAGACAAAACACGTGCAAATTATAAACTTTCACTCAATGGTGGTTAAATTTGTAATTAATCTGCTTATCACATGTGTGCTGAACCATGGGGCCTGGTCCGTATGGATCACAGATCAACTACGATCCGTTTAACCCCTACCATCCAGCTTTTTTTTTATGTCATATCCAAAAATGAGCATAAAAATAGGTGGATGGAAACATATCTAGTGTCACATGCTTATAATGCACTATACCATTTTTCATTGCAAACTAAATTAATAAATGCTGGGTTAAAAAATGATTGCTGGGTTGTTTATTGCTGAGTATTGCCTAAATACTGTATTGTACCAGTCTAAATATCTAAGGACATCAGTTGAGAAAGGTTCGAAGTGGAGAGGTTTGATGGTTGGGTTTTAAAGCTGCAATGTCTTATGCAAATGTTGAACATGCAGCTTATGCTAGGAGGCCATTGGACTCTAAAGTCTTGTTAGTACATGTATTTTGCATTCATTAAGCAGTATTGCCTCAGATACTTAATTAAGCCCTCAAGTTGAGTGTGTAAGTTGTTAAGTTCTTAACATCAGCATCTCTGCGAGTGGAGACCATGAGTCATCTGCAACTGCTGCAAGCATGTTAAATACAACCTGTCATCTCAGCCAAAAATGCCTTTTATCTACTTAATTGTTCTACCTGCTTCCTTGTTGTCCTTAGATTTAATTGCAACGGCAACAACGTATTTTGCTAGTAATGCACAATCCAGCTTCAGGTATAAGTGTCTGTTTGGGGTCATAACACGTGTCCCATACACTTGCATGCAAAGGAGGTACAATGGGACAGTAACACTTTAGTATGGGGAACACATATTCACTATTAAATATGGATTTTGCCTCAATAAACTCCTAATTTACTGCCTATTAATAGTTAGTAAGGTTTTTGTAGTGTTTAAGTTTAGGATGAAGGGATGATAATATAACATCATCATATGCCACAATAATGATATATGTGAATTAATTAACAATTCATATATATCATAATTTTGGCACGATGATGTTATATTTTACAACCTAAACTAACCAGATAAAAAATGTCAAATGATCTCTTATTTGAAGAGGATGGGTTTTCTGTTTTAAATTTCTGCATATTCATGTGGTTGGACCACATAATTTTGTTGGTTGCGCCACATTACTTAATTTTTTCAGATCTTATATAAATAGGAAATGTGTCAAACTACTTCAGGTTTTATTTTCAAAAATGTACTTTATTAAATGCTTATAATAATTTATTTTGGTTTACTCTTTTCTTTTAAATCACATTGCCATTTTTACTTTATGGCCATTATTTTACCTCTTATCAGACGAACGTGATCATCTCTGAGCTCAGCCATTACTTCCGCTAAGTGAGGTCACATACGAGCGTGGTCATAGATGTATACGTAGATGCCTCATTAGCGCCTGCACGGATCAATAGAATGAGGAATCTACGATCTAAATATCTATGACCACGCTCGTATTTGACCTCACTTAGCAGAAGTTATGGCGGAGCTCAGAGATTATCACATTCGTCTGATAAGAGGTAAAATAATAGCATAAATACTGCTCGGTTTCTCGCAGAAACTGATCGTTTCGCAAGATAAGACCCTTTTTCATCGTCTGGTATCGTTTGGTATCGTTTGAAGCTGCACTGAAACTGTCATTTGGACCTTGAACCGTTTGAAGCCCATTGAAGTCCTGAAATATCCTAGAATGTTTTCATCAAAAACCTTAATTTCTTTTCGACTTTAGAAAGAAAGGCATGGACATCTTGGATGACATGGGGGTGAGTAAATTAACAGCAAAAGTTTAATTAAAAGTGAAACAATCCTTTAACTGCATGTCCTTCTTACTCTAATGGTAATAACTTTATAACACAACAATAAATAACTCACACAACTAACTCTCTTGCAAATACCACTTACAGCCATATGATGTTCGCAATGTGGAAAACACGACTGAAATCACAGAATCCAGTCATCAATAGAGCATACTCTATAAAGGCTGTAAAATAAATCCGATATCGATACGGATTAGTGTCTGTGAATATTAAAGCTCATAAAGACTGCTATTGAAATCTGAATTCGGTTTGCCGTGTCTGTGAATGAGCGCCGGATTTTCGTCTGGATTTTTCACTCACTATGATTTCAGTGTCTGCTGTCGCCCTATACGAGGGCACATAAACTTCATCTGTAGAGTCACCGTCACTTAAAGGGGTCATGAACTGGCTTTTTTTATTTTTATGTATACTGTTGTCTGAGGTCAACTTATTACGTTTGCGTGGTTTTTAAATTCAAAAACATCATAATGAATAATAGGCTATTTTCTACCCTGGTTTTGAGCCTCTCTCACAGAACACAGTTTCTCACAGTTTTTATGGGCTTGCCGCACTGAAGACTTGGAAGTAAACGCCCACTGCTATGATTGGATAAGATTTGCATATTATAATGAGCTTCAACCCCCCCCCCCCCCCAGTAAGCGTGTGGGAAAACGGCAACTGGAATGATTCCTCCCTCAGGGCTCGCAAAATGTCTTTATCAAACAAACACAATGATTTATCTCTCATCCACCCGCAATTAATTGGAATGTTATTTTTGTATTACTTGGCCCGCCCGATCGGTGGATATAACCGCGAACCGTGCATAACACGCGCACGCACAAGCCTCACTGCAGAGTCAGTGGTGAAATGAAGAAACAAACGTGCAATGTCTTCCCCACGTGAGCTTGGTATTCATTAAAAATAAAGTTCATCCATGCATCCATGCATTCATAATACTGGAATCCGAATGAAGCTTATGCGGCATGTTTATTGCTTGGAAGTTCGATCCGGTTTAGAACCAGGTAGTCCTGGGTTATTTATCTATAACATGTCAGACATGAGTCGGTGGGCGGGGCTACAAAATCAGGCGTTATTCTTCTTCTGTTGAGGCGGTGCTTCACTACACTCTCACGTCATAGCCGGGCACATTCTGAGATCGAGCGTTTACTGGGCCTGGTGTCTATAAAAGCTTTTCTTTGACTAACAAGGAAGTTTTCAGCTCTTAAACCTGACCTTTTATATATCAAAATTTCAAGGGAAAGTTGATTTCTCAATTCATGACCCCTTTAATGAACATTTCACCATTTAATTTAATAAAACTATCGACATTAGTTGTTTCATATACACACAGGAAATCAAAGTTCTTCACGACAACCCGTCGAAATAAAAGTTTGGTATAACACGAACGAACAAATACATTACTATTGTACATTAGAGAGTACTTTGATTAATAAATAAGTAATAGGCCTATACTGTAAAACACACACAAACTCAAAGGTCTTCATTCCAAGCCAGCAAAATAAAAGCTCTGTCTACCTTGAAATTATTATTACAGAAATTGCACCGTAAAGCATACTTAATATCATTATTATTAATTTCTAATGACATTTATAATTATTCATTACATTTTCACTTCTAGATTGTTAGGTTTATGAACTGATTATATTTTTAAATTAATTTGTTTCTATGTTTATTTTTTGTCTAACAATATATATATATATATATATATATATATATATATATATATATATATATATATATATATATATATATATATATATATATATATATATATATATATATATATATAACTGTGATATACCGTGAAACCGTCAAAATCTTACAAAAAAACAGTGATACAGATTTTTGGTCAAACCGCCCAGCACTATGGCCAAATAAAGATATCAAAATGAAGTTTGTTTCAAAACATAAAATTAACACCACATCACTGGTTGGAAGGGATGGGTTGAAAAATAGTTTTGAAATTGAAATCTAGTACAGCTTCTTCAACTTCACATTAGTTTGAGCAGTTTGTATACTTTGAATGTTTCTGTGGCTGCTGTACTGTTTTACCCATTCTGACATTCAGATCCATGATTTATGGGGCTCCATGTGAATAAGTAATCTTCCTCTGAGGTCCATGAATATGTTAGCTAGAGAAGGGAAAGACTGAGATGGTGGGGTCTATGCCTCATTACCTTCACCAGGAATGTGCAGGTTTCTCCAGGTCAGCATAGTGCCATAGAATGGCCATTGGAGTGACTGAACTAAGCAACTTTGGAGGTGCTATCATAAAATATGAAAATGCACTCACTGGTAATCTTGTAGAAAAGGAGACAGACCACTGCATACTCTTTCAGGAATGGCGCAGATTTGTTTGTAGTGGGTTAAGACATAATTTGGATTAGCTGTTGAGGGTATATATATATATATATATACATACACCGATCAGGCATACCATTATGGCAGTTGAAGTGAATAACGCTGATTATCTTTGGTGGGATATATTAGGCAGCAAGTGAACATTTTGTCCTCAAAGTTGATGTGTTAGAAGCAGGAAAAATGGGCAACCTTAAGGATTTGATTGAGTTTGACAAGGGCCAAATTGTGATGCTTAGACGACTGGGTCAGAGCATCTCCAAAACTGCAGCTCTTGTGGGGTGTTCCCGGTCTGCAGTGGTCAGTCTCTATCAAAAGTGCTACAAGGAAGGAACAGTGGTGAACCGGTGACAGGGTCATGGGCGGCCAAGGCTGATGCACATGGGGAGCGAAGGCTGGCCCGTGTGGTCCGATCAAACAGACGAGCTACTGGAGCTCAAATTGCTCAAGAAGTTAAAGCTGGTTCTGATAGAAAGGTGTCAGAATACACAGTGCATCGCAGTTTGTTGCCATAGACCGTAAAAAAATATGGACGACGCGACTTCATTGACTTCCGCTTACCATAGTTGAAGCTTTCGGAGGCCGCACACGGCGCTGACATCTTGGGACTGAGTCTGCGCAGTAGCGATCTCGGGACTGGAGTTGCGCAGTAGAGAACAGGAAGTAGAGGCGTGATTATCAAAAGCCCACCCACACTCTCACAGATGCAGAACAATTCATTATGATGGTGTGAAATAAACAGTTATGGAAATTTAGAAATGAAAGCTAAAGCTCCAATCTCCTCCCAAAAATCCCGAAAAAAGTCTGTTAGTGCCTCAGTGACAACTTCACTCAGAGAAGCCGTCAATCTCAGCTGTCAATCATGACGTCACACCCCCCGTTTTTATAGCATCAGATAAATCACTAAAACTAAACTTATCTAAAAAACGAACACTTGAAATGAAATCATTGTAATAAAAACTGCCTAAAATGACAGAAACCATCTTTTGAAAACAATTATTTGAAGTGTAATTGAATTGTTTAGTGTGTCTCGCGTCCATTCTAATACATGGAGAGGCAGGGTTTAGGAGCTATACTGGGACCGGCCACCGGGGGGCGATCGAGGCGCGGAAGCTTCAGTTTCTGAGAGGAGCACTACAGGCTTGTTTGTTGCGTATGGGGCTGCATAGCAACAGACCAGTCAGGGTCCCCATGCTGACCCCTGTCCATCTCCGAAAGTGCCAACAGTGGGCCTCAGAACTGGACCACGGAGCAATGGAACAGTAGTGTATATTTGCTTTTTTTTATACACTATTAGTCGAAGCCATACTTTTCATGCAGTATCAATCATCACTGTTAGGCTACATGAAAACATAAAATTAAACTTAAATTGTTTAATTAATAGAAAAATGAAATAAAAAAAATGAAATCAGTATCAATATCACACTACCAGCTTTCTACAATTACTTCACAGTTAGTATGTTTACTATAAACACATTTGTTTCTATCATGCTAATGTCCGTAATATTGGACAATTAGTGTCAATCATGCTAAGCATGTGACATCTCAGTAGGGTTGGGTATAGTTTTTTATTTAATTTTTTATACCGGTGCCAAACCGATACTTTTTAAACGGTACCGGTGCCTTAATGGTGCCTGAACCGATACTTTTAAAAAACGAGGTGGATGAGATTAAAGAAGGGATTTTTATTTAATTTTTTTAAATAATTTAAATTGAACAATTTATTACAAGTTTAAAGTATACTTAAATATATAAATATAAATAAATACAAAACACAATTTACTTAACAAATTCACAGTAAAACTAAAGCCACCTAACCCAACTACAACAGGCCTAATTTAACTCTAAATCACAGTTACAGGACTAATAACAGCAGTAGTCTGTATTCTTGGTATGCTACAAACCAGCTTCAAGGTTCAGCTTTATTTTGCAGAAATATGACCATATTCTCTGGTTAAATTTTTAGAACGCATCTCCTTATTGTTTCCATGGCAACATGTCATGCTTCTCACATGACACACAGCAGCCGCAATAGCGCTGTATGACAGCTCAGCTGTATCGGGTTTATTTCGTTTTTCTTTTTTTTTCTAAATATCCACAAACTTGCTAACTATGTCATGAACTATCTGATATTCTGATTTTCAAATATGTGTGAGTGAATGTGTGTTAGTTAATCTATAATGCGTGATGGGCGGCGCCATGTTAGTTTGCGCCTCAGAGAATCGGATCTGTCGGATTTACAACACATATATTCATCCATGTCTCACGAAATACATGAAATTAAGTGACCGGTGAACTGGGAGAAGAATAGAGTAAACTATATAGTTACTATATAATGTGTATCTGATATGAATAAAACACGTAGTCAAGTTATAACTGTCTGAAATGATTGTTTTGGCTGCTTCCATAAACATGCTAGTGTTTATGTATTTTTTTGCTAGAACTTATGAGCATTTAAATGTCTGAAACTTAAAATAGACATTATGTGTTTGAAAACACTGAATAGTTGTGATATGTGACGAGCACTGAGCATGTCTGTCTCTGGCTCGGCGCCAGCCAAAGCGCGGGAGCACGTTTGAATTTAAGTGGCACTGAAATGAGGCACAGAAATCTTCGTTCAGATTCGGTCCGGTACATACCGGTTATATAGGAATTGCCGTATTGGCACCGGGTTTCGATACCCAACCCTACATCTCAGTCAGGCTTATATGCTGGTCATTCTGTTCTTAGCTATTTCTGTTTGCCCTTCAGATCAGATTCAAGTTGCTGATAGTGTGTCAGGTACAAATAGCAGGCATGATCTACCTGTCCAACAATAACCACAGCATTGTGTCCTCATCTTGCTGTCTGAGAGAATGTAAAACCATAGCAACCTAAACCAAGGTAAACCATACCTCTACTAAATTGTAATCTGTTTCATGTGCTCTTAAATAACCCCATATCAGATTCCTAGAATCATAAATTGAATTGATCAGATGATGCTACAGTGAAAATGGATAGTTTGAAAAAGTAAATGCGGTAGCAGTTTATTTAGAAAAGTCAATCCATTGACAAGGTCCTACAGATAATTCCTTTTGAAAGCATTTTAGCACAGATAATTGTGTTCTTCATTTTAATTAATTTAACACCAGAGGAACAGGAGAGGATTTTGAACTAAATGCCTCTGGGGTGTATTTTTATTTAGGCTTTTATTTATTTAAATAAATCATCCAACGTTATATCACAGATATTAGACATTACTATTGTAACCCTCATTCCCTGATGAAGGGAACTGAGACATTTTGTCGAAATACTGACACTAGGGGTCCCCCTTGAGAGCCCCAAAACCCCTCTGCTGTATTGACCTCAGGTTTCCCTATCAAGGGGACTTAACCCTCGGTTATACACGGTACATGGACAGCACAGATGTGGACTACTTGTATACTTTATACTACTTCATACAAGTGTATGCTGGGGTCCGCTCGGCGGACGATGTGTTCCACATGCGTGCAGTAGATTGGCGTGTACACTTCCACACTTCCAATTTCACTCCACAAATGATTGCATATCTACGGACCCTCGAGCACTCACGGATGCAGAAATACTCTTGGGAGAAGGTCACTCAAACCATAGGCCTCTTCTGTTTATCAAAGAAAGTTTTTATTTTTTATTTTTACGGCTGAATAAACCTAGTCAGTCCCCACTTAAGAATTCTCCTTCTCAATGAAAAAGGAACACTATGGAAACCACATCCTACCCGAAGGATGAGGTTAGTATGTGTGAAATACATCCTATGGAATCACCAGTGGGAGTACAACATAGGGAAGAGTCCCTGTGGTGGGCTCCATCTTACGAGGGGGAGACTACCGGCTCCACAGCGACTGGTGACGGAGCTAGCTCTGGGACACTGAAGACACTGGGTTCACAGAGAGGGAAACTGAACAGTGGAAAAATTTATTGTACCACTGCACACAGAGTACTAGCCAGATTACAAGGGCTCTCCTGAAAAGGGGAATACCACGAGTAATGGTAGCGAGTTCCTCCTCCGAACTCATCTTCTGCAAGAGTGCTAAATGATGGAGTGGTGGAAGGGTGGCCCAGGGCTCACTATTCAAGGGAAGCTCTAACTGGACCTAAAAATCACACCAACCAGTTTTACCTGTTATTACCCAAGACTCGAGACAAATATAAAATCTCGCAAAAGCACTCCGACCCCAGGAACCAGTCGTCCAGCCATGAGCGTTCGTGACAGGGCAGAGAAGTCAGATCAACCTCGACGCCCGTGGCTGCCCGGGAACGCATAGCTACCAACTCTGCGTCAGCATCAGACTGTGCTGTCACACCCAAGGGTGGAAGCACAGACGAGTCATCCGAGACGCGGATGCTGCGATTGATAACTCATCCGATGCTGCAATTGATAACTCATCTTCCTCACAAGCTCCGAATTAGAAATTAAGCTTGCCTGTGGGCAAGCTGCCAAACTCATCTGGAAACTCGACCGAGGGGTCTGAACGTGCTGAGGAATGAGAGGCATTCAGGGACTGACCTGGCGGCAGCTCTCTCATTGTAATCCTCAGATAGCCCTCAGTGCTCACCGCTGAGGCCTAGTACCTGGAGATAGAAGGACAAGGAGGGGAAGCAGCCGAGGAGATTTTTCATGAAGCATCCACAAACGCTGTTTCAGTCTAAGTGCGGCCTATACACTACAGAAGGACACGGCCGGGTAGCTCTTTTAGAGGAATTTGCTCTTTAATAAGGAAATTTGCCTGGGTATCTTTGGAATACTCATTACAACATACTACAATTTAGGACACACTAATTCTAAGTTCAAATACTACTACGGACTGGTATTATGCTTATTGGGATGCAGCAACTGTTTCTGATTTATGTAGGAAATAACAAACAGTTGGAGTGGATGGATTTTTACCATAATTTTACGATTTTTACGGTGGTTGTGCACACAATGTTTAAAAACAAAATAAAAATGAATTTTACATAGTAGGTCCCCTTTTAATAAGTTTGATTAGCCATGAATGTTTGATTAATATTATTTCATATTCATATTTAGAACTACAGCTCTGTAAAACATAATATAAAATGTATACAAAATTATTTAAATTAAGTTCAAGTTATTCTAAAATGTTAACGGTATAGTTTTGTTCATTTGGTGCAAATTTATATTTATCAACATTTGGTGGCACACCAGTAACCGCTTGACTGAAGCACTGAATTAAAGCACTGAATGAAATGGATTAAATGCATTTGATATCAATCACTTTGATTTTGGCTCACTGACAAATGACTTCATTGAATCTGTTGAATGTTAATGTCACATCACAGTGTCATACATCATTACACACATCACTTTAGCTGTGGCTTCATAAATATTTCAAGATGAACAGACTCACAGTTCGACATTTTAATTAACATTGCAAATCCAGTGAAAATGTGCATTAGTAAAGTGCACTAGAAATCACACATTTCATCTAAAAAGCATAAATACTGTCTTTATATTTCACCATTTACAGTTGTGTACAGTGTGTGTGTGTGTGTGTATGTGTGTGTGTGTGTGTGTGTGTGTGGTGTGTGTGTGTGTGTGTGTGTGTGTGTGTGTGTGTGTGTGTGTGTGTGTGTGTGTGTGTGTGTGTGTGTGTGTGTGTGTGTGTGTGTGTGTGTGTGTAATACTGAACTTCGACTATGCCCCTAAACATTTTAAGTTAGGACACAAGTGCTTCTAAACAAAAATGTTAGTGTAAAGCATTGTATTTATATGTTACTTGTGTTCCAAGAGTTCTGTCTGGAATATTGATTACAAAAGCTCATTCTAATGAGCTACTTATTGGTCACTGATTTTTGTCCGATAAATTTAATCGGTCTCTCTCTAATAGTTCCATAAGAAATGCAATGTTTTGAGTCAAAGTTGTTGCAAATATTTAGCCTAGAAATCTAGACGCACCCTAGCGGCAGAAAATGTATTTTGCCGTGAATGTAGTCTAGCAACTCTTGGTAGACCTGAGAGCTGGAAAAAACAAACTCTGGTCAGGCCAATCACAGCGTGTGTAGAGTCAGTGGGCTGGCTTAACATAATGACGGCGCGTCACGGAAGAGTTGCTTGGAGTTAAGCTTTTCTTTGAGAAAAGAACAAAGAACGGCACTGAAGTCATTCTTAAGAAAAGAAGATAATTATGTTTGAAGTTTTGCCTACCGGATACGGCGAAAGTCTATCAACTAACGTTAGCTCGGCTTCACCTTCTTCTTCGCTCTGGTTGGTTGTGGCGCTCATGGCGCTATCCAATTGCGTGCAGAGGGAATTTGAAAGACAACCGTTTATCCCGCCCCTCGGATTGAGCCCTGTCAATGGTGAGTTTCCAGACCCAACATCTTGATGTGGTTCTGGCTTGTCAGGCTAGCAAATATTTGCATTGTTGAAACATTTAATCGTTGCCATGAATGGGAATGTGACAAACAGATAGCTTTCTACATGTATTCTAGACTTCCTTGGTCCGAACCGCAGCCATAATTAGCTTGGGCATATATTTCAGTGATTTCAGATTCTGTCTCATGTTCTACCATCTATATTTTATATTTGATATGACTTGAGCACAAAAATTGTATCTATAACTCTATATCCAGCATCCCAAAATCAATCAGAGACTTTGTCTCAATAACTCGTGGTTTAGGCCTGAGAACATCAACCAAACAGAAATTTCAGTGACACAGGCACTCTGTCAAACAACTCTCCCAAAATAAGACACTGGAACCACGTCATTCTTCTTCTTTTCTTGCTACAGGCAAACTCATTCCACTGTAGAGAAGATAACCAATATAACAATGTCTGCAGTCATTAAATTATTTAACAGACATACTCTGACTCTGACATGCGTTTTTCTATTTTAAGATTTCTTACCAAATGGATTCTGTCTGGCCCTTTACTCAGTTTGATTCTCCATTCATTAAGGTCTACAGTGAAGGTCCATTTAAATGAGTTGTTCACTTAAGAATTCTATCATCTACTCGCCCTAATGTTTTTCCAAACCAGTATGCAATTATTATTATTTTTTAATTTATTTATTTAGAACTTTTACAACAAATATACCACTTCCGACAAGCCGTTTGCATGTTCTCCCTTTTGTCTGCATGGGTTTTCTCTGGGTGCTCCGGTTACCCCCACAAGCCAAAAACATGCAGTATAGGTGAATTGGAGACGCTAAATTGTCCGTAGGTGTGGATGCGTGTGTGTGAGAAAGGAGAGGGTTGGGCCAGCCCAGCAACCTACACTGGAAAAATCATTACCAAGAAAATTCATGGTGAATCTCTCGTGTATAGCAAAAGAATCACCAAAAGTCAGATATTACTGACATGGTTAATGAGAGAGAGAAGAGAGAGAGAGAGAGAGAGGAGAGAGAGAGGAGAGAGAGAGAGAGAGAGAGAGAGAGAGAGAGAGAGAGAGAGAGAGAGAGAGAGAGAGAGAGAGAGAGAGAGAGAGAGAGAGAGAGAGAGAGAGAGAGGAATTGTTAATTGGTTATTAGGAGTAAATAGTTCTCACTTTAGATTAGGTCATGTAAAACATGTCTATCTTTACTTCTAGTTGTTATTCTGAATACTTTCTAGTTTGATTTTGATTAAAGAATGTTTGTTTGTAGTACTCCATTTGTTGTGCACTCATTGCAACCATCCTTACATGACAGACGACTGAACCCAGCAAGGATTATAAAATCCACTTACCAGCTATCTGCCTGTTTTGCATGGAGCAGGAGCAACGATTTCCTTGAGGGCCACACAAGAGATTTTTTAGACCTGGCATGCCTTGCACACTTTCCAGACCTCTCCTTCTGTGTGTTTGCTGGCTAGCTTGAATGAGCTAACTAAGGGCATGCCTGCCCGACGATGGTCCTTGAAGGACATTTGCAGAGTTTGTGGAGTGTTCCTCAGCACTGCTGAGTGTTCCCAGAGCCCATGTACAAGATGTCTGACCAGGTGGGTAAGTTGACAACATCGTCCATCCCTGTGGGGTTGCTTGTGGAATACAAGGGCATGGAGGGAAGCCCCGGTGCTGATGGTGAGTTGTGCCTGGCCTCTGGACAGTTTTATGAGGATTTGGAAGATGATATTCCCTTAAGTTTCCTGTCACCGCTGGTCTCCCCCAGCTCCAAGTCTCCTGAGTCTCAAAGTTAGCCAGTCCTTCGGCCCCGCCTCTCCTGGTTCCCTTCAGCTCCTCGGCTCCTCCTTTGTTTGCTCCACTATGCTTCCAGGCCTCCATCGCTCTGCTTGTGTCATGGACTTCCAGGCCTTCAGCTGCTCTTTGTCCCTCCACCCCTTCGGTTTGTCTGGCTTCTCCTTCCCTCCGGCTCCATCTCAGTCCTCTGGCACCCCGGCTTTACCTCGGACGCTTGTCGCTGCATCTCCGTCTTGACCTCCAGGGGTCTCTGTGGTGTCGTCTTCAGTCTTTTCCTCCTCATCCTCCAGAGCCCCTGCCCTCCCTCCTCAGTTTGGACTCTCCTCTGGTACCCCGGCTACACCTCGTATGCTTGTCGCTGTGGCTCCATCTCGACCTCCACGGTCTCTATAGCTCCTCGGCTCCACTTGGGTATCCACCTCTCCTCTCACTAGACTCTCCTTCCACCACCAGTTCCGCCGTGGGCGGAAGTCCTCTGGTCCCGCTTCTGCTGGTTCCCTTCAGCTCCTGGCTCCTCCTTTGTTTGCTCCACTATACTTCCAGGCCTCCATCGCTCTCCTTGTGCCATGGACTTCCAGGCCTTCAGCTGCTCTTTGTTCCTCCATCCTTTCAGTTTGCCTGGCTTCTTCTTCCCTCCGGCTTCGGCTCAGTCCTCTGGTACCCCGGCTCCACCTCGGACGCTTGTCGCTGCGGCTCCGTCTCAACCTCCACGGTCTCTATGGCTCCTCGGCTCCACTTGGGTCTCCAACTCTCCTCTCACTTGGCTCTCAGTTCCACTGTGGGCCTTCATTCTGGCTGGGCTTTGGATATCCTCCTGTCTACGTCCAGGCTCCACCCGCCTTCTTCTCCTCAGACTGGTCATTGTCTCTGTGGTGTCATGTTCAGCCTTTTCCTCATCCTCCTCCATAGGCCACGCCCTCCATCCTCAGTTTGGACTCTCATTGGTGCAAGGACGTGCCTTGTGGGAAGGGGGAGCTACTGTAACGGTTATGTTCTGTATCGTCCTTTTTTAGTTTCATCGTGTTTTGGTTTGGTTCTGTTCCTGTTCCCTGTCATATTAAGTTTCCTAGTTTGTGCCAGTTTGTTTCCATAGTTACTAATTAGTTTCTCCTGTTTCATTTAGCTCCCTTTGTTTGCCCTGTGTATATTTAAGCCCTTAGCTTCCCCTGTTCATTGTTCAGTCTCGTTTGTGTTATACGTTGTTGTGTATATTTACTTCTAGTTATTCTCTGAGTGTTTTCTAGTTGAATTTAGATTAGAGACTGTTTGTTTTTGTACTCTATTTGTTGTGTGCTTATTGCTTTTTAAAAAGTTCAACTGCATCACTAGCTCATAAAATGTGCACAGAATTGCTGCTTGAAGTCTTAGTTCTGGCCTCAAGTTGATGGACACTGGAAAAATAAGGCTGTTGAGCAAAAGTCTTAACAGATGTTACAAATTATTTAAAATGATTGCAACAACTTCCTTTGAAGTCCACCCCCCCCTCCCCCCCTTTAAGCAGAGGATAAATGCAGCAATGATTACTTCACGTAAAATGGAGATCTCAGCTCACAATTTAGCACTGCTTCATTATTGATTCTCTGTCCCATCAGTCAGGTAAAAGCAATGGCTATTTGCCAAACAAGATTAAAGATCTTCAGCTGCTAGGTACCATTTAACAGCCCAAATCCACAAGGGAGTCATGAAGAAAGTTACTGCATTCCAATGCAGGGCCCCTATGAACTGTGCACTGCTCACTACACAGTGAACAGATAGAATTTGAAATAATTTGATTTGTTTGGTACTAATGCACTGCAGTGGCATACAACAGCTAACACCGTTTACTGTTACCCTGATAGCTGAAGAGCCACATTAGCAGGAATTCAATTCAATTCAGTTCATTGGAATTGTCAATTGTTGTTAGATTGCTAAGCTAACATAGCAAACACAACAAATATAGACAACGACAAATTTGGAAAGGTTTTTATCTGTAACGGGGGTGAATCTGAAAAATAGATTTGTTTATTTCTGTGTGGTTCTGTTCAAAGATCATCTGAGCCAATTTTGAAAAAAATAACGAAATTTGTAGGAGTAGCAAAAAATGGCAGACAAGCAAAATTACAGAAAATGACAAATGGGATATCATTGAAATCAGGATAACCCCAAGGAATCTTTAATCAATGAATATTACAATGCAATTACCCACTTTATATTAGATGGAAAAAAGTGTTTTGCACTAAAATATGAACACAATAAGTACATTGTACTTATATTTTGATGTAAGTATAATAGTTAAGGCCACCTAATATAAATTAGGACCCAATGAAATTACAAGCCCATCCTTCAAGGAAAGCAAATCAATCACTAATTTTATTCAACTATTAATTTACGACTAGGCAGGTAAACTTCAGCAGTGACTGTTGCAAAGTTAAATATGATCATGTGACTTGCTTAATTTATAATATTAGTAACACTTTACAATAAAGTTTCATTTGTTCATTTGTTAAGTTGTATTAGTTAATGCATTAGCTAACATTAACTAACAGTGAGCAATTTATTTTTACAGCATTTATTAACAATAAAATGTTCATGTTAGTTCACAGTGCATTTTATGCAAGTGCAAGTAATTTTAACAAATTGAACTTTACATTTTAATAACACATTAGTAAATGTTGAAATTAACATTAACTATGATTATTAATAAATGCTGTTTAAGTACTTTACTTGTTGAGGCACATGACTATTAACTAATTCAAAATTAATTCAAAAGCCATAACCACTATGAAATCTTACTTAACAATTATTTAATAATCATGTGCCTCAACAAGTAAAGTCATAACATAATGATACCTTTGCAAATTGTTAGCTGATGATTAATTAAAGCAGACAACTGGAAGTTGAAATGCATGGCTTTGACCCATTGTGGTAATTAACACATTAATTTACATTATTAGTTAATATAATATGTTATTAGGGAATTGATACAATATGAAACATTTAACTGATAACAATTCATATATTGCTTAATCTATTAATCATAATATAGAATCTTCATTAGTTGCTGATGCAGTAATCATTAACCTGAGGTTAAAAGTTAGATGGTTTAGTTCTTCATGAGTCATACATTAACTTATGATTATTTGTGCATTAGTTAAGCATGAATTAATGCATATTAGTGCATCCATATTGTAAAGTGAACCTGTATTTTTCATTGTTAGTTCATTTGAACTAATGTAGTTATAACTAATGTTAACAAATTAAACTCTGCTGTAAATTGTTACCATAATATCAATCTTCTTCACTGTTATGTGGCAACGATTAAGCTGAATAACAACATCAGACCCTCAAACCCTTTCATTGCATTGAATTTAGTCACATGACTGCGTGGCTTTTACGATGCTCTGCGGTCTAAACATATATGCTCTGCATGATTTCAGTGAAAATGGACAAATTTCACAAGACATTATCAAATTGAAATGAATGCCAGAATGACAGTCTGGTGGTGAGGCAAGAGGTCAGAGGGTTTCGGATAAATCCTTTCAGACTAAAACCTCAATTAAACAGGTAGCATCTGCCATGTGCCATTTATTTCTCAGTTATATCTGAACTGCACCTTTATTCAGTGAAAACATCTGTCAGCTGTGTTGAAGATCCGAAGGAGGAGTTGATGAGTCTTCCTGGGCCGTTTGCGTTTGCACAATGGAAGAACATAAAACAAGGAGAGGCAGTTATATAACCATAAATCTAGCACCTTTTCTCATCTGTGTTCTTTTACCCAGTCAAAGTTAGCTTACTTTGCACAATATCATTTTTGACATGCTAAAGTTTGAACCAAGTGCTTTCAACCCCAGAGCTTTGACTTAACTGGGTTACACATCATTTAGCTAATACCACTGTGCTGCTGCAGAACTTTTAAATGCACTGCTTTATGGATGAATGTGCAACATATATTGGCATCTATGTGCTGCCATACAGCAGCCATTGAAAGATTTAAACGCATTTAAGCACTTCCTCTGAGCGGAGCACATTGGGTTATGCCCTTGTCAGATGACAGACAGTGAAAGCTGTATAATGAGGAGAAAACTGGAATTGCAGATTTACAATATGCCAAACACCAACACTCGCTTTTTGACTGCATTTCATGTTCTGGGTCAGGATTCACAAAATATTCTTAAAGTGCCCCTATTATGCTATTTTAAAGGCTCCTGGTTTTGTAAATTCTGTTAACAGGTTTACATGCATCAAAGGTCAAAAAACACTTTCATTTTCTCCTAATATACACTGCGCATCACCACATTGTTCAGTGATTCTCAAACGACTCGATGGATGAATCAGTCTCTCTAAATCCGTCGTTTCCGCGAGCCTACTCTGCTCTGATTGGCCAGGTGGCCCAGTCTGTTGTGATTGGTCTACAGAGATGTCATTATGAGATGTTGCAGCTGTAATTCCTCACCATCAGCATTAACAAGAGCATGTCCATCGACAAACCCATGTGTATATTTCTAATCTATTGCGGTTCACATGTGGGGACTGTTAAGCTTGGAACATACTCTGCAAGAACAAATAAATTTGTTCGTTTTCTCGAGGTGGCAAGAACAAGAACAAAGTTCATTCTGGCCAGTACATTTCATACTTCACGAGAAAAGCAGGTGCCGAACATCTCTGTTTCTCCGCATTAACCCCGCTCACTTTAAAATTCTGACCAATCACACAATAGTTCTCGGACACCCACAAGAAAAAAGTTCTGCTCAGATGATGTGCCGAGAACGAGCTGCGAGAACTCCCAAACCAGGGCTCCTAGAACAAAATGACGTAATTTTGTTCTCGCAGCCCTCGGAGCGAGAACTTTTTTCTCTGTTCTTGTGGAGTATGTTGCGGCCTTTAGCCTGACGTCGTCATACTCAATTCTAGTCAGAATATGAGTCTGATACCGCTCCATTGGGCTGTGATTATGGGGCGAACCAGGAAAGACCACAATTGGATAGACCTGCAACCAATCAGAGCAAAGGAGCGATGCATAGTTGTCCACAGAACTCAACTGCACACACGCTGGAAGAAGTAGAAGAAGAAAATGAGTGTAAACAATCTTTGCCGGTGTTGTAAAAAGGATACACGGAGTACTTACCAACACGATCATCATTTCTGAGAGAAATAGTAAAGGTGAATGCATATACGAACAAATTCAACCCAAGCGCTCTTTGGTGACGTGAATGGTTACGTTACTGTTTATCATCTGTCCATCATCATATAAAGCCCGTCCTGACAATTTCATTGGTCCGAATAGCTCCTGTTCGGGCATAGTTGCTCCACAACTGATCAAGCCCAGACCAAATTTCCCGAACCCAAATGTTGTGGACGGGGCTAAATTCAGCTGGCATCCAGGCTAGGCAACTGTATCAATAACAGCGCATATTTTAGCCTAGCACTAACGTGAATGACTGATGTAACATTAACGTTTGCAAAATAAATCTTTCTCCATCTTTAAACTTTACTCAAAGTAGTAAGAACGACAGACAATCTGCATTAGTAGACACAGTTTTAGGTTATAGCATCTCACAGCTTATGAGCAGAAGTATTTCAGTAAGACAGTAATAACGTGAGTTACCCATTTAGCCGGAAACTTACAGAATATAAAAAACAAAACTACCTATTTTGAACACCCGGTAGAAAATATATATACATCAATAATTATTAATACTTACAGGTTGTGATTCTGAGGAGCAGCTGGTCCAAATACATAAACTGGGACTGACCCATCTTTCCAGATTCTTTCTTTTGGGAGACAATAATTGTATCGTGTCGTTTTTGACTTTACAACTTTGCAGAATGTTTACATTCACAAACAGCGATATTACACACTGCATGAAAGAGAATATTCGAAAAAAACATAATAGGGGCATTTTAAGAATAAAAATCCTTTAACTGCTATTTTCTTCTTATTTTCTAACTAAAGAATAAAAATGTGCAAAAAGTCGGCACTCTAAAAAATACTTTATTAATAGGAGATAAAGATGTACAAACGTTTGGTCTCTTTGCCTTCCTCAGTGTGTAACTAAAGAATAAAGTTAAGAATATTTAATTTCCCCAAAAGTATTAAGAATGTTTGTATATTTCTTTTATTTCTAAAGACAAAAATTTTGAAGAATTTGCCCCCCACACACACACACACTTACTGCAAACTAATATGTAAACTCAAAAACCCTACATACTGTATATAATTGAATCTTTTAACGATATTCAAAATGTCCTGTTGGCAGTTAGCTAACAAGATGTCTATTCTCTTATGCTTAACTATCACTTGCACTCTTTAGTGAAGTGTGAAGGTGGTGTTGTATGTAGGTCAGACAGCCCCCTCTCACTTGAAATGATGGTTTCCAGTCAGAAGCTACAATTTGCACCAAATGTAATGTCGATAGTGGCTTGTGAGACTAACTGTCTTTGTCTAGCGAGAGCGACAGGGCAGACTGCCATGTCGGGCAGAGAAAGAGAGAGTACTGTGAGAGATGCTGGTATGCAAGAATAATTACAGTTACAGAATAGCACAGAATTGTCTTTACTCTGTACCGGTAAGCGCTGGGGTTAAGGGGTTGTTCAAATACCTTACCATATGCTACAGTCACAGTAATGCCGAGCTGCATCTTCAAACAAAGGCGTGAAAGACATGACCAATGAGTAGGCTATATTGATTAAATTAGGAGATATTTCATTATGTACTGTATGTACTGATTCTTCATCTCCATATACAAAGAACAAAAACATTCTTCTTCTCCAAATGCAAAGTTTTTCCAAGCAGAACAGAGCATGTTGTGACTACATGAAGATTTCAGCTGCCAAGCCATGGTGAGAGCAATCTAGTGTGGCAGAACTCAGCAGCCCTGAAGCCTGACAAAAGAGCAGATGTGTGAAAAGCTGTCGCGTCGTGAGAAAGTCTGCAAGAGCCTGCTCATCTCCAAGTGGAGAAGTCAAGGAGAGCCGAAATATGTGGTACCTAATGACCTACCACATACTGGGACTGGTGCTGAAGACATGGAAGAGCAGATGATGTTTATCAAAGTGGAAATAGCTGCCTTTTTCTCTCAGCTGCTGATGCAGAGTCTCCAGATTCTGTACATATGTTTTTTTTTTTTTATTTGCCAGTGATTTGCTTTGATTTTGCAACCCACTCTCCGACTGACGACAAGAGGTGCTTTAGAGATAACAGACCACAGTTCAATGATTTCGGGTCCTTGAAGGATTAGTTCATTTAAAAAATATAAAGTCTGTCATTTTCTCATCATCGTGTCGTTCCAAACCTGCATGACTTTCTTTCTTCTGTGGAGCACAAAAAAAGAAAAAGAAGAAAACGATGTTTGTGTACAATTGAATAGAAGTCAATGGGGACCAGTGTTTTTTTAAGTACAGCAAATAGAGCTGAGGTCACCTAAAGAGCATCACAGTAACAGCCCTTGTTTTTCAACAACCTTGGTTCTGGAAGCATTCATTTTCTCCACAGGGGTTTCAAAAAAATAAAGAGTCAAAAGCCATGAACCAGACCAGCTCTGAGATGAATCATGATATGCGGTACTGTTCAAAAGTTTAGGGTCACTACAGGGGCGGTTCTAAGATTGGATCTTCAGGAGGGCTTAGCCCTTGTGTAGCAAGAGACCATTGGCACCACTATATTACTATATAGTTAGTCAAAATTACCAATACTTAAATTGGTATACAAATCAATACAAAAACTTTATAAACTATATAGGCTAATGATAGTCTTTCTGCAGAACAGTTTAAATCGGTACAAATTTAGGCTACTGTTTGACTAACAGAAAGTTATCATCGTATCATTATTATTAACAAGTATTTAGGGATGCAGCGATTAATCGATTTCTCGATTAACCGCGCTTAAAAACGTCACGGTTAATTAACCGTAAAGGCTCTGCTACACAGAGTCTATTTTGCACGGAACAGAACTGTTGCAACTTGCACAAAACGAAAGCAAAGTTACACCAGCATAAAGTGTGCTCAATTTCAATTATAATAGAAAGCATTATTATTGCAGCTTCCATAGTTATCAGTGTATGCAATTTAAATTGAACAAACTATAGGCCTACATGTCTTTTTTATATAGGCTAGTAATTCATGTAAATGTCTATTTAAATCTCTTAAACCTCAAATAAACATTATGTGGTTGAATAGTGATATAGTGACACTGATGTATGAAAAGCACTGAGCGCGCCGTCTCTGGCTCAGTGCCAGCCCAAGCGCGGAAGCACGTTTGAATTTATCAGTGACACAAACAAACAAGCCAAAATAATAGACATGACTTTCTTAGGCCACATGTAAAATTAGATGATTTATTAAAAAGATTATTAAAATGACAGTTGGTGACAGTAACAGTTCAGTTTATTCCCCTCACATTGATATGGATGTTTACAGAGCAGAGGTCATCTTTCTTTATTTCCAAAGGGAGAGAGGGACTTTTGTCTTATATTATTATTTTGTGCTGTATTATTTGGTTACTGTGTTATTTCTGGTTCAAAAGGTAGCAAAAAAATAACAGTTTAAAATCTAAAGAGTGTTCATATGATTTTATACATTGTTGTGAAATTAATGAATGCATAATAATCGTGAAACCGTAATTATTTCTCAGACTATAATCGTACCAACAAAATCTATAATCGTTGCATCCCTACAAGTTTTACTGTTAACTAGCTAAAAAACTAAAATATGGAAGAAGAAATTAAATTAATTAAATTAAACTGTACTTTAATGTTTGTGAAAACAGTATAACTGTAAATATACACAGATAAAAATGCACATACAACAGCACATGTGTAAGTGACTTGAGCGCTCTGAAAAAAAAAATCCACTAGATAATAGTGCGCACATGCCGAACACGTATTTCCGCACTCACAGCAAAAGGAGAATACTTCGAAAGGCTCGCGCGCAGACGGAGCTGAACGTGGACAACAAAGTACGTCGTCTTGCGCTTGAATGGCTTAAAATCACTAAGACTTAAAAACATGAGAAAATTATGAAGCAATACTAGCCCAATCTTTCAGATCATAGTAAACAAATTAGCTCAAAGGAGACATTAATAATTAATCATAACTCATTATAATTAATTATTAAAGGTCCCATGGCATGAAATTTTTCATTGAAATGGTTTTTAAACATTAATATGAGTTCCCCTAGCCTGAATATTGTCCCCAAGTGGATAGAAATGTTGATCGGTGTAAAACCGAGTTCTGGCTGTCTTTCTCTGCCTTTGAGAAAATGACAGGCCAGACGAGCCAATCCTGAAGTCTCCTGGTTTGACGTCCAAGCAGGAACAGTTACCTCCCTTTCCTCCGCCCAGAGAATCTGGCACGCCCATGCAAACGCTCGAGAGATCATTGCTTGTGAACGAGTGAATGCTGGCAGTTTCTCAGTGTTTGGATGTACAAATGAAAACAGAAGTCTTTTTTCAGTTCCTTCTGATCTGTGATCAGTGGTTTCTGATGTGTAGCTAACAGTGATGCCAGTAACGCGTTACTCTAATTTGACCACTTTTTCCAGTAACGAGTAATCTAACGCGTTACTATTTCCAAACCAGTAATCAGATTAAAGTAACTTATCCAAGTCACTGTGAGTTACTTTTTTTGTCATTTTCCTTAGTAAAAATATTTATTTTTGCTTTCTTGTTTAGTCTCAGCAGGGGTTTTCCTGCATAGAGAATTACGAAGCGGCCGCTCCGTCAAATTTCTTGCCGCCTCCGTCTGTCGACAAAACTCAAGACAGGCAGTCACTTCAGATTAGGCATGTCGTGATAATTAAATAATCATCAGAAATATATATTGTCACATTATCCTTCAGCAATCATTATTAGTATATTATTATTTGCTAGTAGCCTACAAAGTAATCTAAAGCCATTCCATAGCTGAATGTCTTTCCTCCGCTGTAGCTGTCAATCATTCTCCATTCAGCAAAACTGCGCGTCGTTCGGATCCAGTCAGCAGTCAGCGGTAAAGCTCACTCCATATGATATATTCCCGTTATAATACTTGATATGTTGATAAAATAATTTATCTTCCTGGAGTTTATCTAGCGGTTTCTGAAAGATGTTGTGCTCGCTACTCGGGTGACAACACAAGGACTATTAATTAGCATCACACGCACAAGAATTAAAAACTGTGAAGAAACAAATAATCAGTGAATGTTTGGACCGATATAGGCTACATAGTAGACTAGGATTTGTGGACTCAACGCTCATCTTCTCTTTATGCCGTGGACTTTTCAATGTGCACTCGCGCTGCACTGCACACTCTGATTCCATGTTGCTTTAAGCGCATCATTCTGCACCCGGGATGCGCATAAGCGCTTTGTTGCCGCTCTGTTTTGAAGCGTTTCATATATTTTCATAGTTTTGTGCACTTAAAGATTATTAAAAAATATATTGTTCTCACGGATCGATCATATATTTGTTGTCCCTTTACAGAGCTGCGCATTACGTTTACAATAAAATATAAATCTTGTAATTTTATATTATTTGTGTAGGCCCATATAATTATTTACATTCATATATAAATATAAATTAAAAATTAAATATAAATTGTTTTTCATAAATGTATTTAATAAGAACACAAAGTAATTTGTACCTTTTCATTAACATGTTTAGGGTTTTATGTTTAGTGTTTTATGTTTAGTAACATGTTTTATGTTTAGTGTTGGCAAAAACAGTTGTCATTTCTATGTTGAGGCGGCAGGGGTGTTGTCGGCAACTGATGAATGTAACTAATAAAGTAACTTGTAATCTAACTTAGTTACTTTTAAAATCAAGTAATCTGTAAAGTAACTTAGTTACTTTTAAAATCAAGTAATCTGTAAAGTAACTAAGTTACTTTTTCAAAGTAACTGTGGCAACACTGGTAGCTAATTATTTATTATTCGTGCACACAATGCGACTTCTCTCTCTCCAGACAGAATAGTGTTTTTGTGTTTTCTATCTTGTGAGTCAGTGTTTTTGTACGTCCTCGTCGCGTCTATCGGTTCTAAAATGTGCATACAGTCATGAGTTTCTGCTCAACATCGGCAGAGTAACATCTTTAGAGATAAACCTCACACACGCCGAAGCTCGGGCTGCACTGGCCGGTGGCCTTCAACATCCCCGACCCCCAGTACTGCATCTGGCCCACAGCGGAGGCACCAAACGCGGAGTGAGATTAAGCAGAAGGGGGGTAAGCGTATCCGGGCTAGGCAGCCTAGCTCCACAATAAACTGGATTACATTCGATTACTGCTGTTGTGTCTTTTTTTGCGCTGTGTACTCAATGCGCGTCACTGACGATTTTATTTTAAAAATAATGCTATTATCAACACTTACTTTTAACTCGTTCATCTCGACAGCTGTAATGGTACTTTGCATGTGTTACAAAGTTGGTAATAATGATGAAGACGGACTCGGTGTGACTGGGACTCGTGTTTATTCAGAACTCTCAGATACAAACACAATAAACTCGCGCTGACTGACAGCGCTCTCATAACTCAGTAGTTACTATAAATAACTTTGTTAGCAATCGCTGAGCTCCATCTCTGGTACATTAGTGATGTCCGGTTCGCGAACGATCTTTCTTTTGAACCAGTTCTTTTTAGTGAACCGAATCAGTTCACCAAATCGGACTGAATCGTTCTAAACGGTTCGCGTCTCCAGTCAGCGCTGATCCATAATTTACTAAAGTTACTAACTTTCTGACATGAGTGACAGTCCCTCCGACTAGAAATAGACTAATAACCTGAAGTATATGCTGTAACTACAACAGTTCAGACATGCTGAGAACTGATGTGAAGTGAACTCAGGTCCATCCGTCTCTCTGGCAGCAGCTCGTGCCTGCTTGTGCCTCATAGACCTTGTTAAACCACGCCCCCTCCGCTCATTTCAAATGCAAAGATGTCAGCCAATCACAACAGTGGGCGTTTTTACTGAAGTCTCACAGCAGAAACGCCTCTTGAAGCAGGGCATTCAGCCACAGGGCAAACAGCAGTATAGAAAAAATGCCTTTTATTTCTAAATTATGACATTTTATGATGTAAAAGTCATACTAACAATATAAGTACACCTCAGGAAACATTATAAAATAATAGAAAAATGCCATGCCATGGGACCTTTAATATTTGGATCGGTTAACCGAATTAACTTAATGTAACTGAATTAATATTACAATCAAATAATCTGTTCGTCCAGCGAACATTCAGTACTGATCGTCTATCAACTCTTCAGAAAGGATATTGTCTGTGGCCACAGAAAAATAACTCTTTCTTAGCTCATAGCTATGATCGATTCTTTAAAGTGACAATTTATTTATAACCAGACCAGAATCAACTCGTATGAATGTGCACAAAGTTTATATAACCAAAACATGAACACATAACTAATCTACACAAGCATACACACAAGCATACATACTTGGGTAGAATGGAAAGTGGAGCTATGAAAAGAGTCAAAACCTGGAAGAGCCACCAGTCAAGACAACAAGCTCCTTTGTCTGAACAAAGGGGTTTACAGCTTTAACTAACTACACAGCAATTGTGTATAATGTACGTTACTTGCATTTGCCTGAGCTGTTGAAAATGCGTCTAGATATACAGTCGCAGGAGAAAGTCTTGATAGTTCGGTCCGATGGTGTTGCAGTTGCAATCGATTCCTTCCGTGTTGAGGGAAGAAACAACACTAAACTTGTAGAGACTCTGTTATGGTCGAAGAAGGTCCACATGGCTGATGTGTGTGGGGCTGGCCGCCGAGGCTGCGCCAGCAATTCCGGATGATTTGGCCCAAGTGTCTTTGAAGTCTATGGATTAGCACCATGGGTGCTAATTCCGAGTGGGGAAACTAAACATCACGGATCCTGTCTGGGTCCTTAGGAAGATTACATTGTAAGAATTGTGTGTTTGATCGGTCCAGTCATTACAATAGTCAACAAACTTCATAATCAAAGATCATAGGAGGGCTGAGAGGACAGACAGGGGAGCTAAAGCCTCCTAAAAATGGTCTAGAATCGCCCCTGGTCACTATGATGTTTTTGTTTTATGTTTTTGAAAGAAGATTCCAATGTTCACCAAGGCTTCATGTATTTTATGAAAACATTCATTCAAAAATATATTTTGGTCACACTTTAGTTCAGGGTCCAATTTTCACTATTAACTAAATATGAACTACTTTATAAGTACTAATAAACAGCCAATATCTTCGTATCTAGTTACTAGATACGAAGATATTGGCTGTTTATTAGTACTTATAAAGTAGTTCATATTTAGTTAATAGTGAAAATTGGACCCTGAACTAAAGTGTTACTTATATTTGAATAAAATCTTGTGTTGTCAAAGCTAAATTTTCAGCATCATTACTCCAGTCTTCACATGATCCTTGAGAAATCTAATCTATTATGCTGATTTGCTGTTCAAGAAACATTTATTATTATTATCACAGTTGAAAATTGTTGTGCTTTTTAATGAAGTGTGGAAACCACGACAGGGTTTTTTATGTTTCTTTGATGAACAGAATGTTTGAAGAACAGAACAGCATTTATTCATAGTAGACATCTTGTAATATATTCTATGTACTGCCTTTTTAAATCAATTTAATGCATCCTTGCTGATTAAAGTATCAATTTCTTTCGAAAGAAAAAAAACATAGCGACCCCAAACTTTTGAATGGTAGTGTAAAAATATTTCAAATCAAAGGATTTTAAAATCATACAAAATGACAAAGGTAACTTTTCACTATGGACACAATTAATGGGGCTTTTACTTTTGCTCTGTTGCCCTGCCTGTGTGATCTATCAACATTTGGACCTCAGATTGCTTTCATCCGGATTGTCATGAAAAAATATCTGTTGTGCTCAAGCCTAAAGCTGCATTTATTTCACAGCTTATTACTTTTGTTTCTATACTGCACAGATCCTATACTGGACAAAACCCTTCTAGAGCCCATTTTAGGAGCGTCAGACGTATTTTATTTCATTACCTCTAAAAATCACATTGGCTACTGAAACCTCTGCTGGGAAGAACATTTAGAGACTGGACCTATTGGAACTTTAATAGAATACTAATGAAATGGAGCCAATTATATAACTCTTTTGAGACGCGAAACAGCACAACAATGTGATATTCTGCTGGAATTAACCTCTCATAATGGCCCATAAGTCCATTGGGTTGTAAAGAGGACTGAGAAATGTCTTTAGTCTGCAAAAATAAAGTCATAAAGCCTTGCAGCCATGAGAAAATATGTTCAAGAAAGGAGCACCTTGTGTGCTTTAGTGGACAAAAACGTAATTGTATTTTTGTAAATGGTGCCAGTTATCTTTCCCAAAACGATATTAGTGTAAATTAATTTCCTTTTCAAGATTTAAGACTGGACATGATGCAAACGTATGGACACATTCCATGAAATATTTTCAAGCTTGAGATACACTTGTACTTCAATGGGAGAGTTTGTTTGCACAGCTGCAGACAAGCATATTGCTCAGTTAAAGATAAAAATTAATTTCCAACGTGCATATTTTAAGACATTCACTGGTACTTGCATCAGCCTCTTTAAACCCTTGCCTGAATTTTTGTGTTGTACATGCCACAACTAATGAGTCCCAGGAGTGATAACGTCCTTGATTTCCCATTGGCTCCTACTTCCTTTTGAAATTCAAGGTCAGTTTTTTTTTGGTAAGTATGGCAAGAAAAGCAAGAGAAACGGCTGGTGTCATTTTCACTGAAGCTCTGTGACTGACAGCACCACATCAAAATCTTTCCTTGTCCATTATTAAAGTATTACAGAAAAAGTTGTTTCTGAAGGATGGGTCAATACCAACGCTTCATGCTCTAATTTCATATCCAGAACAAGTAAGGATGGCACTTCATATTTTGTGAGAGAGTCATAACTCAAAGTAGTACAGAGTAAAACTAGATAAAATGTACATGTGACTTTTTTTTTAATTGAAATTCACTTTGGGAAAAAATGTACTTTAATGTTAAAGGCCTGAAAATAACCTAAATATAAAACTGAATGTCTGATCATGTTTTGATTCAAATTTGAGGATGATACTCTCAAAAATGTAGCTTCTGTAAGCTTTTGGCCCAATCCCATTTCTACCCCTCTGCCTGATTGTGTCTCGATTCTCTTTTGGCTGGAGTGGTAGGGGTAAGGGGAAGGACCAGATAGCCCTTCAAATGAAGATTTTTCAGGACCACACTTCGAACGAAAGGGTATGAGGAGTTTCCCTCCAACAACTACCGTGCTGCTAGAATGTGTGTGTGATGCCACTCGGGATTGATCACTTGTGTGTCGCCTGGCTGTCAGTTTCAATCACAATTTGAGTGATGTGAACACATAATAATAGTTTATAAAATATATATCTGGTCATCCTTCATAATGCAGTCGATATTTACATCACGTATCGTCTGTAAACTCTCACAGATGTGTCTAATATGATAAACAGAGCTGCTTAACCTCATACTCATGACCGGAAAAGCAGGAATGGCGCCAGCGACTGTGGCATAATAAAAGTCCCGCTGCTCGCAAGGCGTGTGTTCCTCTTTTCTTATTAACAATCGCTCCAGCGGCCTTGCTCAGCTCCACAACACTCGGCCCTTCTCTGCTTCATACTACAGTAACGTTAATAATATCATCCATGAACATGATTTCTGCACGAGTCATATCCCCCGCTGTGAGGTGAAGACGACATCTACCATGAATCCGTGCTCAAACTTGGTGTCATCAAACTACGCCTTTGTTTTGAGTAGGCGACCTCTAGTGGACGGGGAAGTTACATAGTGCAGCTTTATTAAACAAAGAGAACAGTTTGGCCCGATGGAAAAGCGGCTTCACTAGTCTTGTATGTTCTGTATCATTTTGAAACTCTTAGGCTCATACGTTTTTTTAACAGAAAACGAGCACCATTTTATTAAGTCCAAATACAGCGCAAAACTCTGTTGGGAGTGAGTAATTTGTTAAACGTGCTCGTGCCTGATATAGCCAACGGACTTCATTGCTGTTCATTCTGGTTAAATATCACAGGACACTAATAAAAGAAACAGGGTATGATGACGTGTGATGACGTGTAATGATGTAGTGGCGTCCCATTTCTTAGGGGAATATTTTCACCCCTACGCCTTACCACTCTGTTTCAAGGGACAAGGGGAACGGGTAAGCGTAGGGGTAGGGGAAGGCAAAGGGGTATAAAATAGAATTGGGATTGGGCCTTTATGTCAAGAAAAGTCTACACTGTAAAAAAGATTGTGCAACAAAAAAATTATTAGTAGCAATTTCCCCTAGCTTTTTTTGTTGACTCAACTTTTGTAAATAACAGTTATACAAACTGAAAATAAGTTGTCTGTGACATAAAATGTTTAGTTGAGTCAACTTGACATTATTTGTTTTCTGGAGATATGCAACTATTCTGTAAGAAATCTTTTGTAGTTGAGCCAATTCAAGAAATGTTGTCCATTGGAAACTTCTGGTTCCAACAGACACAAAATGTTAAATTGGCTCAACTACAAACTATTTGTTACAGAATAGTTGCATCTCTCCAGAAAACATATATTGTCATATAAGTTGACGCAAATAAAAAATTATTTTGTGTCACAGACAACTTACTTTCAGTTCGTATAACTGTTATTTACAAAAGTTGAGTCAACAAGAAAAAGCTAGGGGAAATTAGTACTAAGATTTTTTTTGTTGTACGAGATTTTTACAGTGTGGATTTTTGCTGAACCAACAAAACAAAATCTTTTCAACTTTTTTCAATTTGTGTTTTTTACAGTGTAGGCTTCCTTTCAAAAAGGCCATTTATTTCAGAATCAATTTATTTGTAATTGTAAAGAGTAGTTTTTCATTCAAATAAAGCTGCAATAAACTGCTAATTATAATGGATCTACAGTTACTGAAAAACTAAAGCAACTATTTACAGAATTTACAAAGTGTAAAAAACAACTGTCTGTCATAGAGTCTGCGCGCTGCGCTAAGGTGCGAGCGTAAACCATAGACTGTAAAAAATATGGACGTATTGTCCATGACGTCACCCATAGGGTTCTGAAGAGCAGTTTTGAAGCGTAAAGTAGGGTCGAGCTGGCTGTTGCCATCTTGGCAGCGCGCCATCACACCTCACTCCTGGATAACAGAAAATGGGCAAAGAGGCGGGACGTGGGTGGAGCTGAGGTGACATGATGACTAACAGACAGCAGATAAACGGCTATCCACCTGTCACTCAAAGTGGCCACGCCCTTAATTATGCAGAACTTTAAGGCTTTATATAATGTAAACGAATGAGTTATAAAAAAAATTCACCCCCCTCACAGTTGTCATGAAGGGCAAAATTAGCCGTATTGACCAAAACCACAATTTGTACCAGACTGTAAACATGTTTTTTTTCTGCTGTAAAGTTGGGCATTTTAACATGGGGCTCAATGAGATTCTGCTCCCTTTTGGAGCCGGTCCTTAGCGGCCAGTCGATGAATTGCAGTTTAAGTCACTTCCGTATTGGCTTCAAGAGA
Organism: Gobio gobio; assembly: GCF_949357685.1. Lineage (NCBI taxonomy): Eukaryota > Metazoa > Chordata > Actinopteri > Cypriniformes > Gobionidae > Gobio > Gobio gobio. The sequence goes on along the minus strand of NC_137107.1, from coordinate 11,261,441 downwards.
AACTGCGGGAGGTTGCCGCTTGGCGTAAACTGCGTGGGTGTCAATGGAAATGTCAGCACTAGTATTATTCACCAATGCTGTTTACATAAAATTGCGCAAGAGGACTAGCCTGGATGCCAGCCGAATTTAGCCCCGCCCACAATTTTTTGAACTCAAATTCTGACTAGAATTGAGTATGGCCACGCCAGGCTACAAGAGGACACCTTTTGATTGGTTATTACGTCCATCCATCAAAACTTCGCTGGCAAGGCATTGACTTGCTTTATCCAACAAAAACCATGGGTGCTATTTGACTGGATATATTGAGTCACCAGAACGCCTGTGATTGAAGGAGAAAGACCTGGGAGGGCTCAACTTGAGCACAAGCGTCCCAAGTACTGGCGAGAATAATAGAATGCGGATTAGAATCGATATTTAATTTGAAATGGACATGATTGATTACTCAAACTCAAAACACTCTTGCAAACAAAGGAGGTTTTTAGTTTTTTTCCCAATTTTTTCATTGTTTTGGTTTAAAAAGTGAGATGCGTTTTGAAGAATGGACCCTTACATTGAAATGTATGCTGGTGTTTATTGGCTTCGTCCTATCTGATCTGCACGATAGGAGGTGAAAGATGAGTACTGCGTTTATTTTGTGTATGTTTACATGGCCGGTCCTTCAGAATTTCATTTAACCCTTTCCTCTCTGGTGTATTTATTGCAAAAACAAGTTCAGAACATGAATCTCGAGTGTTTTAGCTTTCAAATGATGCATAGTTTGTGATAGTTGATTGAATATGTTTTATAAAACAAAGTAAATAAAACACGCAACCTTTTCCTGAGTCTCTCAAAAAAAGTGTCCGACTCCAGTTCGAACATCTTAGGCTGCACTCCACAACAGGTTATTTCTGACATTTTGGCTGAGAGAGATTCGCCTTTTTTGTTGTTGACGTTGTATCCGAAGCTCGTGTAAAGGAGCAGCAGCTCATTTACATTTAAAGGGACACTTAGAAAAATGGCACATTTTTGCTCACACCCAAATAGGGGCAAATTTGACAAGCTGTAATACATGACTTGGGGGGTATTTTGAGCTGAAACTTTACAGACACATTCTGGGGATTTACATTATATCTTGTGAAAAGGGGCATAATATGTCCCCTTTAAGCACCTTTAGAAAATAAAACATATATGGTATTGTTTTCCACTTCATTATTTTGCCTGTATGTTCCAGTGTTTGTTTTAACCACTCTGTCTCCATTTATCAAACGTACAAAAGAAAAAACGTTTCTCAGACAAGGCTTAAGCTAGTCCCAGACTAAAATGCATGTTTGAGTTGTTTTAAGTGAAAGCAAATTGCACTAACATATCTTAAAATATGTCAGTGCCATTGATTTGTCTCATTTGTCTCACGTCAGTAATGTTTTTTTTTTCTTTTTCTAAGGCATGTTTGTAAAAGCCACTTATGCTCTAATTGAACTACGATCTAATCCTGGATTAATCTAAGCCATGTCTGTGAAACCAGGCCTTAGAGTTTATTACATTAAGCATTGTGCTTCCCTAAAGTCAATGGCAGACCCTGTTAGACATGCATTTCAAGCGGCACTGTTGTCACAGGTGCTGCACTCTTCTCTTCAGACACACACTCCTCCTCGCTCCATGGCTTGTTCTCTGTTCCAGTTATGTCACACACCCTGTTTCTGATATACATCCACTAATATGCAGTGACAATTCTGCTTTTAAACCCAGAACTGTGTCTAAAGAACAAATTACACCACCGGATCAATAAATAAAATTCCTGTTTAAACACATTACATTTTAAAATTCTTATTTCTGTCTGTTTATCGATTTTTTTTATTTTATTGATAATGTGTTTTTTTTTATTATTATTTAAAGGGGTCATGACATGAGAAATCAAATTTGCCTTGATTTTTTGACTTATAAGAGTTCTTTGTACCATTCAAATATCCTGCAAGTTTCTTAAAATGTCCTCCTCATTATAAACAAAGCATTTACTTAATCCATCTCCAAAAAAAGCTTGTTTGGATAATGGGGGAGTTGCGTTTGGAAATGCCTTCCTCCCTTATGAAAAAGACATTTGTTCAAGTGTTCTATTAGTATACTTCTTTTAAACTAATAAATTAGAAAGTATACTTTCAGTCTACTTTTTATGTACTTCTCAGAAATATACTTAAAATCACACTTAAGTATACTCGACTTATACGAGGCATAGTTTAATGGAGACTTTTGTTGACAGATGAAGCAGTCAGCAGTATTGGATCGGACAGCAGCTACATCGCAAATTGTTGTGTAACATCAGAATGCTCTGTAAATGACGGTTTTCCACTTTTTTGTATTAAAAAATCTTTATTAAAATTATAAATTAATCTCAAGGAACATATTAAAATATTTTTTTTAAAATCTATTAGAGCCCGACCGATAAAGGATTTTTAAGGCCGATACCGATACAAATATTTGGTCACTTAAAAATCCGATATTCCGATATATCAGCCGATATATATAAAAAATAAAAAAATAAAATAACAGAAACGCGTAAAAAAACACAAACAGATTTCCCTTATACATCAGTTATTTGTAGTTATTCATGATCCCTCAGCCTCTCTAAAATAATATGATAATGCAGTTTAAAAATAAACTTGTTTGTTTTATTGTTACAACAGAACAGAGGAACATAAAATATATTGAAGTTCTGATAAATAAAATGTATAAAAATACAAACTTAAGATATGAAACTTAAAGTCGTTTGGACGAAAACACAATAGGCTAACAAAAACAAAAAAATCAAAGTTACCAGTATTAATAGATGTGGTAAGCTTTATAAATATAACTTTTAGCAAGACTGGAAAAAAAATATTCAGTTAAGTTCTAGAAGTTCTGATAAATAACAACAACAGCAAAACATAAACTATATACAGTATAAATATGAGCCACCTTATAATTACAATGTCAACTTGCTTATCCCTTTACATGCACTTTTAATTCTATCCATCAAGCTACCACAAACCATTTTCAATCATCATTTGCTGCCTGCCTTCTAAAATCTACTAACGTTACTGATGATGACTCGTGTAATCCATTATTTGACTCGTTAATGCGGCGTCTGAACGAAGTCACGCACTTTCGTTCACTCTTCACGAGCCTAACTTATGATTTACAATGCAGAGACTGGAACTACAAATATACTAGTTATAAATACAGTAATCATTACTTTATTTAGGCAGAATAAGTTTGTTGTGTTTTTCAAGGCGCATTAATGTTAGCGGTCTCCCACTGATAGCCATGGCATTAGCTAGCTTTGTGGTTAGCGTCTATGATAAGTTATAATTTAGAAATATGTATACTTTTTCAAAATAACGGGCAGGGGAGAGATGATACGTCTCATGATGTCAAACTGTCAGACTATTAAAGAAATACATTTTATTCAGTCACATTGTCCGAGGTAAAATAAGTCAGTCAACTGTAACCTAGCGTAATTACCAGCTCTCTTGGCTTACATGTAACAGCAAAACTGGACTTGGCAGTTACAAATTGTGTCATGTTATTTGAGTTAAGAGAACTGATGGGGATGTTCTTTTAACTGTTATTCAATTCAAGCAATGTATGTCTCGTTGCCAACTTACATGCATTTCGCGGATGATCTGTGTTGTGAATGCAGCGCTCAGAGCGCTGAAGCTCAGCATGACTCTGCTGGATCAGCTGGTGGTGTTGCCAGCCGGCACGTTGTAGAGCGCCCTCTGGTGGACAAACTATGAAACGCCAACACTCAATGTGTTTGAGAGGTGTTTCGTCCGGTTTTTTTATTTTTAAAAAAATATTCATTTATCGGCCATCATAAATGCCGATACCGATAGTTTGGAAAAAGCCTAATATCGGCCGATAATATCGGCCCGCCGATATATCGGTCGGGCTCTAAAATCTATGTCGTGACCATATTTATATTAGGTATTGCATACCAGTCTATAGCAGAGCTTTAGTGGGTCTTACACATCCACATACAGTATAACTTTGTGATATATATAGTGACATGGGCGTCGGAACCATTGTATGTGGGTGGGACAAGACCCACCCATTTTTTACGACCAATGATATTGGACCCACTCACTTTTATCGTCTCTAATTCCGCGCATGTCTGTTTACCTACCCCTAACCGATAAACACTTATTATTAAACACATTAGACGCTTTATTTCCACTTTTCTAATATTTTCTTCATTTTTATTGAAACTAAATGCTTTTCCGATCTGATATGTGATGAGAAAAGGGAGTAGAGCGAGTTCAGCAAAAGGCGGATTCGAACCTCAGGTCAAATTGCGTCAAAACTTTCTGCCATGCATCTTACCCCTACACTATTACCACTGTAAACAATTCAGTGTTTTCCGTAATTTTGTCTGTCCCAACCAGACGTTAAGTAAACAAGGCGGTATATTTGTACGTAATGTAAATGGCATCTACTCCATTCTGGGAGAGGACCCACACACATTTTTTTTTTTTTTGCTTCCGACGCACATGTATAGTGATATTATTTGCAAATAATAGCTTATTCTAAATACATTTTCCATTGAGTTTCTTTTTGCAGCTGTCTAATATAGGCTTTCTCAAATTTCTTGATCATGCTCGCCTTCCAGTTTCTAGTTTGCACACAAATAAGGCAAACTGTCTCAGTTAGAATGACATTGACAGCATGAAAACCTGCTCTTTAGCTTTTCAGGTTTAGTCAACCATGATTTACAGGGATTGTTCACCCAAAAAATTGACCCACCCTCATATTGTTCAAAACTTGTGTGACCTTCTTTTTTCTGTGGAACTCATAAGGTGAATTTATGAAACTGTAATAGTACATCAATGAACACATTCTGGCTCCTCTTTTCCATTAATTGAATGGCTTCCAGAGTAATTTTTCCATAAATGAAAAGATATCTCTAAAGAGACGTCCTTACTCTATCTGTTAATATTTTATTTTATTTAAAGAAGGGGAAAAAAGAGGTGGATTTACTACAGAGTGTTGTCCAATGGCTCCATTTTCCAGTCTTCATCAAGAGCCTGAGCCATGTTTTTCTTCTTTAAATGTAACTGCTCACCGCACATGAACACTTTAGCACATAGACCTGATAAGCATCTGGGTTTGGTTGTGGGGTGAGGCTGGAACCATGACAAGAAGATTTATTCTTGATGCACAGTATTGATCCAGTACCTATCACCCCTTTATCAGCCTCCATCACCCTTCCAGACTTTCACTTTGCTTCAGTTATTAAGCAAGCAAGCGTGTCTTTTTCCTGATTTTGTGACTCCACCGAGCAGTCGTTCAGAGTGAATCAGGGAGAGGGGGAGGGAGATCTCAGCGCTGCTCTAGTTTTCTGTGCTGTCACATTGTTTATCAGCGGTCTCGATCTGCAGGTGCGGCAGTAAATGCCGCATCAACACTTTCTTCCAGTGGTCAGTTAGATAAATAAGCCCTGCCGATATGTTTGTTCATCGTGAGCGCCACGGCAGGTGTGAACCCTGCTAGAGGCAAGGAGACCTTGGCAGGAGAAATTGCTTAACAGAATTCGTAGACAGAGCAATCAGGGTTGATATGGTGACTGACTAGATGGAGTCTATTAAATAACTTTGGGTGGAAATTTAAAGGGGTTATATCATAATGTTATTTATTTTTTCCCTGATGTATAGTTTTTGCCATAAATACTTATATATATATATAAATAAAAGAAACATCCTCTCACTTTAACCCCTTACTAGACACCCCCCATTTCAGCAAGTGGGGCATAAATGACATAGCCAAAATAAAGAGGCTGCTGCTCATAAGTCATTCTGAATAGACATAACCAACATATATTTAGAAAGCCAACACTTTAGAGTTTACAGTTCAATTCTATTATTAAAGTTATTAAAGGGTTATTTCACCCAAAAATGAACATTCTGTCATTAATTCCTCTGCCTCATGTCGTTCCAAACCCATAAGACATTCGTTCATCTTCAGAACACAAATGAAGATATTTTTGATGAAATCCGAGAGCTCTCTGACCTCTCCATAGGCAGCAACGTCATTGTAACTTTCAAGGTCCAGAAAGGTAGTAAAGACATCGTTAAAATAGTCATGTGACTCCAGCGGTTCAACCTTAATGTTATGAGGTGATGAGAATACTTTTTGTACGCAAAAAAACAAACAAAAATGACAACTTTATTCAACAATCTCTTCTCGTCTGTGTCAGTCTCCTACGCTGTTGACATAGTAAACACAGTGCATTGCTTCAGAGTTACGTCAGAGCTTAACTTAAAGGGTTAGTTCACCCAAAAATGAACATTCTGTCATTAATTACTCACCCTCATGTCGTTCGACACCCGTAAGACCTCCGTTCATATTCAGAACACAAATGAAGATATTTTTGTTGAAAGCTGATGGCTGAGAAAGGCTTCAGATAGGCCTCCATTGGCATTCAGTACATTGACACTCCATGAATCCATGAAATGCACACTTAAGCCCCATTTTGAGAACTACACTGAGACCTAAAGCACAATCAATGTAGAATCCAACAGCTTAGACACGCGCGTTTTCCTCTGCTCGTAAACAAATCCCTTCTGGGTCATGTGTCCGAGCGCCGGATCTACGTCATATTCTCGCGCATGCGTCGTGGAGGCACACACGGAAGACAATAACAAGCTGGATAAAAGTGTTATTTAGATTTTTTTTTGCGCACAAAAACTATTGTCGTCGCATCGTAAAATTATTGTAGAGCCACTGTGGTGAGATGGACTTTGTAACAACGTTTTAAGTGCCTTTTATGGGTCTTGGGAGTATTAATGTACTGAATGCCAATGTCTGCAAATGCCAAGGCCTGTCTGAAGCCTTTCTCAGCCATCAGCTTTCAACTAAAATATCTTCATTTGTGTTCCGAAAATGAACGGAGGTCTTACGGGTGTCCAACGACATGAGGGTGAGAAATTAATGACAGAATTTTCATTTTTGGATGAACTAACCCTTTAAACTTAACGAAGAAGGGAAAAAGAATGATGGAAAGAGAGAATTAACAAGGGAGAGAGAGAGAGAGAGAGAGAGAGAGAGAGAGAGAGAGAGAGAGAGAGAGAGAGAGAGAGAGAGAGAGAGAGAGAGAGAAAGACAGAGAGAAAGACAGAGAGAGAGAGAGAGAGGCAGGTTCACAGCAATTTCACAAGAGCCCTCAAGAAATTCACAGTCCCGTGAACGGGAATAATTCAGACAACCTTTTACAAGCAGTTTGATTGTGAAATAGAATACTTGCATTACTATGTGTCTGAGTTCGAATCGTCTGGGAAGTTCGCTCAGGATTTGCGGGTCCCTGGAGAATTTCTTTGAAGTTTAGGAAAGTCGCTCCAGAAGTCTGCCGGTTTCTCTCTCCGTGCGGGGAGGCCTTCTCTCAGGGTTGGGTAGACCAGGGTTGGTCTTCCCCTCCATGGCGAAATGCCAAGAGGTCCTTTCCTTGTGGTGGCGAAAATGCAAAGAGTTGATGGTCGTTCCTGTTCTTATAGAGGGATAGCCGACGCCCAAAGAGTTCAACGCTCCAATCTCTTGCGGCGATACGATGGAGCCTCGGATCTAATCAGCGTAGATAATTACATCAACACACAGGCCCTTTGTTAAAGTATGATTTGATTCGAAAAGTCACTAGGGCTGTGAGGAGTTCAGACTTTGGCCATCCCATCAGATGACTGATTGAATCAGTACTGTTACAACGACATGATGGTGAGGAATTAATGACAGAATTTTCATTTTGGGTGAACTATCCCTTTAATATTGAGATATATAAACTCAAACATAAAACAAAGAAAATTGGATTATTATTATTTTTTTATGTATAAAAATATATATAAATGTGGTATAACAACTTATAACCACAATTAAAGTGAAGCCAGAAGTGTGGTCATGCTTTATTTCAAATCTGAGAATTTTATCTCTAAAACTGTGCATTTTATGAATTATTTAATAAGACCATCTTTTGTGTGTTTTTAGAGAAGGCTAACGACTCTATTGTCTTCTCTGGATGAATGTTAGCACCTCTGCCGTTATGAGACTTAATCTTCATTATTCTTTTGTTTTTATTCAGCCATTATTAGCCTTTATTCTGGCATTATAGCTTGCCCATCAACACCACTTTCACCCCAGCTTTGTTAATCCACCTATTACCGGAAGTCTTTCTAAAAGAGAGAGAGAAAAGGAAAAAAAGCATATTCTTGGGACCTAATGTAAATTCTTGTATAATGTGATTTAAAATCCCTAACGGATGCTGTCTAGTGCATCTATGTGAACACAAATAAACCGGAGGAGACATGAGTGAATTCCTATTCTTGTTGATATTCTATTCAAATATCTTGATCAGTTGTTTTGCACTCCTGACATAAATGAAGAAATGAATGTCACTGCAACATAGTTTTATCATAAACAGTGGTCAAATATCCAAGCTGGAGTCTTTAATCTTTCTAATGATACTCAGTTTGTCTAGATCAAGTAAGACTGTGATGTTTTAATGAGCAGTGAATGTTGAACAACAATAATCTGGGTTATACTGCCCCCCCCCCCCCCCCCATCAAATTTCTTACCATGTGTAGTTATTTGTATGGACATAAAAAGATTCAATAACTGAGACATAAACTGATCAAATTTCACAGACATTTGACGAGCAGAAATGGAATAATGAGTCCCTGAACAATATCAAAAGGATCAGTCAGTATTTGCTGTGGCCAACAGCTGCTTTAAGTGCATCTCATCCTCATGGACTGCAGCAGATCTGCCTGTTCTTCCTGTGAGATGTTACTCCACTCTTCCACCAAGGCACTTGCAAGTTCTCGAACACGTCTGGGGGGACATATGGTTACACGCAGTTTGGCACTGCAAGGACTGTCATTGACACAGCCGTCTTTCCTGTCTCCCTGTAGCACTGTCTTACCTGGCCTCCACGACGCATGCGCGAGAATATGACGTAGCGCTGGGGTTCGGGAATCCATGAAATGCACACTTAAGCCCGATTTTGAGAACTACGCTGAGACCTAAAGCACGATCAATGTAGAATTCAACAGCTTAGATACGCGCGTCTTCCTCTGCTTGTAAACAAATCGCTTCTGGGTCATATGTCCGAACGCCGGATCTGCGTTATATTCTCGCGCATGCGTCGTGGAGGCGCACACGGAAGACAAGAACAAGTTGGATAAAGGTTTTATTTTGATTTTTTTTGCGCACAAAAACTATTGTCGTCGCATCGTAAAATTATTGTAGAGTCACTGTGGTGAGATGGACTTTGTAACGACGTTTTAAGTGCCTTTTATGGGTCTTGGAAGTGTGAATGTACTGAATGCCAATGGAGGCCTATCTGAAGCCTTTCTCAGCCATCAGCTTTCAACTAAAATATCTTCATTTCTGTTCCGAAGATGAACGGAGGTCTTACGGGTGTCGAACGACATGAGGGTGAGAAATTAATGACAGAATTTTCATTTTTGGGTGAACTAACCCTTTAATAAAGCATGGTCCGACCGTGAGTCTCGGCAGCGGCAGTAGTCATTCATCAGATTTCATTCATCAGAGAGTGAGGAGCTGACTGAGATGATCGCAGAAGATTTGGTTTTGAAGCGAAACGTAAAACCGCCTATTTAACCCTCTGGGGTTCTTCATTTATGGGTCACACTCAGGACCTTCGGGTCAAAAATGACCGGAGGGCGGGATTAAGATAAAAAATATTTGAGTAAAATCAATGAAATATATTTTTGTTCAATAATATTTTTTCTTTTCTTTTTTGGTGTTTTGAGATAATTTTATGATTTATAATTAATATTTATGCAATAATTATGACCCATTTTTTCCCATTGAATATAATAAAACATTTATAAATATATATATATATAATATATATATATATATATATATATATATATATATATATATATATATATATATATATATATATATATATATATATATATATATATATATATATATATATATATAATTTTTTATTAAAGCTGTATTTCATTTTAGAGTCAAGCCTAGGCCCCATGAAAGCAATTTTTTAATGAGATCGGTGCCATCCGGTGGACACATTGAGCATTTTTATCTATGGCACATTTTTACCACTATAGTGGATCTTGCGTTTTATAATTTTTTTTAAAAAATCGTAGCTTCGGAATGGTCCGAAACTTGGTGACTTTATTGGTACTTGGTATATGAACACCCAAAAAAATTGGGGACAGGATTTGAAAATTCTAAGTGGTCGTAAAAAAAAATAATCACACTCAGGACCTTCGGGTCAAAAATGACCCCCATAGGAAATTAATGGGAAATTAATTTTTTTGTGCATACAATCTACAAATCAGCCAGGATGCAGAAAAAAAGGACTCAATAGAGAAGGGGTGAATCTCTAAAACATCAAGAGTGCAAAACAGACAAAAAAAACTCACACACACTTATACACACAAAAACACACGCGCACACTAATTAATGCGTGCCATTCCAAAAGCTAATTGTGTTTTTGTGTGTGGTGAGTGAGTTTTTTTTGTCTGTTTTGCACTCTTGATGTTTTAGAGATTCACCCCTTCACTGTTGAGTCCTTTTTTCTGCATCGTGGCTGATTTGTAGATTGTATGCACAAAAAGACTCTGTATTTTCCTATTTTTGCCAGTTTCCCATAAATTTCCTATGGGGGTCATTTTTGACCCGAAGGTCCTGAGTGTGACTATTTTTTTTACGACCACTTAGACTTTTCAAATCATGTCCCCAATTTTTTTGTGTGTTCATATACAAAGGACCAATAAAGTCACCAAGTTTCGGACCATTCCGATGAAGCTACGATTTAAAAAATATATATATTTTTAAAAATTCGGGTCAGAAAGAGCCCCAGAGGGTTAAGGGAGTTTGTAATTTTTTTGTTTTGTTGTTGTGTTTTTCAATAAAAATAATAGGCTAATTAACCCACAATTCAAGCAACCCGCAGCCGAATTGGCGCTAATTCAAAACCAAAAGTAAAATGTGCACGGCCGCACAGAGCGCGCATTTACGGACAAACTATCATTCATTTATGGCCTCACAGAACGCGCATTTACAGACGAGCTGTCATTCACGGTGTGTGCGCACTGGCGCGTTTTCAGCTCAGTTTTCAGTTTTGTTATGAAAGCCAGAGCGGTCATGTACATGTTACTTTCGGCTGGATAGAATTAGTGATTTAAAAGCTGAGTCTGTGATACCGGAATTACCGGTGTTGTCACACGTCGATTAACTGCTGGGGAAATTTCCTCACCGTCACATCCCTAACAGGCACATGCGTCAGTACAATTTCGGCTACATACTGACACACTTGCCTGTCAATTTCTTCGAAGCGACCTCTTTTAGGATCACGGTAAGCTTTTCTTTTCTCTTTTTTTTTTGGTCTTTTTGAGCTCGCCATCTTCTAACATTACACTCTGACACACTGTATTTCTTGGCTGCTTAATGAGAGTTGTTTGATGACTCCTCTGCGTTTATCACCATGAGTTTAAAGTTTGCATCATTACCTCCCTCAGTTGCTGGTTCACTTGCCCGTCTTTTGAACCGCTCTGTTCTGGGGGGTATTCCAGAAAGAAAGCAAGGTTAACCTACCCCCACATATACCTTCAACTCTCGGTTGATTAACCCAAACCTGGCTTACTCGAGGTATGCTGGTTCCAAAAAGTTCAGACAACTCAGATTATGTTCCCGGTTAACACACAAGATTCATCTTGCATTCAACATCAATGATTCACCATGGTATTAGACGCTAAGAAAGAGCGCGCCATTCTACGTCCTCTTCTTCTTTTTTTTAATGGCGATTTACATAACCTACTTAGTGCACATCGCCACCTATTTGGTAGTTGTGCAATCATTTTTTCAATGTCTTAGTTTATTAAAGGTCCCGTTTTTCCTGTGTTTTTGAAGCTTTGATTGTGTTTACAGTGTGCAATATAACATGTGTTCATGTTTTGCGTGTAAAAAAACACAGTATTTTTCACACAATTTCCTTATCTGTATACCGCTGTTTTCACTTTCCTAAAAACAGCTTGATGATTTCCTTGTTCTATGAAGTCCCTTCTTCAGAAATACGTAACAAGTTCTGATTGTGCCAGCGGTTCCCGTGTTGTGATTCGACAGTAGCTTACACACGTTGCCCGGAGAGGTCGCGCCTCTTACCATAACGGGGGGATGCATGCGCTCAATGTTATTGTAAACATGTATATATTACCGTATCAATTTGAGCCGGAATCAGACCCGGGATGAAAATAACAGCGTCTCGACGACATGATGACAAACACACTCTACAAACGCAACACTTCCTCTTCTCCACGTGGGAGAGCAACAAGACCACGCCCCCTTTTTCGCGTATTCGTGTGGGCGGAGGTTAGTCAACAAACTGTTCTACTGACGTAATTAAAGCAGGAAGTACAGGGATGTAGTACAAACCGGCCGTTCGCTGTAGGCTTTGAAAGGGAACTTCTGTTAAATAAAATATCTCGCTTGGCATTGAACTTTGAGCTTTATAATTTTACAGGTATTATTTATGCTCTAACAGCAACATTACACACTAACTAAAGTTTGAAAAATGGGATCACGAAGAACAGGACCTTTAAGTAATCTTTATTCACTGAGAATATGGATTATATTGTTTGTTTGATGCTAATTAATTGAATGCAGATCCATGTGTGAGAACACAATAAAATAAATAATAAATATATTTGAATTCAATTAACATTTAAACATTTCCTTGTTATAATAGTGCATTAGAATTAAAGGAACACTCCACTTTTTTTGAAAATAGCGCCATGAAAACACTTTTTCAGCCTATCTTTGTATCTGGCGGTAGCACTTTTAGCATAGCTTAGCATACATCATTGAATCAGATTAGACCATTAGCATCGCGCTCAAAAATGACCAAAGACTTTCAATATTTTTCCTATTTAAAACTTGACTCTTCTGTAGTTAAAACAGAAAAAGAAAAGTTGTGATTTTCTAGGCGGATATGACTGGGAACTATTCTCTCATTCCTGCGTAATAATCAAGGAACTGTGCTGCCGTACCATGAGTGCAGCGGCGCAATTATATTACACAGCGCCTGAAAATAGGCCAACTTCCATAAACATAACCAACGTGACAACCTGCTTGCACTGGGAGCTTGCCTTGTAACCATGGAGACATTTGGGAGAGACGATTCAGAAGATATTTACTTTGGTGCAGATCTTGAACCGTTTCTATTTGAACCGGAATACACTGAAGATGAGCTTTTGGAATGTGAAAGGCAAGAAAGTGTGGCTGAACAGACTGGGGCAGAAGTGAAAAGTCTAGACCCTGAATATAAGACAAAAAACAAAAACATCTTATATTCGGAACAAGCATTTCACCTAATTTTGTCTCAAAAACATCTTTTGTACTTATTTTTTTCCTCTTGACTTGTGATCTGTAGGAAATCCTATGCAAATGTCAGGATTTAGTTTCGTCATTAGAAAGATAAGAGTTGATCCTTGAAGATTACACTCTTATCCAAACACTGATTGCGATGGTTTGATTTGCATAAATCCCTCTGGAACATAAGAGGACCTGATGTTGTTACGGTAATACGAATTCATTCAACATACTAATTAAATAAAAAGTGTATTGATATTCATGATACAAATGTATGAAATTACTAATCTGAAATCTCTCGCTCTATCTTTGCTTTAGCACAGTAAGCCCTTTTAACAGAGTAAATGAGGAACACAGAGAGTCAACATGATATTTTGAAACTGGATATTGAATGCAAAACAAGTGGGGTTAGACTTGATTTTATCCGTCAGAATTGATTGGATCTTGAAGCCAGGTGTTTGGTGAAGAAGTGTGAAATAAAATACGGATGAAGGTTATTTCCGAGCAAAATGCCATCATCATTTAATCACTGTCATGTGTTTCCAAACCTGCATGGCTTTCTTTCATCTGTGGAACATACAGTATTTAACAACATTGTTTTGTGTAAGTTAAGGAGACATGAGCAATAATTAAAAAACATGAAACTGTTAAGCAAAGTTTAAATGGAAGATATGTCATCGGTTTCAAGGCCAGAAATAGATGGGCCTAATTGAGACGACTCCATCACTACAGAGAACACAGCATGCCTGGCTGACAGCTGGCATATTGCTCAGAAGCTGACGCAGTCTTGCTTAAACTGTGCATGGAGAACGTCTTGGTGCTTGCTAGGAATAAAAGACACATGGACCAGCAGGCTGACACACACACACACACACACAAAAACACACATTCTAGCACTTCAGTTGTAGCTGAGTTTGACTTAAAAGAGATGGCTGATGTAAGAATCATCATAGCAAAACACAATAGAGACTTTTTCATGCTCTGACTCACAAACAGAACATCTGAAATACTCATTAAATAAAGCATTTAATTTGATCTAATATGCATAAAATGCAAGTTAATAATATAATGTGATTATGCAGTCTTGATATAAGGACAATTAAATCTGTTGGTAGCAAAATAAATGTTGTAATGTGCCACATCTTGCATACTAAATCACTACAGCAAATTATGCACGGTTAGAAATAGTATTGTATTTGTAAATGTTCAAGATTTTAATAATTGTTTTAAGTTTCATTTTTTATTTTATTAATGTCAATACCAATTGTAATGTTTTAATAATAGTAATAATGGCTGGAAAACTGCATAAGCACTTGCTAGCTCCAAACAAATTGCTTGACACAGGTTCACCAGGGAACAAAACATCTGGGATTACATATGTTCCCTGAGAAGGTGTCTTGGTATTGATGCTATGGGGAATGCTTCTGCCTGAGCCGGTGTCTTGAAGCACGTGTCTAAACACGGCAGTCTGATTGGCCAACGTATATATGTGGTGTCATAGCGTAGCACATCACTGAGACAATAAACAGACAGCAGAAATGTGCGTCATGAGATTTATTATTGTCTGTAGAAGATGCACAGGCGTAACTGAGACTTGGCAACATGACGCAGCGTCTCGTCATGGGAAAATGGGAAACTGGGTTACATCCCTGGCCTAAGTGAGTGAAGCTATTTTAAGAGCCAAGGGCTGATATAGGGCTTCAACTTAAGCCCAAAGTATACTTAACTTTTTACATGTACGTGAGGGTCAGCGTACAGTGTGCGTGACGCGAATGTCGTCATCGGAAGAGTACGCACACACTGTGCACCCACCGCCAGATTTTTGTAACCGCGCGTACTTTGGGGTCGCACATGCGCATTACATTTTTTTGCAGTATTGGTTGTAACTCGTGGCGAGAGATTGCTCAAAACTGTGTGTGTATGCCTGAAGTATACTTTACGAGGCTGTGCGTTCGACTGTGTCCATACGCTCCTGTACATAAAAAAAACAAAGTATACTTTGAAAATAGGCCCATTTTCCAACTCCCTTAGAGTTAAACAGTTTAGTTTTAGTTTGAGTCCATTCAGCTGCACTGTAAAAAATGATTTGTTGACACAACTTGACTTGGTCAAGTCATCTTGTTGCATTGACTCAGTTAAGTTTAGCCAACATTAGCAGTTAAATTAACTCAACTTTTATGTATTTGTTAAAATAACTTGCAGTAAATTGGGACAACGTACTGTATCAATTAATAAGCATTTCGATTTTTTTGTTAAGTCAACTTAAAAACATGGTTGAACTTAACTATTAACCAAGTTTAATTGACATAAAATAGTAATTTTTCCTCAACATCACAACTTAACTTTTTGAGTTTACTAGAATGTTGTACAACAAAAAAAATCTTAGTCCCAATTTCCCCTAGCTTATTTTTGTTGACTCAACTTTTGTAAATAACAGTTATACGAACTGAAAATAACTGTGACATAAAAAAATGTTTAGTTGAGTCAACTTGACATTATTTGTTTTCTGGAGATATGCAACTATTCTGTAATGTTGTCCATTGGAAACAGAAGTTGATTTTTTTTATTGAAAATCATTACCATTTTGGTGATGAGTGTTTCCTTTGGTTGGGCAGTTAGCCTCTTTGTGTAAGTGTGTTGCCTTTGCAACAGTGTTTAGCAAAACACATATTTTGTTGCTAAGAAAGAAACCAACCAAGATGATTAAGTTTTCAGCCTCATAAACTCTAATAAATCAATAATCTTGTTTCTGACCAATATTTTACCATCAAAACTTTGTTGCAGCAGATAAGACATTCTGAGTTTGAAATACATTACGGGGAAAAAACACACAGACATCAAGAATCAGCATATGAGTCTCAACAATGGTGACATGCTTCATAGCGCAATGCATGCTGGGAGCCAACAAAGGATTAAAATTATGGCTCCCAGCATGCATTGTGGCATGAAACATGTCACCATTGTTGAGATTCATATGCTGATTCTTGATGTCTGTGTTTTTGTCTAAAAAAAAAAGTTCCCGCAACATATTTAAAAATCAGAATTGAAATTCAGAATGACTGATCTGCTGCATAAAACTTTTGTTGGTAAATATAATTTATTATTCATAAATAATCACTTTCAATCAGGAATAAAGTAGTAAACTACTCCACTTTATGCTGTTATCCATCATCTGATCATTGGTTACAGCTTTTTTTGCAACAAATTAAGTGCTTTGTTAAACACTGTTACAAAAACCACTAACTCACATAAAACACCAAGAGTCAAACTGCCCAACTAAAGGAAATGCTCATCACCAAAATGGTGACCAAACATTTTCAAGAAAAAATTCGACATCTGAACCTGTTAATTCTTAAAGCAACTTCAAATAAAACAGTATCTTCAATTCCCAATCAAACGTCAAATATGACATACTATAAAAATCCATATGAAGTCATCAAATAAGATCTCCTTCATCTTTTTTTCTCGCATCAGCTACTCGGGTTGTGATCTCATCTTCTCTTGCAGAAAATGGCAATTTTAATAGTACGTCATCATGACGTAGAGTTTCTGGCACATTCGCATGAGGCAGAAAATTGAAAGAACCTATGTTTTGTTGTTATATGAACACGTTATTTTAAGTTTTCCATTTACCTTCAAGTTGAGGTTGTTATAACTCATCCTATTGTGTAGTGAGACACTGCAAGTTGACAGGACATGATTTTACTTGTTCACCTGACTAAAACTCAGAATCACTTTTTGCAGTGTGTTATGTAATTTTCAAATAAATGCTGTTCTTTTGAACTTTCTATTCATTAAATAATCCAGAAAAAAGTATCAGTTACCACAACAATAATTAAATAGGCCTATTAAAATAGAAATTTGTAACGACATTCCACAATATTACTGTCTTTACTGTATTTTTGCTTGGTGAGAATAGGAGACTTCTTTGTTATTGTGATCTTAATTATCCCAGATTTTTGACTTGAATTTTTTTGTATCTTCTTATTTTGCAGTGTGGTCCAGACTTTATTCCGCTAGTCATAAGTCTGGTTTTGTGAGACTATTGGCACCTAACAAATGTATTGCTAATAGCTTCTTAAATGTAATGTCCTAAATCATAAGCAAATTGTGCATCAGTAACGTGACAGTAGCAAACGAAATAATTGACAACAAGAGGGATTATTTGCTCTCATGGCAGCGCCGACGTTTATCTTACCTTGCCATTTTCAGCATGTTGCCAAGGTATATGACAAGAATCAATCGGGGTCCAATGGCTCAGACACCTCCACCAGCTGTCTGATGTATTGATACGACCAGAGTGCGAGTGAAGATGGATGGCTGGGCGGCCGGGTGGACAGATCGGCCCGGTGTGTGTTGGAACAGCAGATTGATCAGGGCTTGATGGTCAGCACACGGCGGGTGTGAAGCTTTGGTGGGGTGGTGCCCCTGTCAGCTGTTGTGAAAATGTTGAGGCTCGGCTGTCAATGGCGTGTAGACACTTGGTTTTAGATTGAAGCATGAATTATCTGATTTATTTGGAGCTTTTCTTGTGTCACTCATGATTACAGCCTCAAATTAACTTGTGCTAATAGCATGTGCTTTATTTATAATAGAACCAAAAGCTAAAAAGGACTATAGTATATTCTTATTTTATGTTTTTAAGCCAAATAGTGTTTTAGTAAAATATTTAAGCTTATTATTATTTCAGCTGTGACTAGTTTCCAAGCTATGTCAACAAAACGTGGCACAGTCCTTAATAGATTCTATTTCTTTTTCAGTTTTCTTAGTTTGTTAGTTGTTTTTACACGTTGGTCTAAGTTTGGTTTTCGGTTTCAGAGTTTTCTAGTTTTTGAATTTTGAATTTGAGTTTTTAAATATTTTAAAGGTGCCAAGGTTAAAGGGTCATGGGTTTTTGTACAGGCTGCACATCGCTGAAAACACTAAAAACACTCTTATTTTTGTCCTTATTTTGATGTTTCTATGAAATAGATTTGTATACATATACAGACTGTCTCCGGGGGGGCGGGGTTAGACTAGTCGGTTCAAAATGTGTTGCGCACATCCCTAGTCCACAAGCAGTTTCTGCCCTTCATCTTGAGATTAATCCCTATGGTTTTAACCCAATCACCATAAAAACTTGGATGCAAGAGCAGTGACTGAAACAAAGAATCCATCCAAATCCATTCATAACCATGTTTGGAACACATTCATTTCACGCTTAATCCGAGAAAGAAGTATTCTCAGTGACAAATATTTGTAGTGCAACATCTTACATTCAGCTGTTAATGTACAAATGAATGCATGCATGACAGTTCAATCTTTTCCCATATTGTTTGGACATCTTGTTTCCCATGGTGTTCAGAACATTACCACAGGTATTATAGGGCTGGGCGATAAAACAATAACGATATGTATCGCGATAGACACGTAATCGATATCAATAAAAAAAGAAGTACACACATGACAATCTTTACTTTAGTAAAGCCACACTACGAAAGAATTGTGGTGAACCCAGTAGTACTTGTGACTTTAGAACAGAATATATGGAAGGGAGAACATGTATACAACAAAATTAACGAGCTCTTAAACATTTTCTAATTTCTCTAAACATTTTTAATTAGTTTCGTGAACATTTTTATTTAACATGGATCTTTATTTGCATTAAAAGGGCTTATTTCTGCTATTGTTGGCTCATTTTGTAAAAAGCAACTGATTGAGACGAACTTTAGGCAAACTGGGTGCCGGTGTGATGGGACGTCATGCTCGGGCAGATTCGCCTCAAACTCGTGCATCTTCGGTTGTGGAGCTGCGTGCAAAGTTACAAAATTTGACGTGCAGTCGTCCACACCGCCAAGCGAAATGGGGTTTCGCGCTCGTGCGGACTAGGTGCGGACGCGTCGAGAGTCGCGCTCACCCTTTGGAGCACAGCTGTATTCGCAAGCAACGTCCAACAACATCTGCAGCTGCCTTATGACAAAGCATCTAAACAGTACAAAGGAATAACAGAGGCACTGCACCTTAATGTTAAGAGATAATGTTCATTGTGATTTTAGACTTATGTTTACATTTTAATTATTTGAGTGGTTTTCCATGGTTGTGTTGACGTTTCTGCCTTTATAACTGAGGGAATTATAATCAGAGGAAGGTTAAGTTTAAAATAAAAATGTTTAAATGTAATATATTTTTCTCCTGGTCCTTATTTTAAATAGGTCATAAAAAATGTCAATAATTATCGATTTCGACCGATATGAAACACTTATATCGTGATACAGTTTTCAGCCATATCGCCCAGCCCTAAGGTATTATGGTGGTGGTTTGAAAAGTGAAAAAAGCAAAACTTTAAAAGACACTGCTCGAACTGTGTGCTTTAGATTATGCAAATGAGTTCCACAGAGGAAAGAAGGGTGGGTCACAATGAGTGTACCCCCTCTGATGCCAGCAGCCAATCACAGCACTGGAATGGAGAAGTGCCAGATTGCAATCTGAAAGGGATAAATGTACCCTTTCAACAGACACTCTTTGTTCTGAGCCCACGGTCTGTTAAGGTTCCGAGGTTCATCCAGTGAGACATTAACAGATGCATCACTCCGTTCCGAGTCTCCCATCTGGTGAGACAGTAACAGATACAAGTTCTGATTCTCTGGCATGTGAAGGAAAAGACATCACCAGATTCCATGAGTCTTCAGCTTGTGAGACAGAAACAGATACGACCACGTTCTGAGTCTCCAGTCTGTGAGGAAAGAGACATTAACAGACACACTATGTTCTCCCTCCAGCGAGACCATAACAGATGCCAGAGAGACACAAGTGGAGTGACCAAGTCTTTAGCCCAGAGAGGCAGAAGACATACAGACACATTTGCAACAAGGTTAAGCTCCGACGAGTACCGTCACTTCAAGGTACCTTCGTCTGCGTGTTCTAGATTTTAGGAACCGTATTTGGTGCTCCAGGAGATCAGCAACCCACAGAGCTTTGTGTTCAAGGCTGTTGGATTCCAGATCCTTTCTCCACTGCTCACTCGATCACATGGAACGGAAATGTAATTTAATCAGTATATGATTTTATCATTTACATTAGAGGTAATATAACTGATGCTAGATCTTTCATTCATTTGTTTGTTTGACGTATGATAAGGTTCTTCACCTTATTCGTTTCAACCGTTTATCTTTCCATAAGATAATGTGACTGCCATAGCCACACCCAATTTAACTACTTGTATTTTATTCATCTTGTGCACTTTATTCCTTTACTATTTATGGTATTCATATAGTAGTTGTGTTGATTACTTATGTTTATCTTTTTGTTAATACAATACATTTTTTTACACTTGTGTGTTCCTTGTGTTGATAATACAGAAGAGGCTCTACAGGTTAACGTTATCTCACTAATCCTTCAGATTGGTCAGATGACAAACTCCATCCCATTCACATCATTTTATTTATTCAACAATCATCTTTGATGGTTGATTTACTGTTAATGTGAAATTCCTTAGCTGGTGCCGAGAGGTAAGAAGAGTGAGAGGTCATATGACACTTTCACACTCTCCTTAACCCTCAGAGCCCGACGGCATCGCCCACGACGTCACACGGCACCTCCGATAAATATATTATTTCATGAAACTTTTATCGATTTTCTTACCGTTTTTTCCAGCAGAAAGCTAACGAGCTAGCCATCACGGGGGTGTCTTTGGTGTCTTTGTAGCCTTTCCATAGATTTTCTATCCAGCCTGGAACATGTGCATCTTTTTGGAGTTGTTCAGCAATAAATCAAAACGCTTACATCCAAGATTTATCCACTTGATGTCCATAATTTATAAATTTTCCGACATTTTTGCCGCTAGCGCAATGCTAGCTGCCATTTTGGATGAGGGTTTGACCAATGACAGGCTGATCCGTCATCCACGTTGGTGTGCGTCATTACGCATGAACCACAGCTCTTTTATTGTGGAGAGAGAGAGACGCACGGCTAGTGTTGAGGAGAGAGAGAGAGAGACGCGCTGCAGTTTTGTGGAGAAAGTTTGAGGAAAAATTTTGAGGAGAAGTTCCTGATAGGAACTGTTTTGAGGCTTGGCACCAGTAAATATCCAAAATCCAAAGAGGCCAAAAACGCCTGGACTTTTTTTGGAAAAATGTAAATAGTTTTGGTTCTGTATAAGTTATCATGTTTATTCCTGTTTTCCAGAGGAAATATGCTTAGCTTTTATTTATTTGTGTGTGTTTTCAATAAATATTTGAGTGATTCAATTTCCGTTTTATGTTTTCATTTGTCTTTATGGTCCCATAACTTATTTTACATTCAGGTGACATCAATGCAACACAAATATACTGACAGTGCAACTTGTCTTGAAAAAAAAGAGGTGTGTCAATTGTCTGTGCACAACAGGGTTGATGTTTTACAAGCTTTTTTAGTAAATAAAACCAGGCGGAAAATGAATTGTAAAAATACCCTTAGGTCTTAAAGGGTTAAGAGATGTGACCAAAACTCACAATATTGATTCGGTGCCACCTGTGAAATGCTTTCATGAATGGTGTCTCATGTGAGAGAAAGTAAAATCATTACATGATGATGTATTCTAATACAATGCTCAATAGGTGTAAGCATTTTAGATTTGTGATGAATATTTCACAGTAATATTGTGCATATGGCACAATCATTTACTTTTCAATCAGCCGTTAAGTTTGCTAAAGGCTGTGTCATTTGACTAATTTAGACTCGCAGATGTTTGATTAACGTCTCTGCCTTTAATCTTCAGAAAGACTGTGCTGGTAAATTTGATCCATTTCCGTGAATCAGTTCAACCTGTTCAATTTGCACCACTCATATATATATATATATATATATATATATATATTAGAACTGTCAAGCAATTAATTTTTTTAATCAAAATTAATTACACAATGTGGCGATTAATTAATTGCAAATTAATCGCACATCAAATACTCCTAAAAAATATTTTAAAGTCATTATTGTGTAAAACTAAATAATCAAATAGACGTTACAAAAAGTAGCTTCAGAAAGAACGATTTTTGGATTAAGTATACCTTTTAATGTTCGTTTTTATTAATATTGAAAAAAATTTTTTTAATGAAATTATACTCCAAATAAGAAACTAAAACTGCAAGTAGATGGCAGTAAATATGGAGTTAGTCATTGAGTCATTAATTCGATTCGTTCAAACGGCTGATTCATTCAGGAGTAAAGTAAATGGTTCTCTTTATGAAAAGGGTAAATGTTATTGGTTCTTTTTATGGTCCATTGAATCATTGGTTCACCCGATTCAAAAACGCGGATTCAGAAATGAAACCATACTGTTTTGCTCGGAGTCGGAGACAAATATATTTTTGTTGGCAAAAATTAGCAAAACTGACAATATTGTGTCTAAAACAACACAATATTAACTTACTTATTTATTTTATTAAACTGTTGTAGCCGCGATCAGTATCGCATTTGCACTCGTGCAGTCGTGTTGTTAATGCAGTAGGTATATTAGGCTACTGTCACTTTAAGACCTCATGCACGGATCCATTATACTGTTAGACACGTTTTCTTTTTTCATCTGTTTACGTTCACTTAAAACAGAACTTACTGTGTTTACATGAATACTTGCCAGGACCGGCATTTTGACATTATTTAGTGTGTATTTGACTGTTTTAGCGCAATAAACAGTGACAAAGAACTGAATTTAGTACTGAGAGGCGGCTTTATGTGCACGCACTTTGTGTGTAAGCACAAAATCTGTGGGAATGAGTAAAATAATGCGCAATCACGCCCAAATTATTGCCCTGTAACACCAACAATATTCACCCGGAGTGAATGAGTTTGGGGGTTTGTGTGTCACTAGCTGACGGAGAGATGAGAAAGCGATACGTCACAGCTGTTATTGTGAATCTGTTCTGCAGGAAATTAGTATTTGAAGTGTTTTAGATAATTCAATATCGATGTGTATTGAAAAATCTACACTACATTGCACTTTATTATTTCAGACGCCTTTTTAAAAGACTACAATTGAAAAATGTATATATTATACATACAATTCAACCCATCAAAGTGGCGATTTGGAGTGACTGCGTTACGCCACTGCAAATCCACCCGCATTTGGTGGGTGTTAATGTCAAGCCCTGTATATATAGGATCAAAATATGTCATCTTTTAGTTATATTGCCCAACCCTAATGCACAGGCACAGCTTTAATTAGCTGCGGACGTTTCCTGTGCACTTCATGAGCACTAGAGCATAAGTGCACAGCCTTTAGGGATAGAAAAGCTCTCCAAACCAATGTAATTATCACTTAAGAGCTTTTTTAAACAAGTCCAGCTATCAAGGATTCTTGTTACTAACATTCCTTATTATGCACTTCTGGGATGAAAACACGACAATATCACTAATGGGAAAGCCTACAGTAAAACCAATGAGATGTTGCAGTGTCTGTTGTTTTTAAGGAATACATTACTCATGCCCATATCATTCCAAAGCCGAATTGTAGAAGAATATTCAACCCCCTTTTTTTTATTTTTTATATTGAACAAAAGTTCAAAATGGCTCTGTCTATTAGGCTCTAAGGCCACATCCACACGAAACCAGAGCTTTTCCTGTCCGATCTTTTTTTTAGACGATAAACAATACAACATTTTTATGTATACAGCAAAACAGCGTCTCCGTGTGGACGGGGTCTAAAAAGAAAAACTATGAAAAACACCATGAAAGCACAATAAAGTGGTCAAGATATGACTCTATTCCATACTGTTAGCCATTTTGTGTTCTAGGTGGATGAAAAATAATAGCAAATTCTTACCTTTTAAGGTTTAGTGATAAAGAGTTTAGCCCCACTAAATACACATACACACACACACAAACCACGCAATGACTTTAAAGAAGGACCAAAAATGTATTCAGTATTAATATATACATTAATGCACTTATCCAACATTTACCCATGACTGACTTCATTATTCACTGAGGCTTTTAAATGCTTGGCATTTGTCAACACTGCTTTGCCGCATCCTGTTAATTCCGTTTAGACAAGAAAATTGGCCACAGGCTGATTTAGCTGTTTTGCCAAGTCGGGCCATTTTTCAAAACACCAATTATCAAGGCCTCGACTCATCGATCAAAGGTCCCTTTTTATACTAACTGACACAAATGAATTCCAGAGCAGAATCTGCCACATAATGAGAAACACAAATTCCTGTCATTTCAGGCGGGCCTCTTACTGACCTAATCAAGCCATGATCGTGTTGTGAGGACTATGGATGTTTATTGGCATATTGTCTCCCTCTGATGTTATTGCAAAAGGGAGTCTTTGTTTTAATTTTAAAATCATATTTATACCTCATTACATTTGCTTGGGGTGGATCCCTAGAGGCCTGACGTCGGTTTCTGCAACGCAGCACAATAGTTTTATTGCAGTGTTTGGCAATACATGGGCTCTATTGCTGGTGTGGGATCAATAACGCTACCATATAGTCTCACTGCAGCAACATCTTTCTGGGATTTGCAGCTTTGCGGGATTATGCACCTTGTGAACTCTGTTAATACTTAATAGACTATAATTCAGAATATATTTAGAGTTGACATGTTGTGATGCCATGATAAAAATACAGTTGAAGGTGCAACTGATGTGTTGACCATATGATTACACAAATAGGTTTAATTTTAATCTAAAGAAAGTGTATTTCTTTAAAAGACAGTCTTAGTGAACTTTATTGGTTTATATACAATACTGGTCAAAAGTTTGAAATAATTAAGTTTTTTTTTTTTTTATGTTTTTAAAAGTCTCATACCTTTATGCTCACCAAGGCTGTATTTATTTGATCTAAAGTACAGTCAAAACAGTAATATTGTGAACTGTTATTACAATTTACAACATTTTCAGCATCAACACGATCTCACTCCTATTCGTCACATATTGATGCTTGGTCAGTTCCCTTCTGTGTCACTTTTTTACGCACAGGTTACCCCTTTAGCGCCGTTTTTCGTACTCCATTGATTTCAATGAGAAACCTTTGGCGTCATATACAGACGTGTTGAGCATGGGATTGTTATCGTCATGATGAAACTATATATTGGGTTATGATTTTGCCATTATGACATGGATTGTGATTCTCAATTTAATCAGCCAGTATAATTTTATTTACATTTATTTTCTTTTTTATTTACTCTATTCAGACACGTTTGAACATGTAACCCAACCCAACCCTACCCATTTGTGTATTATAAAAACAGGATATGGCAGGCCGATACGACTGCAGCCACAATTTATTCAATTTATTCAAAAAGTACAAATATTCCAAGTGTTCCGAGGCCAAACGATTGATTTGTGTGAAGAAAATTCCCAAAAGCGATCAGCGTCAAGTCCATCTGCCGAAGATCATGAACATTTAAAATATTACTGCCCCAAGAAACGTTACGTCAGCTTTGGCATTGGCTGTCGTATGTCTCATGACCGATCACGTCATGCTAAAGAGTCAGATGTATCATTTGAATGAGATATGACTGAGTGGAGTCTGTGTGTTCACGGAGCGGTAGGAACACCATTTCAGCAATTAAAACATTAAAGGGTTACTTCAGTGATTTAGAATTAGGCTTTGTATCAGTAGAAAACTGGTAGTATTCCAATTATGGTACTTTCCCCCCCTCATATCCCCCTGAGACGAGAGAATTATGCATTATTTCTGGAAAAAATCCTCTGATGACGCAAATATCGTCATTTTGCGTCATCGGAGGATTTTTTGGCCAGAGCCTAAAGACTACAGCCAGTAGAAGGAGCTAGTTCTGCATGTTTTCAACACGCCCATAGGGGAGGGATCTTACTCACAGAATTTTTAATTGTAGTGTTTATTCTCTAACTGAACGAAATGATTGTATTACTATGAAAATCAAAACAACGCTGTAATGGTGGGCAAGTGATAAACCAGTAGCCGTGGCTTTGGGAGTGGCCTCGTTGGACAGCAAAGCAAGTGCAGTCTGGGAGTTGTTGTCTTTCATCCATCTTTTCTCAGTCTAGAAGGCACCAAATTCTAAAATAATTTCACATTTCTAATGCATAAATGACCCAGTTTAAATACACATTCATCTTCCCAGTGCTGAATTACCCCTTTAAGATCCACTCTGTTCTTTACATAAAGATATCGTATGGCTTCAGAAGACTTGGAATGCAACTTGAGTTAGTACTTTTATACTGTTTTTGGTCAGTTTTTGCAATAAATACCTGTGACTGTACTTGTATTTACCTGTTACGTGTTTTATATTGTTTAGAAGTGGGTAGGTTTGAGGTAGGAGTGGGGTTAGTTGCTCCAAAATATAAAAGTAGCCTATAAATATTTATAAAACCATGTGTACTTTTACAAATGAAAAGAATTAAATGTGTCTTAATCTGACGCATTGGGCAAACCAGTGAAATCAATGGAGTACCCTGTGCGCCAGAAAACGGTGCTAAAGGGGTACCCTGTGCGTTAAAAAGTGACGCCGAAGGGTCCTGACCAAGAGTCAATATGTGACAAATAGGAGTGAGACCGTGTTTTCAGCATCATTACTCCAGTCTTCAGTGTCACATGATCATTCTAATATGCTGATTTGGTGATTAATTATTAATAATGGTTCTTATTATTATAAATGTTGAAAATAATTTGAAAATTCAGCTTTGACATCACAGGAATAAATTATATTTTAAAATATAGCATTTTCTAGTATAAAATATACTATTTTAAATAGTAATATTACTGTTTTTTTTTAAGAGACTTATTTCAAAAACATAAAAAATATGAATTATTCAAAACTTTGAAATGTATACTCAGCGTAGGATATGTTTGTTCCACACTATTGTGTTTCACATTTTGAAATGATCATTTTACACTGAGCATCTATGCTTGCCAAATCTAGATTGCTAAATGTGGGCACAACTGCACAATTACCTTTTATATTATAGTTAATTATAACTACGTGGCCCTGACTTTGTGCATAAACACTCATATAGGCAGCTAATGGGTTTGATCAAGTGCCGCCACTCTCGCTGTGAATCATTTTTGACACCCCAACTGTCATTTGCATAATTAAATGCAAATGGATTGAGGTTGCATAATTAAAAATCTGACATGGATCAGTGTTGTGAAATAGCACAGATCAGTGTGGTGGAGAATAACAGACATAGTTCATCAGTGACAGGCCTTAGAAAACACAGCCTGTATAATTGGCTTCACTCTGTTAGGTGAATAACACTGAATGTTGTCTGTCTCACACTCCTGGTTGTAGTGCTTTGTTGTTGACAAAGCACTATGTTTTTGTGGAGTAAGCCTTATTGTGCTAATGCTAAGATGATCAATGCTTCCACCGCATGAGTTTTTAGATATACCCTGACACTGTTTACTTCTCCTTGCACCCAATATGATGAGTAATGTGATCACATCAATCAATGCAGCATGCACTACTGTTGGAAACTGCAAATAGCCTTAGTTGGCAAAGGCTATTTACACTAACTCTGCCCACCATTGTCTGGTTGGCAACAAAAATATGGTGGATTTAGTCATTGACACGGCCGACCCAAGTTCGAATTCGCCTTTTTTTCAAACCCATTCTTCGCCCTATTCCCATCTCATATAAGCATTTATTTGAAATAAAACTGAAGAAAATATTCCAAAAGTGGAAATGAATTGGGTAACGGGTATTTAATAGGCCTATAATTGAAATTGCTGTGTCCTCAGAGCCACTTCATTATCACTCTTGCCTTGTGACATGGTGCTCGATCCTGCTGGAAAATGCATGGATCATCACCAAATTGCTCCTGGGTTGTTGGGAGAAGTTGCTCTTGAAGGATGTTCTGAGACCATTCTTTATTCATGGCAGTGTTTTTGGGCAGAATTGTGAAAGCCCACCAGGGTTATATGTATACACATATAACGAGCGCATTTAGCCCAGTACACAGCGTTGTTTAGGATGTTCATTAAGTTCCGTCACAAAATACACTCACCTAAAGGATTATTAGGAACACCTGTTAAATTTCTCATTAATGCAATTATCTAAACAACCAATCACATGGCAGTTGCTTCAATGCATTTAGGGGTGTGGTCTTGGTCAAGACAATCTCCTGAACTCCAAACTGAATGTCAGAATGGGAAAGAAAGGTGATTTAAGCAATTTTGAGCATGGCATGGTTGTTGGTGCCAGACGGGCCGGTCTGAGTATTTCACAATCTGCTTAGTTACTGGGATTTTCACGCACAACCATTTCTAGGGTTTACAAAGAATGGTGTGAAAAGGGAAAAACATCCAGTATGCGGCAGTCCTGTGGGCGAAAATGCCTTGTTGATGCCAGAGGTCAGAGGAGAATGGGCCGACTGATTCAAGCTGATAGAAGAGCAACTTTGACTGAAATTACCACTCGTTACAACCGAGGTATGCAGCAAAGCATTTGTGAAGCCAAAACACACACAACCTTGAGGCGGATGGGCTACAACAGCAGAAGACCCCACCGGGTACCACTCATCTCCACTACGAATAGGAAAAAGAGGCTACAATTTGCACGAGCTCACCAAAATTGGACAGTTGAAGACTGGAAAATTGTTGCCTGGTCTGATGAGTCTCAATTTCTCTTGAGACATTCAGATGGTAGAGTCAGAATTTGGTGTAAACAGAATGAGAACATGGATCCATCATGCCTTGTTTCCACTGTGCAGGCTGGTGGTGGTGGTGTAATGGTGTGGGGGATGTTTTCTTGGCACACTTTAGGCCCCTTTGTACCAATTGGGCATCGTTTAAATGCCACTGCCTACCTGAGCATTGTTTCTGACCATGTCCATCCCTTTATGACCACCATGTACCCATCCTCTGATGGCTACTTCCAGCAGGATAATGCACCATTTCACAAAGCTCGAATCATTTCAAATTGGTTTCTTGAACATGACAATGAGTTCACTGGACTAAACTGGCCCCCACAGTCACCAGATCTCAACCCAATAGAGCATCTTTGGGATGTGGTGAAACGGTAGCTTCGTGCCCTGGATGTGCATCCCACAAATCTCCATCAACTGCAAGATGCTATCCTATCAATATGGGCCAACATTTCTAAAGAATGCTTTCAGCACCTTGTTGAATCAATGCCACGTAGAATTAAGGCAGTTCTGAAGGCCAAAGGGGGTCAAACACAGTATTAGTATGGTGTTCCTAATAATCCTTTAGGTGAGTGTAAGTACACCCTTTAGGACCTATAATTATTCATACTTACAGGGTAGGATTCTGAGGGGCAGCTGGTCCAGATAAACTGGTACTGACCTATCTTTCAAGAGCAAACGTTTTGTGTATCACATGTTGAACTCTGAAGTTTGAGAAGCAGTCGCCAGTAAATGACGTGTTTGAGGGCGGATAGCATACAGCATAGGCGGGCATTGTGCAAATGTAATTTCTAATGACGTAGAACCGTCACACACTGGGATTCGAGATACAAACGACTTGCTTGGGTGGTTCAGAGTCAATTCTTTCTTTTAGGAGACAAAATCGTGCACTTTCCACTAACAACCTTGCAGAACATTTATATTCACAGACAGCTATATTACACACCACTGTATGAATATTTCGAAAAACCATAATAGGGGCACTTTAATGCATTGACCCCTGCATGCATTGTCAGCATATTAAGCGTAATCGGCTGAAGAACATGCATGTAAACACACTCACAGTCTATGTCACCCTGAAAGCAAATGCCATCAGGTCTTGTTTGAACTCTTCTCTTCTCTTTTCCAGGTGGCCCATCTCGCTGGTCATCTCCACCGTGCGACTGCTGCTGCAAGGGCCACAAAGGGGAAGGCGAAGGTGAGAGTGGAACCTCATTCAACGAGCTCTCCACCTCCAGCTCGGAGAGCCACTCCGAGGCCAGCTCCCCGCAAGGTACCGTCATCCGTGGCCCGGTCAGCCGGCAGACACACGTGCAAACATTGGACAGGCCTCCCAAGAAAGGCCCCGTTCAGCATCTCCTGCAGCAGCAGCAGTCCGAGCAGCGCCGCAAGAGCGACCTTCTCCGGACGCTCACCGCGAGTTCCCGGGACACCAGCACCTGCAAGAAACGGCCAGCCAAAGAAAAGTTGACTGTGGAAGAGGAACTGGAGAAGTGCATCAAGGACTTCCGCAAGATCAAGATTCCTGAGCATTTTCCCGAGCGCAAGTACATGTGGCAGGCCGACCTCCTGCGCAAATACCGTCTTTGAGGGACGGTTTTTCAAACCTTAAGCGCAAGCTACAATAATGTCCATTTCACTGCTACAACTACTATTGCTACTACACACCACACTACTACTGCCTCTGACTTTCTTGTCAACGTCGGTCGATATCCAGAGCGACCACTTCATCTGCTTGAATGCTAATTGTTTACTTGTAAACACCTGCATTTTTGTAGAGTCCCAGAGAGACACACAGCTACTTCTCCTCCCTTGCTGAGCTACACAAATTTGTGTGTAATAGTTTGCTACAACTACAAATTTTTGACCTCGGTATGTTAGTGCCACAGCCATTGAGTTGAGGTGGCCCAGAGGTTGAAAGATGAATGTGTATCCACCTCATAAATAATGCATGTGGTCCCAACTGTGCCCTTTCTAAGAATAGCCACTGCCTTGGCGGACGTGTGAGTGGGTTTCCATTTCAACACTCGGAGAAGCACAGGAGACCATGGAGCCAAACGTGTTTTCCCTTTTTTTCGGATTCTCTACGTTCCATTTTCGTACCTCAGCTAAGCTACAATCAGTGGCTGTAAAGACCCCTCCGCGTATGGTCACGGCATAAAAGGGTTGTGGGTGGAAACTCAATAGCATCACATAAACGCTTTGAAGCTGCTGCCTGAAACATTGATTTAAACATGATATTCCTAATGGGAGTGGATGATGGCTTACTCTTGAGGTCAAAGGTTAAATACTGAATGGAACCGGAAAAGAAATACAACATTAGGGATGTATTCTGAAAGCAATCACACACCGAACAACACAAACATAGTTTAGGGGTTGTGCAATCTTTTTTGCAGAAGTATTCTGCAAAAAAGAATACTTTTTTGCTGCTGTATTCATTCCATCAATAACAGTGAATTTGAGAAATGGACGGCTTTGATAATATGTCCCTGATTATAATTCAGTGGAAACGTATTGGTAAAGTAATGGTTAATAATAGATATAAACATCATTTTTTAGACAAACCAATACCAAGGAGCTTAGATAGCCTATTTATTTATAATTAATTTGTAATTCTATTTAAAGTTTAGTTAATCATTTTGCAAGGATTTGCAAGGAACTTGGAAAACAACATAAGCATCATAACTTGCTGCTATTGAACTATATATTTACATATAGAGTATAGAGTGGTATAGAGTAATAGCTACAAATGTATGATAATGCCATACATTTATTTAAAAAAGAAACTGATGCCAAGGTTAAATTACAACTGATATTTATGGAAGAAGGAAGAAATGTTTTTTTTTTTTTTACCTGCTAATTTCCTATATATTATACCTTAACTGCCTGTGATGAACAGCCTTAACCTAAGTTTACCTAAAAATGTTTTTAATGTTATACAATTAATTGTCAAAAATGTGACTGGATGTTAAAATAGAGAGGTATAATGTATACGATGCGGGCCTTTTGTTTAGCATTCCATTTTGTGTACTGAGCAATTTATCGTTAACTAGAAGAAAAAAAATCTATTTATTTCATTTAAAAAATTATTAAAATATCACATTTATTTTCTCTGGTTTTAGACAATAACCTAAATGTATTACCAATAGTAATATTGTTGTAACCTCACTGTGTGAAGTGTGATGGACTCCAGATGCACGCTTGTGATGAAATTGATTTTGAATGTTTGGGGGGGTAAATGACAGGCATGGACATGTACACTTTCTTTTCTCAAAGTAGCCTTTTGAATTAGAATATAAATTAAGATTCATTGAGTGCTAATCAAAATTTAGCCTCAAACCTCTCATTCCCAAGTCTATTTACCAGAAATATGAAATTAAAGGGCAGAGAGAATAGCATGTATAATAGAATAAATATTATTTATTATCTGGGTACTTAAAGAATACAGCAAAGTCATTATTCATTGCATTGCACAGGTTTTCTTCTCTATTCCGAACACTAACCGTACTGTAAAAAAAAATAGCACTGCAAACCACATGTAAATAAAATTATATTAAAATGTCTTTTATATGAATTGCACTTGTAATCTGTAAGAGATTATTATTTGACCACTCAAGACAGCTAAATTATAATAAAAGTGTTTGGAATCCATATGAATGAAAATTATATATGTTAATATTTATATAATAATTGAGTACCATATGAAGCTACACTCTCAAAAATAAGAGTGCAAAATTGTACCTTTTAAGGTACAAGTGGCCGTCAATGGTGTGGGACCCTTAAGGGTACATTTTTGTACCTCTAAATCAGGGGTAGGCAAGTTCGGTCCTAGAGAGCTGATGTCCTGCAGAGTTTAGCTCCAACCCTACTAAGCCACCACAGTATAAAACTCATGGCTCCCAGCATGCATTGCAGCATTAAGTATTTCACCATTGTTGAGATTCATATGCTGATTCTTGATATCTGTGCGTGTCTAAACTTTTTTCTCCGCGAGAATGTATTTAAAAATCAAAATTCAGAATGCCTGATCTGTGGCACAAAAGTGTTGTTGGTGAATATTATTATTAATATTATTAGTCAGTGATGAGTTAAGTGAAATATTTTTCTTCATGGCTATTTTTGTTTTTGGCTTCTTTTGATTTGAACAGATTATGTGTTTTGTTAACACTCTATCAAAAACCACAAACTCACATAAAAAGCCAATAGTCAAACTGCCCAACTAAATGAAACACTGATCACCATAATGATGACCCACTGATCACATTTTCAATAAAACATCAACAACTAAACCTCTGTTAATTCTCAATAAGAGCTTCTATAGACGTCTTTCAGGGTTGGAGCCAAACTCTGCTGGACAGCGACTCACTAGGACCGAACTTGCCTACCCCGCCAAGAGGAAAACAATGGTATAATTGTACGCTAAGGACCAAATGTGTACCTTTAAATGTACAGTTATACATTTTGTTTCCCAAGGAACAAATTGTACCTCCACTGTACCTTTATTTCTGAGAGTGTACAGTAACAGAATGGGAAAAGAGCTGATTGTTGAAGTTAAAGTTGAGCTGTTATATGTAACACATGAGCACAACTCATCTAAAGCACAAACTCACTGCCGTTTTTACCAGGAAGTACCTGGAGATTCAGGTGGCATTCAAGCTGTGCTGTGCAGGCACCACACATTGATACATTCGATTCTATAATCAGTCATTTCCTCTTTATTTTATATAGGCCTACATCTAAACTTGAAAGATATATGTGACCCTGGACCACAAAACCAGTCATAAGTCACACGGGTATATTTGTGGCAATAGCCAACAATACATTGTATGGGTCAAAATTATCGATTTTTCTTTTATGCCAAAAATCAATAGGATATTAAGTAAAGATCATGTTCCATGAAGATATTTTGTAAATGTCCTACCATAAATGTATCAAAAATGTATTATTAGTAGAAATATGCATTGCTAAGGACTTTATTTAGACAACTTTAAAAGCCATTTTCTTAATATTTAGATTTTTTTGCACCCTCAGATTCCAGATTTTCAAATCTCGACCAAATATTTTCCGAACAAACCATACATCTATGGAAAGCTTATTTATTATTCATTCAGTAAATAATTAAATCTCAATTTCAAAAAATTTACCCTTATTACTGGTTTTGTGGTTCAGGGTCACATACTGTTTAGCCAAAGGCTTTGGTGGTAAAAGCCCCTTTTATGGTAGCAGAGAGCCCTTGTGAAAAAGTTTGCTTAATCAATGTGCATTTGTAGAGTACTTTAAATCTTAAAAGTATATATGTAACTGTGCTTGCAGACAATATAAAAGGCCACTTAAGTGTACTTTCATGACTATGTTATCACACTTAAGTACACTTTTAAGTGCACTTTGTAATAATGCCAAATTGAAATTTTAACTGTTTGATTTTAAATCATTATGTTTCAATAAATGTTTGTCATGCTTTAAAGAACACTTTGATTATAATTTGTACTGTAGTGTGTTATTGAAGTTAATATATTTTGTACTAAATTGCAACTTAATCATTACAAATGTGTAATGCCAAATATATTTAAATACATGACATAAGTTTCAATAGAAATTACATATTTCAAAGGCAATAAAAGTAATTATGAAAATAGGCTCATTTTCCTGCTCCCCTAGAGTCAATCAGTTGAGTCTTACCTTTTTCGAATCCATTCAGACGATCTCCGGGTCTGGCGGTAGCACTTTTAGCATAGCTTAGCATAGATCATTGAATCTGATTAGACCGTTAGCATCTCGCTCAAAAAAATTACCAAAGAGTTTTGATCAAGGAACTTTGCTGCCGTACCATGGGTGCAGCAGGCGCAATGATATTACGCATTGCGCCGCTGCACCCATAGTACGGCAGCAAAGTTCCTTGAATATTATGCAGGAATGAGAGTATAGTTCCTAGCCATATCGCCTAGAAAATCACAACTTTTCATTTTCCGTCGGTCTTAGTACACGATGTAACTACAGAAGAGTCAAGTTTTAAATAGGAAAAATATCGAAACTCTTTGGTTGAGATGCTAACGGTCTAATCAGATTCAATGATCTATGCTAAGCTATGCTAAAAGTGCTACCGTCAGACCCAGAGATCGGCTGAATGGATTTGAAAATGGTAAAACTCAACTGTTTAACTATAGGGGAGTTGGAAAATGAGCCTATTTTTTTTTTTTAAAAGTGGCGTGTTCCTTTAAAGGGATGAAAATTACTCCATGATTTACTCATACCCATCCTATGTTTATATGACATTCTTCTTTCAGATGAATACAATCAGAGTTATATTAAAAAGACAAAATTTTGAAGCCCAAAAAGTACATCTATCCATCATAAACCGTGGGGTCTTTTTAATTTTTGGGTGAACTAACCCTTTAAGTGGGTCTAAAGGTCTAAAGGTCTAAAAGCACTCTTATGTTCGACTTACTGCATTTAATATCCATTAAAACTATAATATATTTTCATTCAATTGTAAAGAATATGCAAACATTACCTTGAGTTCACACTTAAGTATATTCTTTTAAAGTATATTATTTACATAATAAGTATGCTTTTTAAAAGTATGCTAAAGTGTACTTCTTCACAAGGGAGATCAATATATTTTCATTTGATTAGATTGTAAAGTCAGCGATGAAATGAATGGCATTATGATTATAACTCAAAGTGTCCGGTTTAAGAGTTACACCGCAGCTAAAGCCACACCGAGATAGTAAGTAGTGAGTAGTAAGCATTAAAAGTGGTCTCTTCCATTTAAAGGGGCATTTACACCGGCAGGTTTATATTAAACATCAAATATTGACTGTTATTAGTGCTGCGTGTAGCATTTTCACATTCGTTGTTATTGAAATTAGAAACAATGCCTCTTTCACACTACATGCAAAAGCAGTGCAAAATATGTTACAGTATTCACACTGACCCAAAAATACAGTAAAAATGCCATATCAACCTTTCAAACAATCATATGTAATATAGATTTAACTTCTTTCTTTTCTTTAAAAGTGAAACAAACAGTACTTCAGTAAATCTGACTAAATCCATACTATTATTAGTTACAGTTTGGGGTTTGTGTTCCGTTTTAGAGTTATGATTATGTTAAGATTATGTACCGCTTCCGGCAAAAATATGTTTCAAAACGTCAAAACTTTCATGTTTCGGCATGTTTGGGCCTGTAGGAAGAGGCCTGCACTGATTTTTCAGTCCCAGTCCGGTTTCTATAGCCTATTTTTTCCAATTTCCACAGACAACACTTCAGATCTCCAATTACAGAAGACTATGCGCTATTATTATTAGATAATTATATTTTGTGGGAGCCACGAGTCATTTCTTTCTCCTGCTTCCCGCTTCTATTCCGTATAACTACATGGATATAATCAGGGCTTGACATGAACTTTTTTGCTCACCAGTCACTGTGGCTAGTGGCTTTCTAAAGTGACTAGCCACTTAGCATTTTCACTGGCCACAATTTTGACATCGATACCATGGGGAAAAACTGCCATATAGATATTTTTTATATTATCTCATAATTTGACTGCAGGTATATTAGGCTGCTGATGCACAGATCCATTATATTTTATGCGCAATCGTACGCTCAAATTCAAGCCCTGTAACACCAACAATATTCATCTGGGGCAAATGAAACGAGCGAGTGAGGGGAGGAGGGTTGTGTAAACTTGCTGTCGGAGAGATGAGAGAGAGAGAAAGTGCAGCTGGTATCATGTGTCCATTCTGCAGAAGATGAGTATTGGAAGCGTTTCAGATAATTCAGTATCAACATTTTTGACAACACTACATAGCACTTAGTTTATTGTTTCAAATGTCATAAATAAAAATTTATTTATTATACATAGAATTCAACCTGCCAAAGTGGTGAGTAGGAGTGACTGCTTTACACGCCACAGCTGAAATACACACGCATTTGGTGGGTTGGCGGGTGTTTATGTCAAGCACTGGATATGAATCTGGTCCCCATCCTCATTTAAAATAGATTCAGATGATCAAGTTAAAGTAAAAGTCCTTCATGACCTTGGGCCCTATTTTAACAATCTAAGCATATGGTCTGAAGCTCACACCACAGGTGCACTTATGCTGCGTTCACACCAAACGCGAATAGAGTGTCAAAACGCGTTTGACGTGAACATTTTTAATCCATTTGCGCGTCCGCACCGAATTGGACGCGCGTAGATATCGAGCGTTTGAAGCGAAATAGACGCGCGTTCAAGGCGCTCCAGGAGAAATATGTCATAAAACACCACTCTGCCTCTTTTCATTTTCATTAAAAATATATATTAAACATTAATAACCACACAAATGTGGTCCAGGCAACTCCTACATTATCTTCACTGCATGTATAATTAAATATCCTTAAAAAATAAAGTTATGAAACTTCTCTTTGCCCTCAGTCAAAACGATTTGGCAGACAACAAATTATAGATTCATGAGAGCAAAGATCGCCCGTTAGATCCACACAAGAATCAAGACAAACCACTACAGGACATCAGAGCCAGCGGCAAACGTCAGAAGAACTAGCTGAGGAACGGCTGCTCTCGCCGGGGTTATGAGCGCTGAGTGCCCGGTGATCGCCTGGATCTCACAACTCCAAAAACACAAGATTATTTTTTTTAGATAGGCACTCACTTTATAAATAAA
Organism: Gobio gobio; assembly: GCF_949357685.1. NCBI lineage: Eukaryota > Metazoa > Chordata > Actinopteri > Cypriniformes > Gobionidae > Gobio > Gobio gobio. The sequence continues at coordinate 11,223,832 of NC_137107.1, read as the reverse complement.
CCACGGATTTGAGCTTTAAACAACTACATTCTCACCTGAAAAAGTCTTAAAACTACATTTTGTGACACAATAATAGTATTTTTAAATTATGCAGGGTTTCTCATCACGTCACTTTACCACGTGACTGCAGCGAGCAGGCTCCTGATTGGTTAACGCGGCGCGAATTGACGGCAAAGTTAAAATTTTTCAACTCGGGCGTCAGACAGGAATTCGCTTCAAACACGTGAATGCACAAAAGCACCACTCGCGTGTATCGCACTGGACGCGCGAATGAGGCGGATTCGCGTCCTTCGCGCGTGGGACCTCCAGGCGCGCATCAACGCGCCTTTCCATTGACTTAACATTGAAATCACTCGTGCCAGACGCTCTATTCGCGTTTGGTGTGAACGCAGCATTAGGGTGTCCGAATCCACTTTTGCTAGTTTAACGACGGAAAAAAAGGGTCCAAAAGGGTTGTACCTAGTCTCTTATTAAGTCATGGGTGTGTTTCGGGCGTAACGTGCAATAAACCAATCAGAGTCTCGTCTCCTCTCCTCTCGTCTCATCAGAGTCCCATTCCCTTTAAAAGCCAGTTGCGCTTGCGCCATGGCGGTTTCGCTATTTGCATGGAGGAATTTGCGAGCTGAAAGACTAACCGCTTCTCCAGAGAGGAATCCTTTTATTATTAATATTTAAATATGTTTGTGTGCTTCTGCGCATCCCTGTGTGTGTGATAATCAGAGTGTATGCGCGTTGTGCACCCGCCTATAGGCGCATATTACTAACACATCCTTTAAATAACACAAAAAATACTGTGCTATTGACTTTAGACCAGGTTTTTGTTGGTCAATGGCGCAGTCGTTTTCAGTTCCTCAAAATAGCAACGCGCTAACAATGCGCCTGAACACGTCTGGTTTTCAGACCAGCACGCCCATGGTTGAACAGATGGGCGCGAGTGCATTTGCTGTTTAAACAACGTGGCGCTGGATCTGAAAATGATCGGATGAAACTAGCAAAAAACACTTGTGTTAGCCGCATTGCACCGGGTGAATGATAGGGCCCATAGTCTCGATAATCATTTTATAATTTATGGCCATTATTAGAGGAAATGTTCAATGTAGTAACCCAGAAAATACCTTACTTTTTTTGTATCCGCAGCAGAAATGCTGTTGGTGTGAAGCAGCACAAGCCTGCTGTTGCTTTGCTCACATGCTGCTTGTGCGTGCGGCGTGAAACAGGTCTCAGAGCTGAACCATGGGATGCAGCGTCTACTGTTCATTTGAGATTCTGTGCCCATGACACGGGTTTCTTGATTCAAAGATTCATCTCACATCTCTCAAAGATATAGCTCTCAGCAGTTTCACATCGGCACCTTTTTCAATATTCTGCAATGTTCTTTGTTACTGTCAAAAAATAATGAGAATGCCCAGTATATTTTTCTTTTTCTTAAATGATCTTGTCTATGTCAGATTGGATAGGGTAGTCTGATTCCCCTTTCATTTTAAATGAAAAACTCACATATTGCTATTATTATTATTATAATCCGCAGCAAGCTGTAGCTTGAGATCAGTGTTATGCTAGTGTTTGACATGTTTATTGATTACATAGAAACTCATAGTGCTGATTCACAACTACCAATAGTTTCATTTTCAACTAAATACACATTTCCATTAATAATATGGCTAGAATTGAGCAAAGCCAGGGTCAGAAATTAGCCAAGAGTTAGTTTACAAATGCCAGCGAAGATATTCAAAATGTGGCAAAATATTTCATAATATTCGAATATATGCCTTAGACATAAATGAAGACCACGCTGTTTATCTGAAAAAAAATAAAAAGGCAAAAAACATTCCTAAAAAAATAAATTCCCAGGGGTGATAATGCAAAATAAAAAAGACACTAGCAGAAACATAAAACTCTTGTTCATGATGTCACATGGTCTATCTCGCAATTCTGACTTTATATCTCAAAACTCTGACTTTTTATCTCAAAATTCTGACTTTATATCACACAATCGCAATTCTGAGAAAAAAGTCGCAATTATCTTTTCAAATGTTTTATTCTGTGGCGGAAACAAGCTTCCATATCAAATAAAATGATACATTCACAAATATTATACGCTAAATCTCAGAAGTGTGTATGTATTTGCTATTAAGAATTGAGAATTTTGTAAAAGTAAACTATATTATAAAGAAAATATGCATTAAAACTACACTGTAATATTCTTCAAATTCAAACACGATGAAAAAACATTTATCATTGTACCCAACAGTCTTCATAACTATCTTCCGTTTTGGCTAATTTGTATGAATTTGTATGATCTCATTTGTGCATTTCCACACTATCTGCTAATGCCTTAGCTTCACGCTTATTTTTTTTTTCTAAAAATCTAACATCGTACAAATTCCTAAAAAATTGCCACCTCGTAAAATAGTAATTTTTTTCTGTGAGATCAGGTTGTTGTACCCAGAATGTATGGCGTATGTGAAAGGTCTCATTTAATGCATCGTAATGGTGTGTTTTAAGGTTTACGGTAACACTTTACAATACATTCCCATTAGTTAATGCATTAGGTAACATTACCTAACAATGAGTAGCCTAATACATTTGTTTTTATAGTATTTATTCATATTTGTTAACGTTAGTTAATATAATACAGTAGTTCATCGTTTGTTCATTTTAGTTCACAGTTCATAAGGCGCAACTTTTGATTTAATGATATATTACTAAATGTTGAACATAAACTAAGATATTTTTATTGTTAATTCATGTTAACTTATGGAACCTTGTTGTAAACTGTTACCAAATTTACTCTGTATTTTCACAAGCGCACAGAGGAGTGAAAGAGATGTTTAGAAATGTTCATGTTATAGATGTGTCATTATGAATAATGAAAATTGTGCATCAAAATGCAGGCTCTATTGACTCTTAGCTCATTGGTTTTATTTGTTCATGAAAATCCAGTGACAATACATGTAACTTTACTTGCTCATTGTTATTTCGAGTCAAACTGAAGCCTGATCGCAGGTTGCTGAGTCTGAAAACAAAGAAAATCTGATGATACCGAGCAACTTTTTGAAATAGGCTAGCAAGAAAAATCATTTGGCACATATTTTGTGAGACTGTATTTTCTGTTTCCTCTCCTTTCAGATGTTCACACACTCATGGCCCGCTCTACTGCCAGACAGGCCTGTTTAAAATGTTGCAACAGCTACACCCCCTATTGTTTGGCCCTTTTTATGTCTTCTTTTTAACCCACATAAAAATCAATCGCATAAGACTGACGAAACTGTATGTCTGAGAATAAAACCAATACCTGAATGCATTAAAATGCTAATTTGAAAACTTGCAGAGCACACCACTAAAGGGTTGTTTGGTGTCGTTTTTTGACTTCAAAAAGGTCCAGATGATTGTGCGCATGCCAGTGTATGAAATATTGCAAATGTTAGTCTGTTTGTGATGATGTTAAAACATACCAAAAAACACAGGGGAAAAAAAGGTAAAGCACAAAGTGTGGGTTGTGTCTGCTAATGTTTGCCACAAATGTACTGTATATTGTTATGTATAAAAGAGAGCATCATCTGAGATGTCTTTAGATACAAGCATAGAGGATATACAAATGTGCCAGTAAAATAAAATTCTATAGAAACACTGCTTTTGCCTGTGGTGCTGAGATATTGAATGAATGATTTAAAGCATCTGGCTTGAAATGAATACTTTCTGAAAAGTCGTAGCAAAAGATTGGTATCAAAACATTTCAAGGACATAAAGAGAAAAGAGAAAACAACATATTGAATGATGTTTCAGACAAATCTTGAAGGCTTTAGGTTATTTTTTGCACAAATATCATCCATATGTTACATATTTAGACTCCACATTCCATATGTCCAGTATGCTGGACACATTTGTTGTTTATTTTCTTGGCATATGATAAAAATGGTTGTTATCCAGCCAGCTTATGGGATTATGGAAAACTCACATATTGATGGGACCTTCAAGCTAAGATTGATTTTACCTGAATTATCTTTGTACATTTGAAGATTATAGAATGATAGCGTTATAAAACGTTATTTTTTTAATGTTATAAAAAGATTTGGATTAAGCGAATAATTACATATTAAATATGTTGTGTCATTATGTAATATCGCTTTAAAGGGATAGTTCACCCAAAAATGAAAGTTCTGTTATCTTTTATTCACCCTCAAGTTGTTCTAAACCTGTATGAGTTTCTTTGTTCAGCTGAACACAAAAAGATATTTTGAAGAATGTTTGTAACCAAGCAGATAGAACAACCATTGACTACCATAGTAGGGCAGAAAATACTTGAAAATCTGCTTTGTTACAAACATTCTTCTAAATATCTTCTTTTGTGTTCAGCAGAACAAAGAAACTCATACAGGTTTGGAACAACCTGAGGGTGAGTAAATTAAGATAGAATTTTCATTTTTGGGTGAACTAACCCTTTAATGTTTAAAAAAAAAAAACGATTTAGGGTATTATTCAATATTAATAATTTGATGAATATCTTTGTTAAAACATCATCATTTTACTAGAGGCAGCCATACTCCTCGTAGTCACAGAGACAATAAACATAGGTTTTGGTTTCACCAATTAGCATGATTCTTTGGAAATTTAAACAAATGTAAAGTGAATGTGTGTGTATTTGCGTGCACAGAGTCACATAGCCAAGCGACATTACATAATGATTAACATATTTAATATGTCATTATTTCCCTTAAAGCTGCAGTCCGTAACTTTTTGCGCTATAGCGGTTAATAAACAGAACTGCATGCGTCTTGCGGAAGAACATTGCAGCCGGTGCTACTTGTGCTCCTCCGCACAATATAATAGCCCCAATATAAACACTTATTATAAGTGTACCATAACGATTAAGGGTCAGACAAAAACACGGTTTGGAAAATGGAATCATGTTGTACATTCTCATATAATTTTTGTAAATCTTGAACAAAAAAAAGTTACGGACAGCAGCTTTAATCCTTGCTTATTCTTAGATGCCGGTGTCTGGCTGAGCCAAAGCAGACTAACAACTGATCAGATTTATGGCACTGAGAAGAGCGGTGGACGCAAGTGCCCTTATGGAAGAAAGGAGAAAGAGAGAAGGACAGAAGGCCTGCAGAACAACAGAGAGTGCCACATTAATGTAGATGTTTGCAAAAAAAAAGTTCAGGAAGTAAAGTAAATAGGAACTTTGGTATATAATAACTTCTATATGTTACATTACTAAAAGTCCAAAGATGAAGATGAGTCAAAAGATTCCAAAACAAGGTTTTAATAAGAAAACAAACTCAGATAGTCTAAGTCCACGAGACAATGTGTCTAAGGGAGTTTTCACACCTACCTTGTTTGGTCCGGATTTTCTGACTTTTCAGTTTGGTCCGAATCAAAATTGCAGGTGTGAAACCTCCCCCGTACCACGGTCCGGACCAAACAGGCGAAATTTGGTCAGACGAAAAGAGGTAGTCTCGGTCCGGATCAAAATGAACAAAGGTTCGGTTCGTTTCTAGTGTGAAAGCATTTTCTGTATGGTTCGGACTTTCAGAGCATTTACAGGAAGTTCCTCTTTATGTTTAAATATTATAACGTTATTTTTAAATTCAATCTACGCTACATTGATTATGAAAAGTGAAAATATGCGCAATATGTCAGAAGACAAAAAGACAGAAATAATTTTGAACTAAATTTTGTATGATTTTGCTTAGAAAGCATTTCTTTAATGGGAATTTCGTTTGGTATAAATTGTATCTTAATTTTAATCAACGTTTAATCAGATAATTGCCTGGATTTAATAAATAAGACTAACTAAAAGACTTAACAGGTGTAATGATCAAATGGTGATTAACAATGGTGGGAAAACATGAACAAAAGAAACATGAAGCCGTACAGAGCAAACTATTGCAAACTAACCTTACCCCCCTGAGAAGGCACTGCATCGCGCAGTAAAATGGCAGGGAAGGAGGTTGGCGAAGGGATGGAAACAGGCAGGCAGAAGGAAATGAGCAGGAAGGGACGGATGGCGGTAGGAGCCATGGAGGTGTTACCGATGAGAAAAAAGGAGGGTACCCAGAGACCTGCACAGGTGATGCCTCATGGTGGCATTACTGGAGGGAGGAGCCATGGGAGTGCAGAGTTCAACGGCACCATGGGGACAAACAACGGTGATGGATCTGATGGAGGTGGAGACCTGGGCACAGACAGAGTGTTGCTGGAACTGGCCGACAACATAGGCCACGGAGGACGCGATGAAGCTGCAATGACGACCCCCCAAGGGAGAACTGGTGTACCGAAGGGGGTGCAACTAAGGACTGACGTGGAGCCTGAGGAAAGGCGGAGCTAGACTGAGCCGAAGGGGTGGAGGGCAAGAGCACAGTGGACGGCTCTGGATGTAAGTCCATGGCATCTGGCTGCCGATATCTGACCCAGGCGAAGCCGGTTAGGCCGACAGAGCCCGGTGGAGTCGTTAGCCCGATGGTCCCTGGTGACGCAGAGGGAGGAAGGAGTGAAGGCAGAGGTGTAGATATGGGATCAGCAGCCAGAGACGGAGAAAACAGCAGTTTCAATGCCTCATCTGATATCTACTGCTGTTTTTGATTTGTATTATTCTTTGTCAGAGAGTGCTCTCATGCAAATCTGTTATTTTGTGTTTGTTTTCATACAGGCAAATACACTCGCTGGCAATTACTTTCACTTTTCGCTTTTGTTCACATTTCCAAAGAAACATGCTAATTGGTGGTTCAAATGTTCATTGGTTGAGAAGAGGGCAGTTTCAACCAATCTGGGCATGCGGGTCGGACTAAGCATCAACAATCGTTTCTGTCTGGCTTAGAGGAACAAACCGCATGGGTTTCTTTGATGAATTCATGCTGTTTATGCTCGAAAGGGAATCTGCTTTTTTCACATTTTATAATTCAATAACACTTTCTATGTGCTCAAGCCCAAGTTTCCATATTATTATTAAAATAAATGTAATAAAGTGATTAAAAACACATACACACACATATATTAGTAGAGTTATTGCTAACAACTGTATAAATAATTTAGCTGTTTCAGTATGCATTTATTTTAATACTAATCTTTATTTCTCGTTGTGAGACAGACTTACATGTTCATAAGAAAGGCAAGAGACCCCACACATCTTGTGATGTTTCTGTTGCCTGTTTTCCCAAGCAAGATTTCTGAGAACAGCATTTAGCTGGAGACAGCAAAGAAATCTGCCATAGATCTCCCTTTAGAGTGTGCTGTCTTTCTCTTCATCTCATATGGAGCGGCTGTGGTACTGTCAGGATTACACTGATAAGGAAGCAGCATTCATCTATTTTTCAGCGTAATGGATGAGCGTGCTTCAGCTGGAGATGGGATCAGATGATTGGTAGAACACAGCTCATAAACCAAAACGGATATGCAGCCAGAGAAATGTTATATAACATCTTCCATTTAACCAACTGAATTAGTCATTAGCCAATTCTGCTTTGCGATTATTAGCAGGTTAATTTTAGCAAGCAAAACATTTTCACTTAAAATTTTAACTTCTCTAATGTCACTTGTGTTTTGTTTCTGTTTTAAAATGGAATGCTTGGATGTGTTTTATTTGAAAAAGAGCACCGAGAACATTCCTTAGGACATTTCCTATTGTGTTCCACAGAACAAAGACAGTTTGAAACAACATGAAAGTGAGTAAATGATGAAAGAATATTTACTTTTGGGTAAACTTTACAATTCTTCTTTATTCAGTTTGGTTGTTGTATCAAATGACTCAATCATTAATTCCCAAGAACATTATGTAAAATGTAATCTGATCAGTCAATATAATTTATTTCAGAGACTGGAATAATTTAGATTTTTAAAAATGTTTGTAAAGAAGTCTCTTATGCGCAAGGTAATATTGTATAATATGAATACAATTTAAAATAACTGTTTTCTGTTTGTATTTTAAAATGTAAATGTGATGGCAAAGCTAAATTTTCCGCATCCATCACCCCAGTTTTCAGTATCAATTGATCCTTCAAATTTGTAATTAAATATGCTGATTTGGTGCTCGATTATAAGTTAATACTGCTTATTATTATCAATATAGTTGATCAGTATAGTTTTTATTGCTTAAAGAGAGAACCGCATTTATTTGTATAAATATCTAGTTCAGTCATGAAACTCTAGATGGTGCAGGCTGATAGGTCAATGTGCAAGCAATCACACCATTACTGCATGGCACAAGCTGATTGGTTTCTGCTTATCCTGCAGCCAATGAGATTGCTTGTTCAATATTTAAAAAGTTTGGTTCACTCTCAGAAAAAAAGGTACAGTGGAGGTATACCTATGGTGATCAGTGTTTAATTTAGTTGGGCAGTTTGACTCTTGGCTTTTTATGTGAGTTTGTGGTTTTTGTTACAGTGTTAACAAAACACATAATCTGTTCAAATTAAAAGAAACTAAAAACAAAAATGTAGTGAAGAAAAATGGTTGACTAAACTCATCACTGACTAAAAATATCAATAAATAATATTCACCAACAATACTTTCTTGCCACAGATCAGGCATTCTGAATTTAGATTTGTAAATACATTCTAGGGAGAAAAAAGTTTAGACGCACACAGATATCAAGAATCAGCATATGAATCTCAACAATGGTGACATACTTAATGCTGAAATGCATGCTGGGAGCCATGAGTTTTATACTATGGTGGCTTAGTAGGGTTGGAGCTAAACTCTGCAGGACATCAGCTCTCTAGGACCGAATTTGCCTACCCCTGACTTAGAGGTACAAAAATGTACCCTTAAGGGTACCACCCCAATGACGGCCACTTGTACCTTAAAAGGTACAATGTTGTACTCTTATTTTTGAGAGTGTTCAGCGTTTGCTGAAGGGTAGTTCTCTGAAACCCTCCACCTCCCCAGCTCCACCTGCCTAGATCTACGGTATTTGTGTATGTCTGTTTATGCAGCAGCAACATATCTTACATGCTCACAGCAGTGTGTCTGTATCTATTAGCAGTAGCAAGTCCATAATAGCGTGGATCTAGTCCAAGACCAAACACATTTGCATATATATCAAAATGCCAAAACTATACAGAGAGATGTCATAATTTAAATGTCTATACTGTCACTTTTTTTCTTTTTAAAAATCTTTTTTAAAGTCTTTTAAAGAATGGTAGTGTATCCCAGTTTCCACTACATTTGTAGCAGTACAAATGTTTTCAACATTGATAATATTAAGAAAAGTTACATAAGTGTAAAATTAGCATAACATATGTGACCCTGGACCACAAAACCACTCTTAAGGGTCTTTTTTATTATTGAGATTTATATATCATATGAAAATAGAATAAATAAACTTGCCATTGGTGTATGGTTTGGCCGAGATTCAACTATTTGAAAATCTGGAATCTGAGGAATCAGTTTTAATATCAGTTTATAATAGTTTTAGAAAATCATCTTTAAAGTTGTCCAAATGAAGTCCTTAGCAATGCATATTACTTATAATAATACATTTTTGATATATTACCGGTAGCGAATTTACAATATATCTTCATGGAACATGATCTTTACTTAATATCCTAATGATTTTTGGCATAAAAGATGGGATAATTTTGACCCATACAATGTTTTGTTGGCTTTTGCCACAAATATACCCGTGTGACTTATGACTGGTTTTGTGCTCCAGAGTCACATATATATTTAAATAGAAAACCGTTATTTCAAATTGTAATAATATTTCACACTATTACTGTTAAAATAAATGTAGACTGGTCGAGCATAAGAAACTTCTTTCAAAAACATAAACATTTTTAATTATTCCAAACTTTTAACTGGTAATGTTTACTTTTAAAAAACATGCCGTTTTCAGAAGCGAGACTTTAATCCAGAGTATCCAAATAAGAGATAGCAAGAACCTTGCAGTGATAATAACTGATAAGGCTTGGTTTTGTTCCATTTCTGCCATCTTTGATCATGTGTATGCATGAAGCTCCTCAGCCCCATTACTGGCAGACAGCTTGGCCGGAATACGCCCCTCAGAGACAGTTAGTCCCTCTCGCATCCCAGCTCTGATTAAAGAATCAGATGGTGCCATTACATTTTCCATTCACTCTCTCTCCCATCAGCACCTCAGAACGGGACAGGCGCAGAACAGGAAATGTAAAGTGTTATGGTGCAGTCAGAAATATAAATTCTGTCATAAAAGTCTTCGATGTGAGCCATTTCGTTTCAAGTTCCATTTTCCAGCCGTCATAAAATGGCAGAACATCAGTGATGAGATATTTTGTCAAGCACCCTGAACTATTTGGAAATATACTTTTTTGAGATTCAACATTACGGTGTGTGATCTGTGTAAATCACATCGGTACACTGACTACAATGGTGCGCTGAACAAATTTAATGTAATATTTAGGTTTGCGCCATGAACATTGCACAGTACTCTTGTGGGCTGAAAATGAGCTGCCATTTGCAGCTGCTTTTAAGATGAGTTCTACAAGCAAATTCCCATTTTACTCTGTATAGCGACAAGCAATAAAAACTCTTCATGTTATTCCAAGCTTTTACTCTAACCAGGGATGCGTTTCAATGAAGTAACTTGCTGAAATTAACTTACTAGTTTCTCTATAATTAGCTTACTTGTTTCTCAAAACCGTAACATCATGCACCTCCCTTGTTTGAACCACGTTGGTTCAACAATATAGTGCAACAGTCGGGTTCCGGGAGTAAAAACAAAATTTTCTTCATAGAGAAACTGATTTTTTAATAACTTCTAAACATTTCAAGACAGACCAGTGAGTTCCAAGGTTGTAAATCGATATGCTTGATGAAGCCATCACATTATTTCAACTTATTTTTTTTAAATAATCATGTTTAACAGCTGAATTTATAGTAATAAACTACATTACCCATGATTCAGTACAAAAATTTCACCAAGCGGAAAGTAGTGATGAGCGAATCACGGCAAAAGTGCTCTGCAGGGAACGCCCACTCCCATGAAGCACTGCAAATGATGCCATCAAGTCGTGCCAACGTTTTTAAGTCGATCATGACATTTGCAATGCTTCATGGGATTGTAGTTCTTTCCCCTCACTAAAACCCTTAAGTATACAACCTTGTACCTTTAGCTTTTTGTCAGATTTTCAAATAGCTTTTTTCTTCAAATAAAAGTTAATGTCTTGATTCAATCCGTAGGTGATTGACTTGGATAAAGGCTTACTGTAACAATGTTCAAGGCTCAGGGAAGAAGGAGGCGGGAACCGGCAAATTATCAATGTAAACTTTATTCCAAAAATAAACAAACAACAAAACAAAAGTAAAGTGGCAGCTCCTCATAGACGCATATATACACCGATCAGGCATAATATTATGTTGGTCCTAATATTGTGTTGGTCCCCCTTTTGCTGCCAAAACAGCCCTGACCCATCGAGGCATGGACTCCACTAGACCCCTGAAGGTGTGCTGTGGTATCTATCACCAAGATGATATCAGCAGATCCTTTAAGTCCTGTACGTTGCGAGGTGGGGCCTCCATGGATTGGACTAGTTTGCTCGATTGGATTGAGATCTGGGGAATTTGGAGGCCAAGTCAACACCTCAAATTCGTTGTCCTCCTCAAACCATTCCTGAACCATATTTGCTTTGTGGCAGGGCGCATTGTCCTGCTGAAAGAGGCCACAGCCACCAGGCAATACTTATTCCATGAAAGGGTGTACATGGTCTGCAACAATGTTAAGGTAGGTGGTACGTGTCAAAGTAACATCCACATGGATGGCAGGAACCAAGATTTCCCAGCAGAACATTGCCTAAATCATCAGCAACTTTATATATATACACTCACCCAAAGGATTATTAGGAACACCTGTTCAATTTCTCATTAATGCAATTATCTAATCAACCAATCACATGGCAGTTGCTTCAATGCATTTAGGGGTGTGGTCCTGGTCAAGACAATCTCCTAAATTCCAAGTGGGATGTCAGAATGGGAAAGAAAGGTGATTTAAGCAATTTTGAGCGTGGCATGGTTGTTGGTGCCAGACGGGCCGGTCTGAGTATTTCACAATCTGCTCAGTTACTGGGATTTTCACACACAACAATTTCTAGGGTTTACAACGAATGGTGTGAAAAGGGAAAAACATCCAGTGTGCGGCAGTCCTGTGGGCGAAAATGCCTTGTTGATGCTAGAGGTCAGAGGAGAATGGGCCGACTGATTCAAGCTGATAGAAGAGCAACTTTGACCGAAATAACCAATCATTAAAACCGAGGTATGCAGCAAAGCATTTGTGAAGCCACAACACGCACAACCTTGAGGCGGATGGGCTACAACAGCAGAAGACCCCACCGGGTACCACTCATCTCCACTACAAATAGGAAAAAGAGGCTACAAAATGCACAAGCTCACCAAAATTGGACAGTTGAAGACTGTAAAAATGTTGCCAGGTCTGATGAGTCTCGATTTCTGTTGAGACATTCAGATGATAGAATTTGGCGTAAACAGAATGAGAACATGGATCCATCATGCCTTGTTACCACTGTGCAGGCTGGTGGTGGTGGTGTAATGGTGTGGGGGATGTTTTCTTGGCACACTTTAGGCCCCTTAGTGCCAATTGGGCATCGTTTAAAGGTCCTGTTCTTCGTGATCCCATTTTTCAAATTTTAGTTAGTGTGTAATGTTGCTGTTAGAGCATATATAATACCTGTAAAATTATAAAGCTCAAAGTTCAATGCCAAGCGAGATATTTTATTTAACAGAAGTTCCCTTTCAAAGCCTACAGCGAACGGCCGGCTGGGACTACATCCCTGTACTTCCTGCTTTAATTACGTCAGTAGAGCAGTTTGTCGACTAACCTCCGCCCACAAGAGTACGCGAAAAAGGGGGCGTGGTCCTGTTGCTCCCGCGTGGATAAGAGGAAGTGTTGCGTTCAGTTGCGTTTGTATAGTTTGTTTGTTGCCATGTCGTCGAGACGCTGTTATTTTCATCCCGGAGTCAAGTCACCTTTGTTTGGCTTTCCCAGGGACGCTGTACTTAGAGATCATTGAGCGCATGCATCCCCGTTATGGTGAGAGGCGTGACCTTTCCGGTAACGTGCGCTCTGCGTGCGCTAAGCTGCTGTCGAATAACAACACGGGAACCGCTGGCACAATCAGAACTCGTTACGTGTTTCTGAAGGAGGGACTTCATAGAATAGGGAAATCTTTCAAGCCGTTTTGAGGACAGTGAAAACAGCAGTATACAGATAAGTAAATTGTGTGAAAAATACTGTTTTTTTACACGCGAAACATGAACACTGCACACTGTTATATTGTTATATTATATTGTGTTATATTGCACACTGTAAACACAATCAAAGCTTCAAAAAAACACGAAAAACGGGACCTTTAAATGCCACGGCCTACCTGAGCATTGTTTCTGGCCATGTCCATCCCTTTATGACCACCATGTACCCATCCTCTGATGGCTACTTCCAGCAGGATAATGCACCATGTCACAAAGCTCAAATCATTTCAAATTGGTTTCTTGGACATGACAATGAGTTCACTGTACTAAAATGGCCCCCACAGTCACCAGATCTCAACCCAATAGAGCATCTTTGGGATGTGGTGAAACGGGAGCTTCGTGCCCTGGATGTGCATCCCACAAATCTCCATCAACTGCAAGATGCTATCCTATCAATATGGGCCAACATTTCTAAAGAATGCTTTCAACACCTTGTTGAATTAATGCCAAGTAGAATTAAGGCAGTTCTGAAGGTGAAAGGGGGTCAAACACAGTATTAGTATGGTGTTCCTAATAATCCTTTAGGTGAGTGTATGTACAAACAGTAACCTTTCATTAATATTGACTGTTAAAGGGGTGATGAATTGAGAAATCAACTTTCCCTTTAGCTTTTAATATATAAAAGGTCATGGTGATATAAGAATATCCTGTCAGTTTCAAAGATGAAAACTTCCTTGTTAGTCAAAGAAAAGCTTTTATTGAAACCAGGCCCAGCAAACACTCGATCTCAGAATGTGCCAGGCTATGACGTGTGAGTGTAGTGTGTGTACAGTTCACGGTTATATTCATCGATCGAGCGGGCCAAGTAACGTTAACCCTTTAAGACCTAAGGGTATTTTTACAATTAATTTTCCGCCTGGTTTTATTTACTAAAAAAGCTTGTAAAACATCAACCCTGTTGTGCACAGACAATTGACACACCTCTTTTTTTTCAAGACAAGTTGCACTGTCAGTATATTTGTGTTGCATTGATGTCACCTGAATGTAAAATAAGTTATGGGACCATAAAAACAAATGAAAACATAAAACGGAAATTGAATCACTCAAATATTTATTGAAAACACACACAAATAAATAAAAGCTAAGCATATTTCCTCTGGAAAACAGTTTGTTCAAGTCTTTGGAGTCCTGGAACTCAGGAATAAACATGATAACTTATACAGAACCAAAACTATTTACATTTTTCCAAAAAAAGTCCAGGCGCTTTTGGCCTCTTTGGATTTTGGATATTTACTGGTGCCAAGCCTCAAAACAGTTCCTATCAGGAACTTCTCCTCAAACTTTCTCCTCAAACTTTTTCCTCAAACTTTCTCCACAAAACTGCAGCGCGTCTCTCTCTCTCTCTCTCTCTCCAACACTAGCCGTGCGTCTCTATCTCTCCACAATAACAGAGCTGTGGTTCATGCGTAATGACGCACACCAACGTGGATGACGGATCAGCCTGTTATTGGTCAAACCCTCATCCAAAATGGCAGCTAGCATCGCACTAGCGGCAAAAATGACGGAAAATTTATAAATTATGGACATCAAGTGGATAAATCTTGGATGTAAGCGTTTTGATTTATTGCTGAACAACTCCAAAAAGATGCACATGTTCCAGGCTGGATAGAAAATCTTCTGTAAAGGCTACAAAGACACCAAAGACACCCCCGTGATGGCTAGCTCGTTAGCTTTCTGCTGGAAAAAACGGTAAGAAAATCGATAAAAGTTTCATGAAATAATATAGATATTTATCGGAGGTGCCGTGTGACGTCGTGGGCGATGCCGTCGGGCTCTGAGGGTTAATAAAAAAATAACATTCCAATCAATCGCGGGTGGATGAGAGATGAGTCATTGTGTTTGTTTGATAAAGACATTTTGCGAGCCCTGGCTGTGGGCTGGGCGATTCATTCCGGTTGCCGTTTGCCACACGCTTTCACTGACAGGGGGAGCAGAAGCTCATTAAATATGCTTATCCAATCCTAGTCGTGGGTGTTTACTTCCAAGTCTTCAGTGCGGCACGCCCATCAAAACCGCGCGTTTTTCAGAGAGCCTCAAAACCAGTGCAAAAAAATAGCCTATTACTTATTCATTATGATGTTTTTGAATGTAAAAACCATGCGAACGCAATAAGTTGACCTCAGACAACAGTATAAAAAAAATTAAAAAGCCAGTTCATGACCCCTTTAAACAAAATATTTTGGGTCTGTTCTAGTACCAGACTCTAGACCAAAGTAATCAACCATGGGTATTGATATGCGCCTTGCACTGAATGCCAATTAAAAAACAAATGATTCATGCCCAAAACATCATATTAGTCTAGGGAAAACCATGTGAAATCTTAAAAGGGTTACAATTGGGGAATCATGCATAGAGCTATGTTGCATTATTGTGTATCATGTAGGAGTATTTATAGATTTAATTAAAACCCTCCAGGCCAGTGTCTCAGTGCAAAAGCTCTTTGTAATTCCAAATGATGTTCCAGTGCTTACTAAGAGTTGGTATGATGGTTATAATTGAAATCAAATATGTTATGTTAGCTGCTTGGAAAATATATTTATTTATTCACTGGTTGTGTTAATAGTGGTTGACATTGATTAGCTAGAGAAATGGAAACTGAGAGAGAAGATGTGAACCCACATGCCTGATGATGCTTTTGTGGACCACATTCAATAAAAGATAATTTAACAAACTGGCGTCTGCACAGGTGAGACTTTATTCAAGATCACTTGCACCTGCACTTCTTGTGTACCACAGGTAACATTAATAAATGGAGATTAATTACATTACAACAATTCATTTCAAGCAGAAAAGGTAGTTACAATACTGTGAACAATATTTATGAGAGAACTATGAGATTTAGCATCATAAACTATAAAGCTATAAAATTGTATTAAATATACATATTTGAAGTGTATCGATAAATATTCAAAAACATACACAAATAGCCTATAAAGGTGGTTAAAGGTATACACTGTCAGTTTTTGGGATTGACATCCGCATTTACTTACAGGTGTGAGCCTCGAAATGTCCCATTCAAACAGCAGCTTACAGTAGCGACTCGAATACTGTCTGTGTGTGCAATGGGAGTCAAGCCCTTATTCTCCTACCAGTCTGACAGTGACCAAAGTAATATAAAAAATACAGACGTCCATAAAACTGAAAAGTCTTATCCCTTCTGACACAACAAGAAAATAATGGATTAACATACAGCTGCTCATCTCGTCATTTGGGTGTCGACTTGGCAGCGGCATTCTTATTACTAGTCTTTCACTTGGCCTCTTCAGAGTTTGCTCTCCACTTCATCAGAGTTACGCCGTTGAATACCCCCAGATCTGGTTCCGGTGAGTGAAGATCTCCATGGGACTATGAATTTGTACTCTGCTGGTTTCTTCTGACTGTTCGAATTATCGTCTTTTGGAATAATGAACGCGACTTCTCTTATGTCTTCTCATCTCTACCGAGTATGGCAATTAGTTTTACATTCTCTGAGCTTATGCGATGGAACAGTTGGTCAGTAACGCTCTTGCCATCAGACATTTATCTACGGTGCACTGACCTACATTTACATTTTACATTTATGCATTTAGCAGATGCTTTTATCCAAAGCGAGTTACAACTGAGGAGTCCATCATGAAGAGGCGAAGAAGCGCAAAAAGTGACTGACATACTAAGTTATGGACATTACTCAGAGAGTCTTTTGAATGTTGTCAGTGATTCTGCCATCCGGATGGAGGTGGGAAGATCGTTCCACCAGCCGAGAATGGTGAATGAAAATGTTCTGGAGAGGGATTTCATGCCTCTCCTACCTGGGGATTCTTCGACGCTCACGATACTTTCACCGTGGTGCTCATTCTATGTGGCTTACACGGTCAACTACGACTGTAATACCGGTCAATATTCCGGTAATATTGTCCAATGAGGGACCATTGCGCCGCCGCCATTCATCTCCGTGCGGGACGAACTTGAATTTAAGTTGCGTTTCCACCACAGGAACTTTCACCAGGAACTAGGAACTTTGGAGTGGTACTCGGTGTGTTCCGACCACAGGGACCAGGGTCTAAATGAAGTTCCAGGTTAAAAAAAAAGTCCCTGCTCATGAGGAAGTACTTTTTCAAAGTTTAGGAACTTTCGGGGGTGGGACTTGGGCGCTGAACATGCTGATTGGATGTGTTCACGGAACATTTTGATTGGCTGGCTCCACACAGCATTCTATTTCACCCACCATTTTTAAAAGTTAACAGTTAAACAGTTAACAGTTAAACCCACGGCAGAAAACAACCTCTCAATCCTTCTGTCTCCGCACTGCAGCGCGCGCGCGCCTCCTGCGCTCTCCGTTGTGCTGTTCTTTGAAACGACAGAGGGCGACTCTGGGTAATTTTTCTATAAACCATCAGGAAACAGCGGCGAGAAGAACATACGCGACAATGTTTACTTCAGTAAACTTGACCAAAACCACACCACGAAAAGCCTTAAACAAGGCTTCAGATGGCACTGATGTCCTGGGAATACAGAGATAATGCCTCACTAGAGTGGCCAGCCTCGGGAAGCGCCGTTCATTTGCTTTCCACCAGTCAGGAGCTTGTACTACTGCTGTATTTTTCTGTTGAAATGGTCCCACACAGTAAGCTTTTCCATTGCTTCATTTTGCGCGATATATCTGGTTTGTGGTTGCACATGTCGATGCGCTCCGTGAGTGAACAAATAACGCTATACAGCATATTTTTCTTAACCATGCATAACTTTTTTTTTTTTAAAGCGTTAAAAAAATTTAAACCGTTTAACTGATAGTATTAATCGGCCAAAGTTCTTACTTTCGGTTAATGGTTAAATGGTCAATAGCATCCCTACACTGCTGTGGACGTTGTTTACTTCATTAATGTGTTTCCTGTGATAATGGACTGAGGATGGGAGTAGGATTCGGTATTCGGTTTCGGATTCAGCCGAATCTTAACCAGTGGATTCGCTATCCGGCCGAACCCCAAAAATCTGGATTCGGTGCATCCCTAATTTTAATACATCTCTGTTGTCCTTCGAACCCTCTTGTAAGAGATGTCATACAACATATAGACTCCTTCATTTTCACACAACATATCTTGGGTCCCAGCTGGGTCACACACTAGATCTTGTTTTATCGTTAGCTATCAGTATCTGTAAGTGATGCTGGTCTGTCTGACCACTGGTTGGTTTGTTTGACACTGTGATTTCCTGTTCTAGCCCTGTAAACCAGCCTTCTACCTACCTTTGCAGTGTTTTTTAAAGGCCGTGTTAGTAATATGCGCCTATAGGTGGGTGGACAATGCTTGTACACTCTGATTATTACACACATAGGTATATTATTTACTATGTAAAAGATTATTATTGTGTACATAAAGATAAAAATGCCTACATGTCATAATGGATAGTCATTGCATCAGAATAACCTATTTGCAGTAATGATGTATGAAATTGGCTACTTACTTAACTAATCGTGGCAATACTTCTTTAAACTGACTCGTCAGATTGAGGGTGTTTATATTCCGCCATGGAAATAGCAAATCCGCCATGGTGCAAGCGCAACTGGCTTTTAAAGGGAATGGGAGATGAGACTCTGATTGGTTTATTGCACATTATGCCCAAAACACACCCATTATTCATTAAGAGACTAGGTACAACCCTTTTGGACCATGCGCCAGGCACGCAGACCGTTTCTCCCGTCGTTAAACTAGCAAAAGTGGATTTGGACATACCCAAAGCGCACCTGCGGCGTGCGCTTCAGACCATGCGCTTAGATCGTTAAAGTAGGGCCCTAAAGCTTTAATGAAAAATTGTAGAAGGGCAGAAAAAAATGGAAGGAGGATAAATTACAAATTTCTTATCAAATTTTTACAGAATAGCTTGTCTAAATTCCATGAAGCCATCTCTTTGGAAAGGGCAAAGTATAACATAATCTCAAAATATTCCCACTGCCCAAAGATTCTGTTTTCTACTTTAAACTCAGTATTAAACCCTTCTAGACCAGGCGATCCAGATCCTAGCCTAGAGTCATGTGAGAAGTTTTGTAACTTCTTTGTTACACAGATTTCTTGTAATTTACCACAGAATTTTCTATATGCAAATATTCCTCTGCATTTTCTTACTTTAATAATATTTGACATTCTTAGCTGTTGGACATTATTTCTAAAATTAAATCAACCACTTGTTCTCGATGTTATTTCAACAAAGTTGCTTAAAGATGTTCTGCCCTCTGTTTCACCCAGTCTACTCTCTATTACCAATGGCTTTACAAACAGGTACTGTCCCATTCTGCCTTAAACATGCTGTGGTCCAGCCTTTACTTAAACAAACAAATCTCAAACCTACTGATTTCAACATCTATAGGCCCATTTCAAAACTGCCATTTTTGCGCAAAGTTCTGGGAAAGTTTGTACTAAACCTGATTTCCCCCTTCCTAATTTCTAATAACATCCTGGATCCTTTTCTGTCTGGCTTTAGAGCCAAACACAGTACTGAGTCTGCTCTTTTAAGGGTGGTAAATTACCTTTTATTGTCTGCAGACTCTGGTAACTGTACTATTTTTCTATTATTGGATTTGAGTTGGATTATTGGATACGGCTGATCATCACATCCTGTTAAAGAGATTAAATCTTGAGGTTGGCATTCGTGATGCTGCATTAGATTGGTTTGCATTATATCTCACAAATAGAAGTTTTTCGGTGGAAATTGGAGAAGTTTCATCAAGCTCAGTTCCCATCACTTGTGGGGTGCCCCTGGGCTCCATTCTGGGTCCAACCTTATTTTCTCCATATTTACTCCTTCTTCGCTTTATTTTTGAGTCTCATAAAGTTTCATACCATATCTATGCCGATGATACCCAGCTTCTATTTCCCTCTATAAATCAGGTACTTATTCAGTGTTCTCTTTGCTGGCTTGTTTAGAGGACAACAAGGATTGGATGGACAACAGTTTCCTTTAACTGAATCAGAAAAATACTGAAGTTATTTTGTTTGGCCCTCCACACCTCTTAAATAATTTAAGTCCTATCCTGGGCCCCCTTCAAGAAAAACAATTATGATGTTCCAAATTTGAGCTTGATATCTCAAAAAATATCAAGGCAAACAGGTCCTAGGGGACGAGTCAGACATAGAGCAGTTCAAAAACCCCTTATGATGACAAAAAAAAGGAGGACCGTGACGTCGCCCGGTACGGCGCAGCCGGGGCCCCACCCTGGAGCCAGGCCTGGGGCTGGGGCTCGTATGCGAGCGCCTGGTGGCCGGGCCTTCCCCCACGGGGTCCGGCCGGGCTCAGCCCGAAGGAGCGACGTGGGGACACCTTCCTGTGGGCCCACCACTCACAGGAGGGACCGTAAGGGGCCGGTGCGGAGAAGATCGGGCGGCAGTCGAAGGCAGGAGCCTAGACAACCCGATCCCTGGACACGGAAACTGGCTCTTGGGACATGGAATGTCACCTCACTGGCGGGGAAGGAGCCTGAGATTGTGCGTGAGGTTGAGAGGTTCCGACTATCACCTCTACGCACGGCTTGGGCTCTGGAACCACACTCCTCGAGAGAGGATGGACTCTTCACCACTCTGGAGTTGCCCATGGTGAGAGGCGGCGGGCTGGTGTAGGTTTGCTTATAGCCCCCCAGCTCTACCCCCATGTGTTGGAGTTTACCCCGGTGAACGAAAGGGTCGTTTCCCTGCGGCTTCGGCTCAGGGATAGGTCTCTCACTGTTGTTTGTGCCTACGGGCCGAACGGCAGTGCAGAGTACCCGGCCTTTTTGGTGTCCCTGGGAGGGGTGCTGGAAAGTGCTCCGACTGGGGACTCCGTCGTTCTACTGGGGGACTTCAACGCCCACGTGGGCAATGACAGTGACACCTGGAGGGACGTGATTGGGAGGAACGGCCCCCCTGATCTGAACCCGAGTGGTGTTCAGTTATTGGACTTCTGTGCTAGTCACGGTTTGTCCATGACGAACACCATGTTCAGGCACAAGAGTGTCCATCAGTGCACATGGCACCAGGACACTCTAGGTCGTAGGTCAATGATCGACTTTGTGGTCGTTTCATCTGACCTGCGGCCGTATGTCTTGGACACTCGGGTGAAGAGAGGGGCGGAGCTGTCAACTGATCACCACCTGGTGGTGAGTTGGATCCGATGGCGGGGGAGGAAGCTGGACAGACCCAAGCGTACTGTAAGGGTCTGCTGGGAACGTTTGGCCGAGCCCCCTGTCAGAGAGATCTTCAACTCCCACCTCCGGCAGAACTTCGACCGGATCCCGAGGGAGGCTGGAGATATTGAGTCCGAATGGACCATGTTCTCCACCTCCATTGTCAAAGCGGCCGCTCGGAGCTGTGGCCGTAAGGTCTCCGGTGCATGTCGAGGCGGCAATCCCCGAACCCGGTGGTGGACACCGGAAGTAAGGGATGCCGTCAAGCTGAAGAAGGAGTCCTATCGGGCCTGGTTGGCTTGTGGGACTCCTGAGGCAGCTGACATGTACCGGCAGGCTAAGCGGACTGCAGCCCGGGTGGTTGTGGAGGCAAAAACTCGGGCCTGGGAGGAGTTCGGTGAGGCCATGGAAAAGGACTATCGGCTGGCCTCGAAGAGATTCTGGCAAACCGTCCGGCGCCTCAGGAGGGGGAAGCAGTGCCCTACCAACGCTGTTTACAGTGGCGATGGGCAGCTGTTGACCTCAACTGGGGATATCGTCGGACGGTGGAAGGAATACTTTGAGGATCTCCTCAATCCCGCCATCACGCCTTCCATTGAGGAAGCAGAGGCTGGGGGCTCAGAGGAGGACTCGTCCATCACCCGGGCTGAAGTCACCGAGGTGGTCAAGAAACTCCTCGGTGGCAAGGCACCGGGGGTGGATGAGATCCGCCCTGAGTACCTCAAGTCTCTGGATGTTGTGGGGCTGTCTTGGCTGACACGC
Source organism: Gobio gobio (assembly GCF_949357685.1). Classification (NCBI taxonomy): domain Eukaryota; kingdom Metazoa; phylum Chordata; class Actinopteri; order Cypriniformes; family Gobionidae; genus Gobio; species Gobio gobio. The sequence goes on along the minus strand of NC_137107.1, from coordinate 11,201,700 downwards.
CTCTGCAGCATCGCGTGGCGGTCGCGGACAGTGCCTCTGGGATGGCAGACCGGGGTGGTGGTCCCTCTTTTTAAGAAGGGGGACCGGAGGGTGTGTTCCAACTACAGGGGGATCACACTTCTCAGCCTCCCCGGGAAAGTCTATGCCAGGGTACTGGAGAGGAGAATACGGCCGATAGTAGAACCTCGGATTCAGGAGGAACAGTCTGGTTTTCGTCCGGGCCGTGGTACACTGGACCAGCTCTATACCCTCTACAGGGTGCTGGAGGGTTCATGGGAGTTTGCCCAACCAGTCCACATGTGTTTTGTGGATTTGGAGAAGGCATTCGACTGTGTCCCTCGCGGCATCCTGTGGAGGGTGCTCGGGGAGAATGGGGTCCGGGGTCCTTTGCTAAGGGCTGTCCGGTCCCTGTACGACCAAAGCAGGAGTTTGGTCCGCATTGCCGGCAGTAAGTCAGACTTGTTCCCGGTGCATGTTGGACTCCGGCAGGGCTGCCCTTTGTCGCCGGTTCTGTTCATAATTTTTATGGACAGAATTTCTAGGCGCAGCCAGGGGCCGGAGGGTGTCAGGTTTGGGGACCACGCGGTTTCGTCTCTGCTCTTTGCGGATGACGTTGTCGTGTTGGCCCCTTCTAACCAGGACCTTCAGCATGCACTGGGACGATTTGCAGCCGAGTGTGAAGCGGCTGGGATGAGGATCAGCACCTCCAAATCCGAGGCCATGGTCCTCAGTCGGAAAAGGGTGGTTTGCCCTCTTCAGGTTGGTGGAGAATTCCTGCCTCAAGTGGAGGAGTTCAAGTATCTAGGGGTCTTGTTCACGAGTGAGGGGAGGATGGAACGGGAGATTGACAAACGGATCGGTGCAGCTTCTGCAGTAATGCGGTCGATGTACCGGTCTGTTGTGGTGAAGAAAGAGCTAAGCCGTAAGGCGAAGCTCTCGATTTACCGGTCAATCTACGTTCCTACTCTCACCTATGGTCATGAGCTTTGGGTCATGACCGAAAGGACAAGATCCCGGATACAGGCGGCCGAAATGAGTTTTCTCCGCAGGGTGGCTGGGCGCTCCCTTAGAGATAGGGTGAGGAGCTCAGTCACTCGGGAGGAACTCGGAGTAGAGCCGCTGCTCCTCCACATCGAGAGGGGTCAGCTGAGGTGGCTCGGGCATCTGTTCCGGATGCCTCCTGAGCGCCTTCCCGGGAAGGTGTTTCGGGCATGTCCAACCGGGAGGAGGCCCCGGGGAAGACCTAGGACACGCTGGAGGGACTATGTCTTCCGGCTGGCCTGGGAACGCCTCTGTGTCCCCCCGGAAGAGCTGGAGGAAGTGTCTAGGGAGAGGGAAGTCTGGGCATCTCTGCTTAGACTGCTGCCCCCGCGACCCGGCCCTGGATAAAGCGGAAGAAGATGGATGGATGGATGGATCTCAAAAAATAAGCTTTCAGTAAGATTTTGGTTGGGCGCAGTACCAAATGTTTCCACAACATCTCCCAGTCATTTCCAATGCGCTCATTTTTGACTGCGAGGAGTACAAGTGTGACTATTTTTTTCAGGACCATTTAACCTTTTTGAATCATGTACATGATTTTTTGGTGTTCACATAGCAAGTGCCCAAACCTTTACCAAGTTTTGTACCATTCTGATGAAGTAAAAAAAAAAGACAGATAAGCACCAGAGGGTTAAAATTCTTATAATTCCATGCATTTTTCTAAACCAGGCTGGAACACTGTAACGCTCTTTACGCTGGAATTAATCAGTCCTCACTCTCACGGTACAGAATGCCGCTGCTCGTTTTTTGACAGGGACAAAAAAGAGGGAGCATATTACGCCTGTGTTAGCATCACTTCATTGGTTACCCGTTCAATTCAGAGTTTATTTTAAGGTTATTTTAAGGTTTTAGTATTTGTATTCATGGTCTTGCCTCCTACTTATATTTATTCTTCATTCATATTCCGAGAGAATGCTAAGCTGTTATTGACTGTTCCAAAATCTCGACTAAAATCCAAAGGTGACAGGGCTTTCTCAGTTCTTGGTCCAAAGCTATGGAACTCCTTACCTTTACCTACATTTAAATAATTTCTTAAAACATTTTTTTAGGCTTATGCTTAACTCGATAACACCTTTCGTTTCAGTCATGTTTTTATTTGTTTGGTGATGTTTTGTATTAATCCTTTTATTTTCTGATCTGCTTTCCTTTTTGATCTATACTATTAGTATTTAAAATCTTTTTTGTCTCTATAATGCTTTTATTGTAGGATATCTTATGTATCTTTGGTCAGCACTTATGTTGTTTTTAAGGTGCTATATAAATTAACTTGACCTCAACCTCGAGCCGTGAGTTCATTTGTCAAATCTTCATTAACCGACAGCAGCTTCAATGTAAACATGAGCTAGACCAGCGGTCAGGAACTATGGATCGCGAACCACACCTTTGACATCAGAAAAAAAAGAGAAGTGTAAAAGAACGTTCATTTTGATGCGACTTGTTTAAACGGCTAATTTGCTAATTTATGTAGAGACTTCAGAAGGATACCAGCATCAGTAACAACTGGATGGTTTATTTTTAATGGCGTTATGGATTGTGTCAGAGGATTATACACCATATTGCCAAAAGTTTTTACATGAAAATGAACTTTAATGACATCCCATTCTTAGTCCATAGGGTTTAATATGGAGTTGGCCCACCAGCTATAACAGCTTCAACTCTTCTGAGAAGGCTTTCCACAAGGTTTAGGAGTGTGTTTATGGGATTTTTTTCCATTCTTCTAGAAGCACATTTGTGAGGTCAGGCACTGATGTTGGACAAGAAGGCCTGGCTCACAGTCTCTGCTCTAATTCATCCCAAAGGTGTTCTATAGGGGTTGAGGTGCAGGCCAGTCAAGTTCCTCCACACCAAACTCACTCATCCATGTCTTTATGGACCTTTGTGCACTGGTGCGCAGACATGCTGGAACAGGAAGGGGCCATACCCAAACTGTTCCCACAAAGTTGAGAGCATGAAATTGTCCAAAATGTCTTGGTATGTTGAAGCATTAATAGTTCCTTTCACTGGAACTAAGGGGCCAAGCCCAACCCCTGAAAAACAACCCCACACCATAATCCCCCCCTCCACCAAACTTTACACTTGGCACAATGCAGTCAGGCAAGTACCGTTCTCCTGGCAACTGCCAAACCCAGACTCGTCCATTGGATTGTCAGACACAGATGCGTGATTGGTCACTCCAGAGAACACATGTCCACTGCTCTAGAGTCCAGTGGCGGCGTGCTTTATCCCACTGCATCCCACACTTTGCATTGCACTGGGTGATGTAAGGCTTTGATGCAGCTGCTCGTCCATGGAAACCCATGAAACTCTATACACACTGTTCTTAGCTAATCTGAAGGCTACACGAAGTTTGGAGGTCTGTAGCTATTGACTCTGCAGAAAATTGCAGACTTCTTCACACTGTGCACTAGGGATGCGCGGGTCAGCTTTTTTTCCGTCCCGCTTTTATGAAATTATTTGGCCCGCCCCAGCCCGCACCGCATTACTATATCTATTTTTACAACCCGCCCCACCCGCAACCATTAAATAGACATACTAAGCATTGTAATGTAAATGAAAACAGCCTTTATTTCAGCCTGAAAGTGCTTGGAAACATCGCCCTGTAAACTGGCAACTACATGCGATTATTATGAATATGAACCATAAATCAGGTCATATTAATAACAAGATAATGATAAACATTTTCAACATTTCAGTTTCAACAAAGCAGCGTTTGAAGGCTATTCATCTAATAGGCTAAACAATTTTTTATTTCAGATTTGTATTGGCAGTTTACAGCCTACACTACATAACCACTGAATTTTGTTTTATTTAACACACGGAAATGTTCATCTAGTGTTTTTACGTTCGCTGTGCAAAAAAAAAAGGCATCCACTGGATGGGATCCACTGGCATACTGGGGTTTAATCTATTTCGGCTAGACTCCAGCACCTGGTTCTCCCACACCTCTATGGAGACAGATTAGTCTCATTAATAATTCACGCAAAAAACAAGATGCACACATGTGTAGCCATTTTCACATGCATAAAACCAAATTCACGTGCGCAAATTAAAATTATACATTCATAAAATACATTTCACACTGCACATAGCCTACCTCTGCTTGTGGTCGAAAGGAAGCTGATGACGTAACACCAGGTGGGCCCGCCCCCACGCGATAATGATTGGCCGATTGATAAGCTTAAATCTGATTGGCTAAAGCGTTCGACTGATCCGGGTGGGAGGAGAGTGCTGCCAGGAAAGTCTCAAAAACACACACGCACAAATCCAAAGCAATTCACACGTGAATGACGATTTGCACATTCACATTACAGGATGAACGTGTACATTTTAAACATTCAGAAGTTTTTGTTCACAGTTGTAAATCTACGAATTGTGTTTTGCATTTGTGAAATGTATTTTATGAATGTATAATTTTAATTTGCGCACGTGAATTTGGTTTTATGCATGTGAAATTGGCTACACATGTGTGCATCTTGTTTTTTGCGTGAATTATAATGAGACTAATCTGTCTCCATACACCTCGTCTTCCATCTTCACTTTTATCTCTCTGTTTTTGTTGTCGTGGCTGGCGGCGGGAGCTTGAGGCCAAAGGTTTGGGGACATCACGCACGTTACGTTGCTATGGCCTTCGTATTGTAACCTTATCAAAGAACCTAATAAAAGATGAAAATAGATATTCCCAAATATCTTTTACCCGCGGGGTCCGCGGGTTATGAGATGACCTGCGCATCACAACTGTGCACCTCAGCATGCGCTGACCCCGCTCTGTGATTTTACGTGACCTACCACTAAGTGGAATTGCTGAATTGCTGTTGTTCCCAATTGCTTCCACTTTGTTATAATACCACTAACAGTTGAGCGTAGAATATTTAGTACTGAGGAAATTTGATGAATGGGCTTATTGTGGCAAACTATCACGGTATCACACTTGAGTTCACTGAACTCCTGAGAGCGACCCATTCTTTCACAAATGTTTGTAGAAGCGTCTGCATGCCTACACTGTAAAAAAAAAAAAAAAAGTTGAGAAAACTTAAAAGTTTAAGGCAACCAGCTGCAGAACATTTTTGAGTTTTCTCAACTTAGGGCAAATGAGTTGTACAAACTTTTTGTATAGTTGAATAAACTTTAAAAGCTGAATTTGTCATACAAAACACAAGTTGGATTTTTTACAGTGTAGGTGCTTGATTTATACACCTGTGACCATGGAAGTGATTGGAACACCTGAATTCAATAATTTGGAGGAGTGTCCCAATACTTTTGGCAATATAAATCTGGAAGACTAATTCACTTGTTACCTCAATTTTCCTATGGGGTTTTTCCATTTATTGATAAAATAAAGCCTGTGGTAAACATAACTTGACGATACTTTGACGTTTTGTTCTACAGCGTAAACCCATTCAGAAAATTTAATTTTGAAGCAGTTATGTTTATTTTTGGAAACATATGTTTCTAATAAGTAACTAGATAAGACAGTTTGGGGTGAGAGTGTTTCTGTTTACATTTTGACAAAAGGCAAAGCATTGTTAAGTTATGTTTAATATATGTTTAAATATATATATTTTTTCAGTTTACAGAAGCACATATAATCACTTACCAACCTTAGACCCTGTGGTAGGTCTACAGAATGGATCACTGGAATACTGGGCATAGTTTGAAATTGGAAAAATATTGCCTCTTCTCATGAATCTTGATTTCTGCTGTAAAATACAGATGGCAAGGTCAGAATTGGGTGTACACAGCCAAAATCCATGGATCCATTCTCCCTTCTGTCAACAGCACAGGCTGGTACTGGTGGTGTAATGGTGTGGAGAATGTTTTCTTGGCACACATGTTAGCCCTCTTAATACCATTCAAGCATCATTTGAATGCTGTGCACCATGTGCATCCCTTTATGGCCACATTTATCCCATTCTCAAATGGATACTTGCAACAGGATCCAGTCACATTATGTACCAACAAGACACATCATCTCAAGCTGTTTCCATGAATAATTTCGGTTACAATGAAATTGCAATATTACATTAGGGCTTTTCGCATTAAACGTACATTCTTGGAGAATGTAATGTAAATGTACATTCAAAAACCGATTACATGTTTAATAACCCGACAATGTGTGCGGTTATGTAAATGCGTTAGACTGTTAACCTTTATTGGCGTACCTTTAAGGTCATAAATGGCTTAAGAATAAAATATCCATTATTATCCAATTATATCCAAATATATTATACCCCAGTTTTGGCTGACATGTAAACACTTTAAAAGGTGAAGTAGATTTTTTTAATGTTAAAATACATTCTCCTAAATCAGTTTATTGTTCATTGACTACTATTAGTATGCCATGGGTTTTTCTCCCCCAAAAGTGTAAACATTGAGCCCCTCAGGCACCATCAAAACATTGAAAGCAGTCCGCTCAGATCTGTCAGTCTCATTCCAGCTCAACCTATAGCGGGAGTTTGGGGCATGTAGCAGACTGAGCCAGAGGGCGTTTAGCTGCCATGGAACCATGACTGATGTGTTACATGGGAAAAGCTCAAATTCGCTGTATTTAGACATTCAAAGATTAAACAGGTCATGAACACATCAAAGCAAACACGGCATTCCGATGCAGTGTGCTGCAATTGACGCTTAGTGTTGCAGAAACTACATACTTCATCTTTACAGCCCTGATATACTTCGAAGGAAATTGAAGTACGAACTGGTGTGACATCATTTTGAAGAAAATGAGGCCAAAACAAAGTTAGTCGCCATTTGTCCATAGCGATTACGTAATAGGTAGGTGTGCTCTAGGTCAGTGGTACCCAACCTTTTTTCTAAGAGACCCCTATTTTAACATTCAAAATCGAACTGAGGTCAGATACGAGTAAAAACATGAGCACACTGGAGAGCTGTATGTTCGCTAATAGTATCCCGCTCAGGTAAGAGAAGAACGAGTATGTATGTATGTATGTATGTATGTATGTATGTATGTATGTATGCATGTATGGATGTATGTATGGATGCATGTGTGTATCCATGTATGGTTGTATTTATGCATGTATGTATGTATGTATGCATGTATGGATGTATGTATGGATGCATGTGTTTATCCATGTATGGTTGTATTTATGCATGTATGGATGGATGGATATATAATACTTTTTCTTATTAGAGAGGACCAGGGCTTAAAAACGGAAAAAAATATAAATCGGTTCACTCCGAGCAGAATCGATATTATAGCGTTTTCGTTTTTGCGTTCCTCAATAAACATTACTGTGCCGAAAACGGTTTGATTTGAAAAAATACCGGTTAATAACGTTATTTTAATTTAGCCTATACTTTAAACAAATATGTATAAATAGACTTATTTTCACTCAATAATAGGCCTAATATAACGCATGGTAATTAAACTTGAATATTTATTTCATAACATTTTTAAAACCACAACAGAAATACATGCATTAATTACAAAGCATAAACAGCGGACCTGTTTTAATGGAGCGTTTGACAATCTAAAGTGGCCTCTTATGCCTAATTCTTTTCAGAAGAGAACATTCTTTGTACATAACTTTTTTTCAACACGCCTTGTTTTAAAAATTGCATGAATAAAGAATAAATAAACTGGATAAGCATTGCTCTTTTAATGCACCGTCAACTGCTAATTTCAAACAAACACTGCGCAACACAGCCTTGCATCACAAAATCAAATTCAGTCAGCTAATAAAGCTTGATCATTTAATGCAATATAACATACCATTTAATACGACGCATCAACCGTCTATAGAAAACATTGACCTGTATTGGCAATCTGAAAGACTATAGGAAAAATAGACGCTAGTAACCTACCTGGATAGGCTTAAACGGAATCCATAAACTAGCCTAAATCAGTCTATTTGAGCTTAAAGTCCGTACTGCTTATTTAAACGTTCGGAAAGAATGTCCTCCAATACCTGCGCATTTATTGTAGACCTCAGCGGGGAAAGAAATGTGCTTGAGGCATGAAAATGCGCGCTCATACTGACTTGCGTTACCGGAAGATTCATAGATGATGGTGCGCGGGCATTTCACTCGCGATTGATCCGTCAACGTCACATGCTGTACTACTCTATTCATTATTGGCCACTGCCAAATTAAAATATTAAAGAGAACGATAAAATAACGTTATTAACCGGTTAATGGTCATTTCAAATTAACGTTTCTGTTCAGAACGATTCAAATTGATTTTGATTTCATTTTCGTTTTTGTTCCTCTTAAAATTTCGTTTGTTTCCGGTTTTCATTTTCGTTCCTTGAACCGGTTCAGAGCCCTGGACAGGACTGTTAAAGCTACACTGTGTTATATTTTCCCCCATCTAGCGGTTAAAAGGTATATGACCATCCAGTGAATATTAGTTTCTCTTCCTCTCAATTCCGATTTCGTTTTAACTCCTACGGTGGCCGATTTAGCCCAAGATTAATATGGCTTCCAGTTCGACCCCCTCCACATTCGACACGGTGCCATCGAGTGTTAAAACGCTAAAGGCGAAGCTTGAATTTACGGGTATGTCCCTCTTTGGCTGATGTACTTTCAAGATGGAGGGGCAACATGGCGACCCGCATTCGAACCCCTCACCCGTATGTATTTTCAATGGCATATTATAAACTTACGAGAATACTTTATTACTTGAAAGAAGTAAATATGCATTAATGAGCATATATATTTTTGAAAGAACTAAGTGTTTTTAGCTAAGAATAAACAAAAAAAGTTACACATTGTAGCTTTAAACAGATCGTAAACTAATGAAGAAGGAGAATGCAAGCAATGGCTGCGTCCCAATTCGCCTAATTATACTACGTCCTAAAAGTATGTACTCTTTTTGTGAAGAAAAAGTACATACTTTTGAGTGTATAGCAGAAGAGTATGCAAGCTTTGGGACATACTACTTCGTCATCTTTAACGGACTCTGTTACGTGCGTCCTGTCACCGTTTAAACTGTCAATCATCGTCACAGTTAAAATCCCCCACTTTAAATTTAATTTCCTACCGTATCGGAGAGAAATGTAGTCGCTCATTGATCTGCCTTTCGTGGGTCTTTAGACTCCTCTCATGTGTTTGCAAAGTTAATGGCCAAACGTATCATTACAAAAGTTCTCAATGCTGCTGCAGGTGAAATATAATGAGGATAATATTGAATAAATATCTTTTCGTCAGGTTAAATACTGATAATTGCTCACTCAAACCGCTTTATCTAATCCTCTCCACTTAACCGTCAGACTCGCGTAACCGTCATGTTTGTAGTTTTTTTAAACACTTTTTATCCACGTTTGTAGTTCTAATCGAATCCTCGTCCATCTCGCAGTGGGTTGTGGGCAATATCAGCCGTTAGAGTGCGCATCGATCTGCACTTCGGATTCTGACCGGAAATAGTAAACCATCCGGGAATCTTTGGAATACTCTTTTCAACATACTACGATTTGGGACATACTAATTCTTTTTTTGAATACTATTTAGTACGGATACTATGCGAATTGGGACGCAGCAAATGTGTGCTTAGGCTCTGGCGTTGTCAGTGCCATCAAATTAAAGGTCCGGCGTGGCGTCAAAATAAAAGTCACAACAACAAGCGCAGCTTATGCCAGGTAAGGTAAGTAGTTTTAAGTTTTAGAGCCATGTCGCTTGCTTGCATTCTTCGTTGATCAATATACGCCATTTCATGTTTTTACTGGCTAGTCAGAAGGCGTAGGTCATAGCAGAAAATACTGAGATGATCATGCTAAAATTATCAAAGGCTATCTTTGAACCTCTCTCACTATATGATTTAGGACCACCATTAAGGAGCTGCGACTACAGAAATCACCAAGATTTGTCATCTTTCGCTTAGGACAGGCCAAAATCGTGCAGTGAGCACCGGGCATAAAACACAGGCAAAGGTGTAAGGTGTGGAAAGAGGAAGAATGTATGTGAGTAACATGCACAAAAGAAATTCATCTGTTTGGCATCAGTTTTGTGGTTTTGTTCCAGGGAAAATAGAGCAAAGAACAAAAACAAATAAAGCCCAGTGGGCATCTTTCTCAGAATATCATTAAGGCTTCAGAGCAGGCTGGAGCTGATGATGAAAAAGGAAGAAAAGAAAAAAAAGAGGAGAGGCGGGAAACAGTGTGAAAAAGAAGATGTGTGAGGATGAATAAAAAGAGAAAAGCAATGAGATTAGAACATGGCAAAACAAAACAAACCCCTGAATGTAAGGCCAAGGAATATTATAAAAGGGGAGGACATTAGTTCTGTGGGCAGCAGAAGGAAGGTCAACAAAGAGAGGAGAGGTCAAAGCGGCTCGCATTAAATGTCCTGTCCTACATTGTGCTGAATGCCAGAGGTTCACCATGCAAGCCATGTGTGTTGAAGAAACATTTGATAGAAAATGAAAAGGGAGCACGACTGGTGTGTTTTAGAAGACTACATTTATTAACAAGAAAAGAATCTCACATGAATCTCACATAACACGTCCATTTCAAATTCCACCCCAAAAGCAATAAGAAAATTATATGTATTATTATTGTTATCATTAAGCTTATGACAAGTTCTGCCTACTGTGGCGAACACGGTTGAAAAAAGAAAAAATGATAAAGAGCTTGTGCTATTCGTAGTCATGTTATTGAGGAGGAGATTGTTGTTACATTTCAGATTTATATTTTTTATTATAATTTATGTATTTATATATTTCTTTTTGTAGCCTTACGAAGGCCTTGCAGGCTGTGTATCAGAAAACAGTGAAAAGGTTGAGGTTTATTGGTGCACAAACAAGAAAAAGGTGAGTTAAAGGCTTTTGCAGACAATTGAGCTTATCACAATATGGTAAACAGTCCTGGTAAGTTGCACCACACATGCACTGTATTGCCAAAAGTATTGGGACCCCCCTCCAAATAATTGAATTCAGGTATTGTTCCAATAACTTCCATTGCCACAGGTGTATAAAATCAAGCACTAGGCATGCAGACGCTTCTACAAACATTTGTGAAAGAATGGGACATTTCCTCACTACTAAATATTCCATGTTGTGGTATTATAAAAAAGTGGAAGCAATTCGGAACAACAGCAACTCAGCCATGAAGTGATAGGCCTCGTAAAATCACAGAGCGGGGTCAGCGCATGCTGAGGCACACAGTGCGCAGAAGTCGCCAACTTTCTGTAGAGTCAATAACTACAGACCTTCAAACTTTATGTGGCCTTCAGATTAGCTGAAGAACAGTGTGTAGAGCTTCATGGAATGGGTTTCCATGGCCGAGCAGCTCATCCAAGCCTTACACCACCAAGTGCAAGTGGTGTAAAGCACGCCACCACTGGACTCTAGAGCAGTGGAGATGTGTTCTCTGGAGTGACCAATCACGCTTCTCTGTCTGGCAATCCGATGGACGAGTCTGGGTTTGGCGGTTGCCAGGAGAACGGTACTTTCCTGACTGCATTGTGCCAACTGTAAAGTTTAGTGGAGGGGGGATTATGGTGTGGGGGTTGTTTTTCAGGGATTGGGCTTGGCCCCTTAGTTCCAGTGAAAGGAACTCTTAATGCTTCAGCATACACTTTCAACTTTGTGGGAACAGTTTGAGGATGTCCCCTTTCTGTTCCAACATGACTGCGCTCCAGTGCACAAAGCAAGGTCCATAAAGACATGGATGAGTGAGTTTGGTGTGGAGGAACTTGACTGGCCTGCACAGAGTCCTGACCTCAACTCGACAGAACACCTTTGGGATGAATTAGAGCATTCTAGTATTGTTGGAATGCAAGTCTTACTCTAAGTCTTACAGGTCATGTGAGAAGAACACTGGAAGAATTGGAGACAGGAGATGATACCCAGAGTATGCCGCGACGAGGGAACACACTCAGGTAAGTAATCCATGGTGAAGAGTGTGTGGAGCAGGCTTAAATGGAGTGGAGCTGATGAGGGTGAATGGTGGCAGGTGTGGATGATTGTGAAGTGTGTGCAGGTGGGAGCCAGGAGTGATTATGGGAAATGTAGTGCGCAGGTGACAGGGGATGGTGAAGTGACTGGGGATCGTGACACCATGGATACTTCTATTTATGCGTGAGCATTTTATATAAAAACATTGTGAAATAGTTGAATGAAATGAAAAACAGACCACATGATGGAATGATACATTTATTCACTGTAAATGTTAATGTTGTTAAATGTTAAAAGCTTTCAAGCAAGTCAAAAACCCTGAATACCCTGTCATGCGTATACAATTTGCATGAGCTTTTTCATAACCAGAATGTCACATAAAGGTTGTTGTTTTGTTATTGTCAACAATTTTACAATGTTTAAACGGTCTGATTTACAAAAAAAATCTAAAATAATGGTATCAATAAGCTCCAGACTCTGTTACCAATTTTTCAGCAATCTATTGTCATATTGGATTTCTTACTGTTTTATCATTATCATTATTCATTTTTTTTTTTTTTTAAGTACACCTATTAAACACATTTTTATAGAAAGTATCAAATCCTACATCTCCAGCGACTGGGGAATTCTCCTTTCAGTTGTCCAACATACCTCTGTCGCGCGAGGGGAGTCTGATAATTACCTCCGAGTCCCTGTATTAGTCTCCATGTCCATGAAAATGCAGCACATGAATCATTGGTCGTTAACAAAGGACCTTACAGGAGGAGGACACATTTATTCAAAACTTTAATGAGGACAGGGATTTATCTGGTGTAGAAAGAAAATGGGAGGAACTCATAAATGTAGATTTATATATCAGTTGAAGGAAAACGTCTGCTCCTTACCTTTAGAAGAATAGGTCACCGTAAAATTAAAATAGTCTTTATTTACCCTCATTCCCAAAACTGTATGACTTTCTATCAAAGACAAGATCTTGATTTCTCATATACATACTCATGGTCCACATACACTCACCTAAAGGATTATTAGGAACACCTGTTCAATTTCTCATTAATGAAATTATCTAATCAACCAATCACATGGCAGTTGCTTTAATGCATTTAGGGGTGTGGTCCTGGTCAAGACAATCTCCTGAACTCCAAACTGAATGTCAGAATGGGAAAGAAAGGTGATTTAAGCAATTTTGAGTGTGGCATGGTTGTTGGTGACAGACGGGTCGGTCTGAGTATTTCACAATCTGCTCATTTTCTGAGATTTTCACGCACAACCATTTCTAGGGTTTACAAAGAATGGTGTGAAAAGGGAAAAACATCCAGTATGCGGCAGTCCTGTGGGCGAAAATGCCTTGTTGATGCTAGAGGTCAGAGGAGAATGGGCCGACTGATTCAAGCTGATAGAAGAGTAACTTTGACTGAAATAACCACTCGTTACAACCGAGGTATGCAGCAAAGCATTTGTGAAGCCAAAACACACACAACCTTGAGGCGGATGGGCTACAACAGCAGAAGACCCCACCGGGTACCACTCATCTCCACTACGAATAGGAAAAAGATGCTACAATTTGCACAAGCTCACCAAAATTGGACAGTTGAAGACTGGAAAAATGTTGCCTGGTCTGATGAGTCTCGATTTCTGTTGAGACATTCAGATGGTAGAGTCAGGATCCATCATGCCTTGTTACCACTGTGCAGGCTGGTGGTGGAGGTGTAATGGTGTGGGGGATGTTTTCTTGGCACACTTTAGGCCCTAGTGCCAATTGGGCATTGTTTAAATGCCACGGCCTACCTGAGCATTGTTTCTGACCATGTCCATCCCTTTATGACCACCATGTACCCATCCTCTGATGGCTACTTCCAGCAGGATAATGCACCATGTCACAAAGCTCGAATCATTTCAAATTGGTTTCTTGAACATGACAATGAGTTCACTGGACTAAAATGGCCCCCACTGTCACCAGATCTCAACCCAATAGAGCATCTTTGGGATGTGGTGGAACGGGAGCTTCGTGTCCTGGATGTGCATCCCACAAATCTCCATCAACTGCAAGATGCTATCCTATCAATATGGGCCAACATTTCTAAAGAATGCTTTCAGAACCTTGTTGAATCAATGCCACGTAGAATTAAGGCAGTTCTGAAGGCGAAAGGGGGTCAAACACAGTATGATGTTCCTAATAATCCTTTAGGTGAGTGTTTTTCCCCCGCTCTCTCTGCTCTCCCCCTCAAACTGCATTAATAACTGCATTAGTCTGCTCTCCATTACTAGCTCTAAAAAGAAGGTTTTGAATTAGCAACGGAGGCTTGGGTTTAGATGCGTAAGAAATTAGTCCTGCACACAAGAGCGTTTTAAAGACAAAACTTGGCAATTTTTAAAAAAATAATTAATCTGAACAATGTTTGGAGGTGAGGTAACCATAGTATAAGCGGAATAATTGACTCCGGGCCATTGACTTATACCTCTGAAACGAGAGAATTATGCATTTTATTTCTGGAAAAAATCCTCCGATGACGCAAATATCGTCATTTTGTGTCATCTGAGGATTATTTTGGCCAGAGGCTATAGACTACAGCCAGTAGAAGGAGCTGTTCCGCATGTTATCAACCTGCCCACAGCGGAGGGATCTCACAGAATGTAAATGTGCACGGCTGATGCCGCTCGGTTCGGGCATTAATAATGGAGCGGTACAGAGCAAAGTGAGTGTTTCAACTTTTCAATTTAGCTTCCATGATCTGATAACGCGCCAGACTGGACACGAGCCGAGAATGACTGCCGCGCTTACCTCAGCTCTGCTCAGCTCTTCGCTCTCGTGATGAATGAAATCTGACTCCTGCTTCATTTGTGTCATGACTTTCGTTCGGCTCACTCACACTTTATTGAAAAGACACGTTCAGTTTTGAATTGTAGTATCTGTTCTCTAACTGAACGAAATTATTTAATTACAATGAATATCAAAACAACGGTGGGGGCGGTGTCATGGTGGGCAAGTAGCTGATATAACAGTAGCCGTGGCTTTGGGAGTGGCCTCGTTGAGCAGCGAAACAAGTGCCTTCTGGGAGTTGTTGTCTTTCATCCACATGAGACAAATACATTTTCTGTCTTTTCTCTGTCTAGAAGGCACCAAATTCAATAATAATTTATATAATAATTTATAAAATAATGAAGTGCCCCTTTAACGTATAATACAAATATATAATGTGATATGATGTGATTGTTACAGAACAGAGACTCAAAACCAGGAGTAGAGTTAATATAAAAGAGTTTATTAACAGAAGAAGGGAATGGAGATGAGAAGGTAAGTATTTCAGATGTGATGAATGGTAGATAAATGAAGAAAAGGAATACTGACAGTCTCTGCGGTTGTAGATGGATGAGGAGGTCATGGATGGCGGTGAGGACTGAAGCGAATGCACACACCTTGATGAAGGGAAGGAAGCCCGGGAACGGAGAAGGAGACGATGAACAAACACGGAGGCAATTACTTTTTCAATTTTTTTAATTCTGTGGCGGAAAAAAGCTTCCATACTTTTCCAACCTTTTGGAAGCTTGAAAGTTTCAATCCTCATTCAATGTACAGTAATTGCATAAAAGAATATATTTGTGTGTGTTTCATGGCAAAAATATTATTTTTATTTACATTTTATTCTTGGCTAACTATTAAAGGGACACTCCACTTTTTTGAAAATAGGCTCACTTTCCAACTCCCCTAAAGTTAAACATTTGAGTTTTACCATTTTCGAATCCATTCAGCCGATCCATACATCCTGAAAAATGCTAACTCCTGTCAACATAACCAATGTGACAACCTGCTTGCACAGGGAGCACGCTGGGGACTATTTTCAGGCCTGTGTAATATCATTGCGAATTTGAATCATTGCAAAGTAGGAATGAGAGTATAGTTCCTAGCCATATCGGTCTAGAGAAACCGCAACTTTTCATTTTCCGTCGATCTTAGTACACAATATAACTACAGAAGAGTCAAGTTTTAAATAGGAAAAATATTGAAACGTTCTTTTTTTAGCAAGATGCTAACGGTCTAATCAGATTCAATGATCTATGCTAAGCTATCCTAAAAGTGCTACTGCCAGACCCGGAGATCGGCTGAATGGATTCAAAAACTGAAAAACTCAACTGTTTAACTCTAGGGGAGTTAGAAAATGAGCCTATTTTCAAAAATAGTGGCGTGTTCCTTTAAACCTAACAACAATAAATGCATCTAAACAAGAGATATGGGAATGGAAAAGAACGAATGAGAAAAAGATGAAGAGCAAAAAAAAAAAAGAGAGAGAGAGAGAGAGAGAGAGAGAGAGAGAGAGAGAGAGAGAGAGAGAGAGAGAGAGAGAGAGAGAGAGAGAGAGAGAGAGAGAGAGAGAGAGAGAAAATGGCCGGAGAAGGGGGGCTTATTATCATGATGTTGTAGTGCTGGAGAAAAATGCTTTTTGATATTGTTGGTGTTTAATGCACCATAAAGCGCATTCAATAGACTACCGAATCCCATGCACTATAAATATCCCCACAGGTTCAAGAAATTACTGGAAATTTCCTGTATAGTCTTCTCACTCAATATGCTGCATAATACCATATGTAAAATGTAAAACAAATAGCATATTTGCAGATTGATTGACTTTTCTTGCCCTGTTTGCAAATCACTCTATACATGAAAAGCGATCCGTCAACCCACAGTAATTTAACAACAGACAGCGCAGGTTCATATCCAGAGAATGAGAAAGCAGCTGCGGCTTAAAGATTTCCTCCAGCAGACACATGTACTGTATGACTGCATATTCATCTTAGTGTAAGGCTACAGTGTGCAGAGGTCTAGATTGAGGCATGTCTCATACATTATGTAGGAGATGGGAAGTTCATTTTTCACATCCATTAAAATTAAGTGCAGTAAAGCTAAGAAAAAGTATTAGTGCTCCATCTCTCCTTTACTGCCCCCATGGGACAAATGCTTTGCATCTCATGGACTAATACAAGCCACTCCTTTCTGGAAAAGTTGGGTCTGTTAGCTGTCGCCAAAACACAAGACCGATCTAATCCTATAATACTTATGTATTATAATTCATATTTATGTCTTTCTGTATAATGTAGAACTGTGGGTTTTTGCCATGTTCATGTGACAAAATTACAACAAACAACTCTTATGTTCTCCATTTAATTTATGTGGCCAATGCCAAGCTACGGCAACAGAGAATGGGATTTTGTTACGTCATCCTTGGACACTTGATGTTTCAGTAAAGGAAAAATTATGATCCAAACTGTCTGCCTCTAAGCCACTGTGCTTTGGAAGAACCAGTCTAGGCCAACCCAATCTGTAATGCAAGTATATAATCTTTACTCTCAACAGTATTGTAGTTGTACTGTTACGTATACAGCTATTGCTAATCCATTCTTTTCACGATTATGTGCTCTGGCAAAAATGTGATAGATGAAACAGGAATGTTATAGATTACTTTATTTAAACATATTGTGCTTGGTTTAATTGTATTTTGGTGAGATATGTTCTCTTTTGATGCATGGGGATACAAAAGTGGTTAATTTTGTTTAAAAATCATATAAATTTTTTTTTACCCCAGTCCCGCTTAGCGTTGTACCGGTGATGTAATCCAGCTCATTTCAATTTAAAATCCTATCCAATGGTTGAAAAGAAAGAAGTAAACACTGTCACTAGTAGGTTGTGACAGCTGTCAATCAAAATGTGGAGAATGTGGTTTCCCTGTCAGAAAACGAATGGATAATTCTGTATATAAATTAATTAGTGCTGGGAATCGACTAAAAAAATTAACTAATTAATCGCATTTTTTCTGTAATTAATCGCGATTAATAGCAAGTTTTTAATATTTTATGTTTTTTATATTTTGATATTGTAATAATTTCATTTACTCTCCAAATTAATGTAGAAACAATTTAAAGACAGTATATTTTAAATATGTGTTGTAATGACATCTTTTTATGAATGAAGGCCAGTATCACTGATACTAATGTCTCTATGAAACATTAATGGCGTTACATTACAGTATAACTGAAAGCTCCCAATTTCAAAATTTATTAGGCTTTAAAAAAACAACTTTTAATTTAAGCAAACTTAAAACAATCTTTACATAAACCCATTATAATAAATGTTATTTTTACCTGTGGCCTTCCCTGTTAGACATATACAGAAATGTAATAGTTATCAAACACCTTTCTTAACTGCATAATTAATAAATGAAATAGATTAATCATCATTAAAGCTACAATTTTCTCTGTTATTGACAAATATCTGTGTATTGACAAATATTGTATTTATTTCACTTCAGCTGTGATAAAGTATGCAAACACAGCACGAGTGTCACTACAGGACGCAGAAAGTGTCCAACTTCACGTCTCCGTTTGCAGTTCCTCCCCGCCTGCACGCGGCTACTCTCGGCGATCAGTTGCATCCAATATTTGTCAATACACAGATGTTTCAGAGACATTATTGTCATGTAATACTTTATGCACTGCTTAATACAGCGTGTGTTTGAACAAGAATAAAGTTCAACATATAAGCCTACACTATCAATGAAGTGGGGTCTACGTTTTTTATCAGTTTTATTTTGATAAACATGACAATATAACATCGCGACTACATGAAAGGAAGTTTTACTGTTATAAAAAACTGATTTGTGAGCATTAGTGGAGCTGAAGGTTTTAGAATAAACACGAAACACGTGATCGCTGTCATGTGGTGAATCTGGCCAATCGTGGAACAGCTGTGTCGTCATGTCTGGTGCAGTCGCTCTAGAGAAACTGCACCGGCTGTATTAGCCGACTGCTCTCGAATTGCTCTCGTGGCACTTTGTTGACATACGTTACTGTGACGTGGCGTCGGACAAAATTTCTAACCGGCATGCACTGCTTCAAGTCAGCCACCGATCGGTCTGCGCATCGCTGTATCAAGTCGAACAAGCCTCTAATCTGTTGTGTCATGTTGTCATGTGTTCTTAGTTCTGTTCTGTCATTGGTTCATTGTCTTGATTGTTCACAGGTGTGTCTTGTTTAGTCATTAGTCTTTGTGTATTTAAAGGGTTAGTTCACCCAAAAATGAAAATTCTGTCATTAATTACTCACCCTCATGTCGTTGGACACCCGTAAGACCTCCGTTCATATTCGGAACACAAATGAAGATATTTTAGTTGAAAGCTGATGGCTGAGAAAGGCTTCAGATAGGCCTCCATTGGCATTCAGTACATTGACACTTCCAAGATCCATGAAAGGCACTTAAAACGTTGTTACAAAGTCTATCTCACCACAGTGGCTCTACAATAATCTTACAATGCAACGACAATAGTTTTTGTGCGCAAAAAAAAAATCTAAATAACACCTTTTTCCAACTTGTTCTTGTCTTCCGTGTGTGCCTCCACGACGCATGCGCGAGAATATGACGTAGCGCCGGTGTTCGGGAATCCATGAAATACACACTTAAGCCCCATTTTGAGAACTACGCCGAGACCTAAAGCACGATCAATGTAGAATCCAACAGCTTAGATACGCGCGTCTTCCTCTGCTCGTAAACAAATCGATTCTGGGTCATATGTCCGAACGCCGGATCTGTGTCATATTCTCGCGCATGCGTCGTGGAGGCACACACGGAAGACAAGAACAAGTTGGATAAAGGTGTTATTTAGATTTTTTTTTTTGCGCACAAAAACTATTGTCGTCGCATTGTAAGATTATTGTAGAGCCACTGTGGTGAGATGGACTTTGTAACGACGTTTTAAGTGCCTTTCATGGATCTTGGAAATGTCAATGTACTGAATGCCAATGGAGGCCTGTCTGAAGCCTTTCTCAGCCATCAGCTTTCAACTAAAATATCTTAATTTGTGTTCCGAATATGAACGGAGGTCTTACGGGTGTCCAACAACATGAGGGTGAGTAATTAATGACTAGGGTTGGGTATCGTTTGGGTTTTTTTCGATTCCGGTGCCAAACCGATACTTTTAAAACGGTTCCGGTGCCTAAACGGTGCCTGAACCGATACTTTTTTTTTTTTTTTAAATGGCCACAAAACGAGGTGGATAACATTAAATGGCTTTTTATTTATTTATTTAAATTGAACCATTTATTAAAAGTTTAATGTATACTTAAATGTATGAATATAAATAAATACAAAACACAATTGACTTATTTACAAATTATAATTGACTTATTTACAAATTCACAGTAAAACCTAAGCCACCTAACTACAACAAGCCTAATATAACTCTAAACTCTAAAATATAGTTACAGTAATAACAGCAGTCGTCTGTATTCTTGCTCTGCTACAAACCAGCTTCGAGCTTCAGCTTTATTTTGAAATATTATAATTTTCTCTGGCTAAATATTTTAGAACGCATCGCCTTAATGTTTCCATGACGACGCGTCATGTTTCTCACATGACAACAGCGGCCGCAATAGCGCTGACAGCTCAGCTGTATCGGGTTTATTTCGTTTTTTCTTTTTATTCAAAATATTCACAAACTTCTTAACTGTGTCACGAACTATCTGATGTTCAAATGTGTGAGTGA
Organism: Gobio gobio; assembly: GCF_949357685.1. Classification (NCBI taxonomy): domain Eukaryota; kingdom Metazoa; phylum Chordata; class Actinopteri; order Cypriniformes; family Gobionidae; genus Gobio; species Gobio gobio. The sequence goes on along the minus strand of NC_137107.1, from coordinate 11,181,282 downwards.
ATGTGTGTTAGTTGATCTATAAAGCGCAATGGGCGGCGCCATGTTAGTTTGCGCCTCAGAATCGGATCTGTCGGATTTACAACACTTGAGTTCATTCTCGTCTCACGAAATACATGAAAGTAAGTGACCAGTGAACTGGAAGAAGAATAGAGTAAACGATATAGCTACTATTTAAGGTGCATGTATCTGATGTGAATAAAACATGTAACGTTAGTCAAATTATAACCGCCTGAAAGGATTGTCATTGCCGCTTTCATAGACATCAGTGTGTGTGTTTTGCTAGTAGCCTACTTATGAGCATTTAAATGTCTGAAACCTGAAATAAACATGATGTCGTTGAAAACACTGAATAGTTGTCATGAGTTGTGATATGACGAGCGCTGAGCGTGTCTCTGGCTCGGTGCCAGCCAAAGCACCTGAAAGCACGTTTGAATTTTGGCACCGAAATGAGGAACCGAAATCTGCGTTCTGATTCGGTCCGGTACATATCGGTTATATAAGTACCGGTGCCATATTGGAACCGGATTTCGGTACCCAACCCTATTAATGACAGAATTTTAATTTTTGGGTGAACTAACCCTTTAAGCCCTCATGTTTGCCATGTGTCTTTGTCGAGTATTGTTTGTTGTAACCTGCTGATGGTGAGTGTTTTGGGATCGAGTAAATAAAATGGTAGTGATGGCGAAGTGAAGCTTTCTGAACCAGTGAAGTGTTCAGCACAATTGTATCACAAAAAGGTTCAATACTCGAAGCTTTTCAAATCAGAGCTTGACGAGGACCTCTGCTGGTGAAAGGGAGGGAAAGCGCTGTGTCGCAAAATGTTTTGCAACCTTTATCTTAGAAGCAATAATTAATTAATGGAGAGATGAATGAATGAATCAATCAATCAATCAATCAATCAATCAATAAATTAAATAAATGACAACAATCTGTTCCACTGCATACTCCTAGTAACTCAAACCAATAAAGGTAACATTTTGTATTGTGATTGTGCATTTTTCCTGTTTGTGAACAAAAAACTTGTGAATAAACGAAGTAGACTAAATAAATGCAGGTGCATGCACACAAAGAAACACACACACACACACACACACACACACACACACACACACACACACACACACACACACACACACACACACACACACACACACACACACACACACACACATATATATATATATATATATATAGAGAGAGAGAGAGAGAGAGAGAGAGAGAGAGAGAGAGAGAGAGAGAGAGAGAGAGAGAGAGAGAGAGAGGTTCACATAATTGCCGATAACAATAGTTTTTAAAACTTCATTTTTCCAATACTTGAAAATGAACAATGTTGGGGAAAAAAGTAGGCTGGCTTTCACCCAAATATATATATATAAAGGCTGCAGAACAAAAGCCAAATATATTATCAGCCTTATTGGGCGAACTCAAATGAAAGTGTTTCCACATTTCAGAACCATGACAAAGTCTCGCAACAATAAACTAGCGCAATAGAACAGTTCTAACAACCCGTGTCGTGCATTTTTAAACCTTTTTGAATCAGAATACAAAGCAGTAACGTGGGTGTGTGTGAAACGAAGCTTCGGACGTCGTTGGTCATGTGATTTTGATAGAACGAATAAAGCAACGATACAAAGCTTCACTGAAAATCGTTTCATTTTTTTGACACATGCTTGCTTCGGAGCTTTGGTGTCACTGTTAACATCACTATAAAACGGCACTTGGGTTCATCAAAGCTTTCCTTCAGTGGACACTTTGTTACAACAGTCAAATAACTAATTGTTTTATGTTTTATTAGCTAATTATTTATTTTGTTGGATTTTAGTTGGACTTGGTCAGAACTGCTTCAAAAGTAGTTATCTGCATGATGCCTGCTGGCTTTGGGCTCAGTGATGTTGAATTTAAATGACATGTAAAATAAAGATTATGCACATAACAGTTTCAGGTTGTGTTTTAGTGTCGGTAACTTGTCCCACACAAACTTGGTAATCGTTCCACATTTGGTTTGTTTGATGGTGGTCACCCTAGAGTGGCGGGAAATTAGAACAAAGGAAACATGTGACTGAAGACAAACAAACTAAAAGATCATGAAGGTGACTGACTAAACATGAACATGACAAGCCTACTATTAATTAAAATGTAAGTAAAATAATAAACAGAGCAATTCCAATAGGGTCCTCGCACCAATGGTGCTCGGGCCCTAATAATTATGTTCCCTTGCCTATAAAATCCCAGATAGCCCTTAGTTAGCCCTGACCTTATTCGCCTGCTGGGATGTATGCTATATGGAATTACATTAGTATTAGCTCATTTTTGCCTTTTTCAGTGCATTAGGTGAGGTTAACTGTTTGATAATATTAGTGATTCCCATTTCTTCACCCCAAAATGCTAAAACCAGTGTCGTTTTGAAGAGAAATTGGTTTTCTCTCATTTAACCAATTTTGTTTGTTTAATGCTGACCTTTTTTATATGAGTTTCTTCAGGTTTTTGTATTCTTTGCACTGTTCTGTGCAAACAATAGCTCGCTCAGTATTCATTAAGACTTACAACTGATCTTTTTGTTTTCTTTTCCAAATACTTTGGGCTTCACTAAAACTTTTGCCACTTAACTTCATAATAGGGTTGAATAACATGTAGCTGAGCTGTAAGGGCATTGTGTTTCATAGGTGGCAGGAAGTGAGCTACGTATGAGGGTTATCTATTTCTGCTCACCCTCAAATAAGCGTATCAGTGCAACAAAAGTATAGCACCAAACCATCTGGCTCTGGGTGTCCCAGTGTCTGATGACTTTAGCAGAACTACAAAAGAAGCGTATAAGCATCTCCCTCGCTCCCTGTGGGGTGGTGAATCTGAGCCAAATGCGGCGACTGCCATCAACAGAAAATCTGAGAATGAGCAGTTTAATTTTGGCTTCTTAATGCCAACACAACCCAAAGTGGGACTCATGCTAAGCTGCTTCAAAATGTAGCGTGAAACACTTCACAGCTATAGCTATTACAGCTCTCAGCATACAACACTACACAACCAACCTGAGATAGTCAAAATCATTTATCAGAACTCCAAGTGAATTCATTCTCAGAAACCGTTGACCTGTTTTTCTTTTTCTTTGTTATTTCACAGGAAGCTAGCAGCCTTCTGAAGAAAAAAATAAACTATTTAATTTATTTAAATAATTAAGTGAACTAAAAGATTTATACTAATGCAAACAGTTTAGTATTGGGACGGGGATATAAGTAACAGTACTTACTAGGGTTTCACTTTATTTTGATGGTCCCTTTAACACATTCTGTTGACTATAAATAACATTGCACCTACATGTCTACTAATTCTCATTAGAGTGTTAGTAGAGTATAAGTAGACTGGTAGGGTTAGGGTTAGAATAAGTTGACATGTACTTGCAAAGTTACTTATAGTCAGTAGAATGTCTGTTGGAGGACCATCACAATAAAGAGTTAGCAGACATTAAGCAGACAGTCTACTGATAATCTAATGAGAGTTAGTTGACATGTAGTTGCAAATTTACTTATAGTCAACATAATGTTCAAAAGGGACCATCAAAATAAAGTGTTACCCTTACTAGTAACAGAAGTTAGTTACTAGCTCTGTACTTAATTTGGCTTCACCGTTTGTTTTTGATTGAACTGATCAAATAAGGAGCACCTACACAAGTGTGTGTGTGTGTGTGTGTGTGTGTGTGTGTGTGTGTGTGTGTGTGTGTGTGTGTGTGTGTGTGTGTGTGTGTGTGTGTGTGTGTGTGGACTGGTAATCCCTACGTTGTGGGGACAAAATGTCCCCACAAAGATGGCAATATCCAAAATCCTCATCCTTGTGGGGACATTTTTTGGTCCCCATGAGGAAAACATCTTATAAATCAGACTAAATTATGTTTTTTTGAAAATGTAAAAATGCATAATGTCTCCTGTGAGGGGTAGGTTTAGGGGCAGGGGCAGTGTAGTGGGATAGAAAATACGGTTTGTACGGTATAAAAACCATTACGCCTATGGAAAGTCCCCATAAAACATGAAAACCCAACGTGTGTGTGTGTGTGTGTGTGTGTGTGTGTGTGTGTGTGTGTGTGTGTGTGTGTGTGTGTTGCAGAGTGATCTCAGTTAAAGATATTGCACAACTCTAATGGCAGTGGGTTAGTAAAATGCTATCACCATTCATATTTTGCATTAAATAACAAAGTGGCATCTTGGCTTGAGGAAAGTGTGAAAGAATCGCTAAGTTGTAACTTACATTCGTCTGGTGTGACTGTCCCCTGATTTTATACAGGCACCACCAGATGGTCATGCCAAAAATACGTTTAGACATCAAATCCAGCAGTACGAATCACTACAACCATCCTTCAATATCCTTAACTCTGAAATGCAGGTTTAGGCATGCCAGTCCAGAGGTATTATCCACTAAAGCAGACAAGTATTTAAGAACATCAAAGAACTTTTGTCACTCTCAGTAGGAGGGTATTTTTATTTAAATCTCATCACAGGCAAAGTACAGTTCATTCTTTTTACAGCAGACGGTAGAATGAAGAATTCAGTTATGAATTATATTGTACTAAAAAAAAGGGAACAAGGTTTTATGTGGGCTTGCACTGGTTCTGTTCAAAGAGGTCTGTATTACCGTACCTGGAGAACAATTTGTTTATATCAATGGCAGTTTCTCAGTTGCCGCAGGACCAGAGCCATACACTATATATACACAATCAGTCATAATATTATGACCTAATATTGTGTTGGTCCCCGTTTTGCTGCCAAAACAGCCCTGACCCATCGAGGACTCCACTAGACCCCTGAAGGTGTGCTGTGGTATCTGGCACCAAGATGTTAGCAGCAGATCTTTTAAGTCCTGTAAGTTGCAAGGTGGAGCTTCCATGGATCGGATTTCTTTGTTTATCACATCCCACGGATGCTCGATTGGATTGAGATCTGGGGAATTTGGAGGCCAAGTCAACACCTTAAACTCATTGCTGTGCTCTTCAAACCATTCCTGAAACTATTTTTGCTTTGTGGCGGCGCATTATTTGCTGAAAGAGCCACAGCCATCATGGAATACAGTTTCCATGAAAGGGTGTGTACATAGTCTGCAACAATGTTTAGGTAGGTGGTACATGTCAAAGTAACATCCACATGGATGGCAGGACCCAAGGTTTCCCAGCTGAACTCTACCTTTGCTGGCTGGCCTTCTTCCCATATAGTGCATCCTGGTGCCATGTGTTCCCCAGGTAAGCGACACACACAAACCCGGCCATCCACGTGATGTAAAAGAAAACGTGATTCATCAGACCAGGCCACCTCCTTACATTGCTCCATGGTCCAGTTCTGATGCTCACGTGCCCACTGTTGGCATTTTCGGCGTTGGACAGGGGTCAGCATGGGCACCCTGACTGGTCTGAGGCTCTGCAGCCCCATACGCAACAAACTGTGATGCACTGTGTATTCTGACACCTTTCTATCAGAACCAGCATTAACTTTTTGAGCAATTTGAGCTCCAGTAGCTCGTCTGTTTGATCGGACCACACGGGCCAGCCTTCACTCCACACGTGCATCAATGAGCCTTGGCCGCCCATGACCCTGTCTCCGGTTCTCCACTGTTCCTTCCTTGGAGCACTTTTGATAGATACTGACCACTGCAGACCAGGAAGACCCAACAAGAGCTGCAGTTTTGGAGATGCTCTGACCCAGTCATCTAGCCATCACAATTTGGCCCTTGTCAAACTTGCTCCAATCCTTACGCTTGCCCATTTGTCCTGCTTCTAACACATCAACTTTGAGGACAAAATGTTCACTTGCTGCCTAATATATCCCACCCACTAACAGGTGCCGTGATGAAGAGATAATCAGTGTTATTCACTTCACCGTTCAGATTATTCCAATTATTTTGCAGTGATGCCATAGAAAACATTTTTTGCTTCTTTGAAGCACAAGATGCAAATTGGCAAGCAGGTGCAAAAGAACATTTCTAAAACCTACACACATAGAATATTGGTGGGACTTATATCTAGGGACCCTACACTATGTCACAATGCAATGTGCTGTAATGATTTAGGCTATATTGTATCTTGATTACAAAAAAAGTGGAGAGTCAAGTCACCTTTATTTATATAGAGCTTTAAACAATACAGATTGTTTCAAAGCAGCTTTACAGAAAAATTATGCATTTCACCTGTTGTTCAGTGTTGATTCAGTTCCATTGTGAAGATCATCAACAATTAAATTAGTTAATTGCATCTATAAAGAAGTTCTGCAAAAAATTATATCATCGTCCAGCTCAGTCAAATCAATAATATTGTTGAATATTAAGTGTCCCCAACTAAGAAAGACAGAGGCGACAGTGACAAGGGAACCCAAACTCCATCAGGTCACAGAATGGAGAGAAAAAACCTTGGGAGAAACCAGGCTCAGTTGGGGGACCAGTTCTCCTCTGGCAAATGAACAGACATGGTGTCCTTATGATTCAGGCTGCATCACGTCAGAATTCAGATTGGGATTGGTAGCCTTCAAATATTCATCCAGTTACTTTTGCTTGAAGATCGATTCATCACGCAGGTATGGAGCCAAAGCTGGCCATAGGGTCTGTGCGGAGGACCTGTCTGGTTCTTATGGTCTTTGCTGAGGATCTGTGCCAATGACTGTCGTGTCGATGAGGCCTTCACATGGGATTGTCTATAGTAGGCACAGTCTCTACTGACATTCAGGGCTGCATTTTGGTTGTGTATAGGTGCAGGTCCATGGACTGAATCATACTGTAACCTCGGGATAAGGATGAGAAAGACTAATATTAGCATAGATGCTTCTTACTTCTTATGTAACAAGTGCATTGGGTGTAATAGGAAGTGTTCCCGGTTCCAGTTGACCTATTTTATGCAGTCTAACAATCATTTAACTGATTTGAATAATATAAATTGATAATGTTATGTGTGTGCCTGTTACATGTATGCCTTTTTGTGTTATCTGTGACCCTGTTTTCCTATGTTCTAATTAGTTCATTTGGTTCCACCTGTGTTCTGTTAATTATCTCATCAGCTCCCTTGTTTAATTCCTGCTTATAAATTCTCAGTTCTCCCTCAGTGTTTGTCGGTTCTCGTCTAGATTATACGTGTTTGATGTTTATTCCATGAGTCCTATTATTAAATATCCTGTTTCACCCTTGTCTTGGTGAGTTTTAGGGTGGACTCACACCAGGCGTTCTGAAACCCCAAAGTCTGGTTCGGTTGATTAGTGTAAGTGCTCCTTACCGTGCCCGGGCGTGGTTCGTTTAGCCGGCCCTGTCCTGCTTGGAAGAGGTGGGCCAGGGCACGGTTCGGTTCAGCTTGGGTGCAAGCATGCAATGTGAGCGGCAACCGCGCCGGAGCACGAAACAGCTGTGTGCTACTGTCATCATTACGACTACGGATACACTTTTCAATTAATTCAAGTATATTTAGGTTTATAAAGGGCCTGGTGCTTACCTTTTTGATGAACATGAATTGTGGTTTGCGAGTAAATCTGCAAATTCCTCCCTCAAAGTCAGCTGCCTCCGTAATAATCTTCTGATACGTGCAGTGCAATCATGTGAAAAATCGCTGTGCAGCATAAATTATAAATCTATTAGGCAGTCTATTAGCAAGAGTGATTTCCTTCCGGTCTTCTTCAAAATAAAAAGTTGCATCGTGGATGACGTAAGTGTCCTCCGGCCCAGTGCGTTAAGTGGAAGTGTGAGTGCAGGGCAGTGGGGGAGTGGGGAGGGGGGACAATCACGCTCGGGCACGGTACAAGGCAACTGTGCCTAGTGTGAGTACACCCTTATACTACACGTGCTGTGACAATGCCAGGTTAAAGAGATGTTTTTAGTGTAGATTTAAACTGACAGTGGGTGTCTGCTTCCCAATTTATACTAAGTGCTAATAGACTGTCTTGTTGGCAGAAGCCTTTTTACATTAACTCTACCCACCATTGTCTCATTAAGCCAGACAAAAATGACTAAAGAATCCTGTCTGATAACAGGAGAATTGGAAAGATATACACTCTAAAAAAAAAGGTTCTATTTAGCCGCGTTTCCACCGCAGGAACTTTCCCCAGGAACTAGGAACTCGGTGTGTTTCGACCGCAGGGACTGGGGTCTAAATTAAGTTCCGGGTAAATATTTACCCCTCCAAACGGCCCTTCTCCCGGGGTAGTACTTTTTCAAAGTTCGGTAACTTTCGGGGGTGGGACTTGGGCGCTGAACATGCTGATTGGTTGAGCTCATGCCGCATTTTATTTCAACCGGCATTTTTAAAAGTCTTGCGAGGTTCGTTCTGCCTTCAGTAAATATATCAGTCGTGCTCTTTCTGTCCGATGGCGTGCATTCGTCTCAGCAATCGCACGGTCAATGTCCGTAATAGCTGATAATAACATACGTTGTCTTATTTTAAATCTAAAATCTAGCTTTACGAGCTTTCAGAATATGTGTGCTTGTCTCTTTTCCGCAGTTTTGTTAATGACCTCTTTAGTAAACCAATACATAACTAGCAAAAGCAGCGCTGCTTGCATCTTCTCCATACTTGTTATTGACAGTATCGCGCAAAAATGATTATTGTCCGTCGCTGACTGGGAGGAGCAGTCCTACATCACCAGACTAATTTGCCTAATCTTCACGGTACTTTAGACCGCGGTGGAAACGCAAACAGTAGCAGGTCTGGGGGAAAAAAAGTTCCTGTAAGAAAAGTTCCTGGTACAAATTGTTCCGGCTAATTTCGGTGGAAACGCGGCTTATGGCACCAAAAATGGTTCTTGGCTCATAATCATAGGGGAACCTTTTTTAGTGCTATATAGCACCAATTTTGGTGCTTCAGTGGTTCTTCAGCGGTTCTTCAGAGGTTCTTCACCGGTTCTTTGACTAAGGTGCAGGTATAGCACCTCTGAAGAACCGCTGAAGAACCACTGAAGCACCAAAATTGGTGCTATATAGCACTAAAAAAGGTTCCCCTATGATTATGAGCCAAGAACCATTTTTGGTGCCATATAGAACCTTTTTTTTTTAGAGTAGGCCAGTTCACACCAAGGACGATAACTATGAAGTTTTAATAATCATTTGAATTCTATGAGAATAGGAAAGACCCCACCACACACCTAGAACGTTAACAATAGGAGTAATATACAGGTGCTGGTCATATAATTAGAATATCATCAAAAAGTTTATTTATTTCACTAATTCCATTCAAAAAGTGAAACTTGTATATTATATTCATTCATTACACAGAGACTGATATATTTCAAATGTTTATTTCTTTTAATTTTGATGATTATAACTGACAACCAAGGAAAATCCCAAATTCAGTTTCCCAGAAAATTTGAATATTACTAATATTACTCAATACAAAGAAAGGATTTTTAGAAATCTTGGCCAACTGAAAAGTATGAACATGAAAAGTATGAGCATGTACAGCACTCAATACTTAGTTGGGGATCATTTTGCCTGAATTACTGCAGCAATGCGGCGTGGCATGGAGTCGATCAGTCTGTGGCACTGCTCAGGTGTTATGAGAGCCCAGGTTGCTCTGATAGTGGCCTTCAGCTCTTCTGCATTGTTGGGTCTGGCATATCGCATCTTCCTCTTCACAATACCCCATAGATTTTCTATGGGGTTAAGGTCAGGCGAGTTTACTGGCCAATTAAGAACAGGGATACCATGGTCCTTAAACCAGCTACTGGTTGCTTTGGCACTGTGTGCAGGTGCCAAGTCCTGTTGGAAAATTAAATCTGCATCTCCATAAATTTGGTCAGCAGCAGGAAGCATGAAGTGCTCTAAAACGTCCTGGTATATGGCTGCGTTGACTTGGACCTCGGAAAACACAGTGGACCAACACCAGCAGATGACATGGCACCCCAAACCTTCACTGACTGTGGAAACTTTACACTGGACCTCAAGCAATGTGGATTGTGTGCCTCTCCTCTCTTCCTCCAGACTCTGGGACCCTGATTTCCAAAGGAAATGCTAAATTTACTTTCATCAGAGAACATAACTTTGGACCACTCAGCAGCAGTCCAGTCCTTTTTGTCTTTAGCCCAGGCGAGACACTTCTGACACTGTCTGTTGTTCAAGAGTGGCTTGACACAAGGAATGCGACAGCTGAAACCCATGTCTTGCATACGTCTGTGCGTAGGGGTTCTTGAAGCACTAACTCCAGCTGCAGTCCACTCTTTGTGAATCTCCCCCACATTTTTGAATAGGTTTTGTTTCACAATCCTCTCCAGGGTGCGGTTATCCCTATTGCTTGTACACTTTTTTTCTAGCACATCTTTTCCTTCCCTACGCCTCTCTATTAATGTGCTTGGACACAGAACTCTGTGAACAGCCAGCCTCTTTTGCAATGACCTTTTGTGTTTTTGCCCTCCTTGTGCAACTGGTGTACAACTGTCAAGTCTGTAGCCTACAGAACTAGACTGAGAGACCATTTAAAGGCCTTTGCAGGTGTTTTGAGTTGATTAGCTGATTAGAGTGTGGCACCAGGTGTCTTCAATATTTAACCTTTTCACAATATTCAAATGTTCTGATACTTTTCACAAGATACTGAATTTGGGATTTTCCTTAGTTATCAGTTATAATCATCAAAATTAGAAGAAATACACATTTGAAATATATGTGTGTAATGAATGAATATAATATGCAAGTTTCACTTTTTGAATGGAATTAGTTAAATAAATCAACTTTAACAATAAAGTGATATAAAGTGAACAATGATATTCTAATTATATGACCAGCACCTGTAGTTGGTTTTTATAATCAGTTTTTTCCCTAGCAGATGAACAATCATATTGTTACTGCGCTCAAAACTGTGGCTCCTTTTTGGATTTTTGAGGACACTTTTACTGATCAGCATGTTCAGTAGCCCATATTTGGGTTTAGGTGTGCATTTGGGACTTTAGGGATAGGGTCAAGGAAGACCCCAATAAGGCAGCATACATTTATGATAATTTACAGTACACATAATATTATTACCACCAGGCTTGTGCAAAATTCAGAATTTCAGAATTGGCCTCCATTCAATTCATGAATTTGAATTGGAATTGAAATTGGAATGACAGGAAGTGGAATTAAATTAATGTAAATTCAAAGAAATTCCACACAGTCACACAACAGAAAGAACGTGTTGAATCTCACAAACATTCAGTGTTAGGAAGGTTACTGTTATAAGTTACCCATTATACATGTGGTTTGGATTACTTTTTTTGGATTACTTTATCAATGCAAAGCAATTTCCTTTTAATATGATAAGTAACTAATTGAATTACACATTTTACCTCAGTAATACAACTAAATACAATTACATTCATTTTGTAATTTCATTACATAATTTCATTACACTCAACTACACTGTAAAAAAATATTACTACACTATCTACTATCTACACATAATATTTAAACTCTTTTTACGGTTCGTTTTTTTAGTGGAATCTACCTGAATAAATTAAGTACATTTTTCTAAACTATTTAGTCTATAGCACATGATGGATTGTCTGGCTATCACCAGACCAAGCTCAATTTAAGATTGAACATTGATCTGGGGAGTCTGCTATGTATTTTCTACTGCACAAGAGGCGTGATAAACGAGTATAAATTAAATTACTCTGTACGCAATTGGATAGTCCTTCAACCAATCAGACCACAAGAGGCGTGATCAACGGGCAACGACCCATCGCTTCTCTATTCGTCATCGTATTAAACCCGCCAATAGTGCACCAGGTGGATAAGCCAGTCTGTGATTGGTTCCCACAAAAGCATAATTTAGCTAATTCTATTAAAATAAATAGGTAACCTTATTTTCCTTAATTTTATCAGCTTATTTGGTTCTTCCATTGAAGGCTCAAGATTGCTCATATTTCCTTTAAAAAAATATTAGTAGGTTTTATTAGTGAAATGTTTTCAATATTTTCTATATACAACACTGAACCACAATTTTCTTAAAAAACTATACACACTATTTTTAATTATCACCTTAATTTTGTACTGACAATTACAAAACCCATGATTCATTTTTTCACAGTGTATAGTCACTCCTCAACCCTGCATATATTTTGTTCTAAAATATAGATAATTATCAAATTCTTGAAATAAATTACCCCCTCAATGTTGTTTAATTAGTTTTGTTCCAATGTTATTTTCATTTAAAAGTAATCAAATAACACAAAGTTGTTGTAAATGCAGTTGTCATTTATTCCAATGCAAAACTCACTGAGCAACACTGTTGCATCTAATTCTCAATCGCTCCTCAAATGTTTTATCATTGAGTCTGCACTGTTCTGGTCTGAAGATCTTTCCTGCAACACTAAAGATTCTCTCAACAGGTGCAGAGGAAGCTGCTATGGCAAGATGGACATGTATTTGAATTTCTTTGATTTTTTTATTGAATTTCCATTCTGCTTACTTTAATTCAAATTTCGAATTGTAATTCTAGATCCTGTTTTTGATATCAATTCAAATTCAAGAATTGAATTGCACATAGCCACTGCCAAATATGTATTTTGTCATGCCTAATCTTGAATAAACGCCAATGGAGAAAGATGCTTTTAAGACCACATGGTGTAGTATGGAATCTGCCAGCAGAGACTAATGCACTAATCCTAGCAGTCAAATCTTCATCTATTTGTTCTAATCAAAGTAAAAAGATGGATGACATGGAGTAGTTTTGATCTATGTTCCAACCTTTAGGGACTGCTTACCAATCTTAGAAATCTAAATGTGCATCCAACATATGGCAAAGCATTTAAAAGTCACATCTTACTCGCATCATTGCATTATTCATGTTTATTTATTCAGTCTCTGATGTTGTGTGGTTTGGGCTGCACTGATATTTTGTAACAGTTGTTTACCTAATTAACTCAAGCAATATAAGCATAACTAATTAATTGCATGGGGTGCATAAGTACTTGGTCAACACAAATATCATAGACCACTTTGTTAACTTCTTTTAAGTCTAATTGTTGCAAACCTGCAGTGGCATTTGTTTATTCCTTTATCTACATCTGATGGAAAGAAAAAATCATACATTAGATCTCTCATGAATCTGAGGGTAATGCCTAGTTCACACTGCACGATTTTCAAACTGGTCGGATCACTGCTCTTTTCACACTGCATGACTATCTGGGCCAGCATTCAGTCACTGCTGTGTTCACACTGCACAATAGATCGGCTACAGGGGGTTTCACACTGCATGACTGTACAAGAGGAAGAATCGGCGACAGCTCTGTCCCGCAAATTACGTTTCACAACAAAACACACGCGAGAAGTGAGAAGGAAACAACGCAAGATCACACGTATGTCAGACTGGAATTGTTATATAGACTGCAGTGCAGAAACTTGTGGTCCAAATTGTCTGTGCGCTGATTTGCAGCAAAAAGGAGAAAAAGACAAAAGATTATGGCGGAGGAAATGGTTGGGGAGACACAGGGAGCAAGGATTGTGTTCTGCAAAGAAAAATTTCGCAAAACCTGACGGCGAGTCAAAATCGGGGCAAAAATTGGGCAGTGAAATCAGGGCTAAAAACTCAACCCCTGATCAGAGCCTAACTCCACCCACTGGCAATAATTGAAAAATGCTGGAAAAGTTGAGTCTGCACCGTTCTGGTCTGAAGATCTTTCCTGCAACACTAAAGATTCTCTCAACAGGTGCAGAGGAAGCTGCTATGGCAAGATGGACATGTATATGAATTTCTTTGATTTTTTTATTGAATTTCAATTCTGCTTCCATGCCAGTAGATTTACAACAGAGCGGTGTATTTTTATTCAAATTATCACTGAATCAATATTCAGCGCAGGACCAATAAATTCAAACCTAATAGCCTATTATAAACAGATATCCTCACATAAAAGTTAGACTATATACGCCAGCACGTTACGTACAAAATATGTTTTGTATGAAAAGTATCTGTACATTTACATTTACATTTACATTTACATTTAGTCATTTAGCAGACGCTTTTATCCAAAGCGACTTACAAATGAGGGCAATAGAAGCAGCTAGAGCAGTCCAAGGGCAACAATATCAACAATGTCTGTACACATGACGGGCGGCAAAAATATCGCAAGAAAAGCCAGACGTGTACTGACAACTGCATTATTTAACTGCATTTTCTTCATTAGAATGTTGATAGCAAGTGTCAAGTAAGTTTCATTCATAATGTTTCTACTTCATGTAACGTGAGAGTTCATTCTGGAGTGAAGCCATTCTCATGTGATCAATGCGGGAAAACATTTCTCAGGGCGTGGTGAGTTCAGGGGTGTGGGTAGTGAACCGTTGGAAGAGCTAACATGCGTCGCGATGGCAAACAACGTCCAATAGGAGAATTCAACTGCAGTAGCCTCCTTTCAACTGTTATACCCAAATGTCAAAACATTTACTTGAATCAATGAACAGCACTAATAAAGCCCCAGTCTTGCAGATCATTGACTAAAAAAGTTGTTTTAGGGTTACCCTTTAATACTCCTAGAAGAACATAGATTAAAAAGAGGGTATGTTTACACAAAAACGTTGTGCTGAAAACAGAAAAGTTTTTCCTTCGCATTTTTTTCGCGCACAGACAACATGATTGATAAAATCTGCGAAATGAGTCAAATTTTCACAAATTCACATTTTGTAGTTCACATTGAGATGATAACGGTTTCATTTTCAAAATCTTGCACTTTGAAACCCATTTCAAAATGTTGTGTTTTCAGGCCCCCAAAACTCTGTTGTGTACATGACTGGCCAAAAAACATACAAAGTTTTACGTTTTTATTTTATTACTGTTGTGTAAACGGCCTCAGAGAGCAAATGGTGGAACCATTTTCTATAGCTTCTCACATTTTTTTTACCCAAGTAATCTCACGTGTGTCTAGAGTTTCACAAGGAACTTCAACATTCTTCTAAAATTATCCTAAATATTAAATATAGAATTTACTAAACTCCCTGTCATTCCATATCCATATGATTTTTTTCTTTGTCAAACACAAAAGAATAGTTTTGAAAAAAAACTTTTAATCTTTTAAAGAGACTATGTCTGTAAAAATCCATAAAGGATGAAAATATAAATATAATATTTTAAATATATATAAATATTTTATTTTCTAACTATTTCCAATGTCTGGGGAAAAAATACTAAATAAATGCAGTAACATCGTTGATTATATTTGATTAAAAGTATCACCTAAGTGGCCTCATCAAAATTGATAATCCTCATCTGTCTTAAAAAAATTGATTTGATAGATACTCATAGCAATTTAAGTTTTGAACTTGTGTGACTAACAGGACTTTATTGTGCAATTAAATTTGACAACAGTTTCAAAAAGACTGAGCCACCTCTGAGAAGCAAGATTGTCAGCAGGTTCTTCAAGTTAGCACTATGAGGGGGAGGCAGGAAAATGCAAAGTCATTACAAATCGTTCTGCCCCATTATAAGCTTTTAGGTCCCATCATTTCTAATACTTGGGTTTAGAGGCGGATGTGTGCTGAGATGAAGTCTCATGCATATTTATGCATTTATGATTGTCTTCCAGTTTCATTGCATGTGATTTCCAAACAGCTCAAAAAAAAAATAGTTTAAGCTTGAGCTTTAGAAGTTTTGACTGCTTTCCACAAATTGCCAAATCCTTAATTTCTCAAATTACACTTTTAGCCTTAAAGGGATAGTTCACCCAAAAATAAAACAATATGTAATTTGCTCACCATAATGACATTCCAAGCGATACTTTTATATTATGGATGTCACATGTTTGGTAGCAGCACACAATGACGACGAAGATACGAATAACCCAATTTATTTAACTTCACAAACTTTATTTAAACTCAGGAACACAGGAGCACAATAAAACAATACATTATTGAAAAGGATTGATTTTTTTTAAACGGAGGAGGAAAAACTCCCTTTATAAAAATACCCGTGTACGTGTGGACTAGGCTTAAAACACAGGGTATAAATATTCAGGGCAATCAAAGGGAGCAAAAGGAAATGCAGGTGAAGCTAATCAGTCACTATGGAAACTAACTAGGGTATGATAAGTAACCAAGGAGACAGAGGCTGTGTCCGAAACCTGGAAAATGCTGCCTTCGGAGGTAGGAAGGCATCAAGGCACGTCCAAATCTAATGTTAGCTTCACTTCCTGTCTTCTGAGATACCTTCATCTGATCGATTTTTGAAGGCAGCATACATGTATCCTTCACTGCCTTTGATATCCTACAATCATGTGCGTTCCATTCTGTGTCAGTTGAGCTGGGAAAAAAAATGGAGTCCGAAAGTTTGCTCATTGTCACGTGGTGAATCCGGCCAATCGTGGAACAGCTTTGTCATCATCAGAGCTCGTGCAGTCGCTCTGGGGAAGCTGTGCAGAATGAATCAGCCGGCTGCTCTCGAACCGCTCTCGCGATACTTTGATGGCATTTGTCACAGTCACGTGGTGACGTGCGTCTCAAGTTGGACAAAATTTACTGCTTCAAGTCAGCCGTCAATCGGTCTGCGCAGCGTTATATGAAGTCGAACAAGCCTAATAACACAGGAACAACTAAACAGAACACAAAAGGAGGGATAGAGGATGGATGCTCTGGAGACGGGTGCAACGCTACAGAAAGACAGAGCCTAAGGAGTGGAGGGACAAGGCACATCCAAAGGCCCGGAATTCCATGGCATAGGCAGAGCGACGACTGACCAAGGTGGAGCAGGAGGGACCAGGAATCCCTGTGGTTAACGGGCTGAGATGGAGCCAGGAGAACCATGAACCAAGGCAGAGCTAGGGACCGGAAGATCCAAGGCGAAACCATGCAGCATGGTGGAGCCAACAGAGGAGGAGCTGAGGAACTAAAGGGAGACAGTGGAGGTGGGGCCAGAAGACTGACTCTCTTAGGCCCAGTCCCAAATGGCACACATCATGTGCACTTTCGGTCTTGTGGACTTACAATGGCCGCTGCGTGCGCGTGTCCGTTAAGTCCACGAGACCACAGGGTGTCCCATTTGTAATTTTAGGTCTCAGAAGGGTGCTCACAAGCGCCCTCTTTGAGGTCGATTTGCGCCCTTGATGCGCACTTCTGCCGAGCCCGTAATGGTGCGGGTTACGCTGCAGACTTCTTCCTGGCAGTCAAAGCAGCATTACGTCGTGAAAGTGTGGACTCGGAGGAAGACCGTGAGGGTTTAGGGTGCCATTTGGGACAGGGCCTTAGAAGAGGCGGGAAAGGGAAGCTGGGCAGGACCATCTGCAACAAAGAAGACTTGGAGCTGGGAGGGACCACTGGAGACTTGGATCTGGGTGGCAGAGGCGTAGCAAGCTTTTCAAAAGTGTGGGGGATGGATGTGGTTTGTTTGTTAACAATAAAATGAATACAATGACAGAAGGGTACAAAAGGTATAACATACAAGATATATAATATATATATTATACATACCTCGTTTTTTTTAACCACAGTGTTCGGTTGGGTTCTGATGGCTAGTCACACCAGTTTTTTGCTATTATATTCTTAGGTGACGGGGACAGAAAGAGGTTAAGGAGAAAAAAAAATGCTAATTTTTTTATTTTACTTAAAAGATTTGAAAAACCTTACTTAAACTTAAAACTTTACTTAAAAAAACCTTGTACACATTCCTAGTGAATAGTATAATTTACATTTACATTTACATTTAGCAGACGCTTTTATCCAAAGTGACTTACACATGAGGGCAATAGAAGCAACTAGAGCAGTCCAAGGGCAACAATATGCAAGTGCTGTAACAAGTCTCAGTTAATCTAGCACAGAACAGAATGTTTTTTTTTATTTTTTTTATAAATAAATTAGACAGACAGACAATGAATAGAATGATAAGTGCTATTCTCGATCGGTCAGGTGTTGCTGGAAAAGATGTGTCTTTAGACGTTTTTTGAATAATATATAGCCTAATAAATATACATAAAGATTTACACTGGCAGCTCAAAGCTGTACAGCAGCATTTAAGTATGAAATTTAATGAATAAATGTAAAAATAAAACACTACATAGACTTCACTATAAAATATACATTGATTCTTATTAAAGCTACAGTATTAATGTTTTTCAGTCAAGAACAGAGTGATTTTCTATGTCTTTTGTAGTTTTATTAACATTAACATCCCCATAGTAGGAAATAATATGAAGTCAATGGCTACCATCAACTGTCTGGTATTCAACTGTCTGTGTTCAACAGAAGAAATGAATACAGGTTTGGAACAACATTAGAGTGAGTGAATAATGACATAATTTTAGAGGTGTTCTGTCCCTTTAAGGACAGCGTGTTCTCTAAAGGCGCTGCTGTCAATGTAAGACGTGCATCTAATATACAGACACACGCGAATTTACTTTCACTTTAGACATAACCGACTGTGTTTATGTTAACCTTGTGTGTATTTGACAGTATTAGCACAGTAAGACTACTTAGTCCAGTAATCAAGTTTAGTGCGTGCGCCCTGCGCGTTAAAATGTGGCATAAGCACGCGAATAACCGGCAAGGCTTTAAAACGCATGCAAATAATGAACTTTCGTGATTGTGATAACTATAGTGTTCCGTGATTATAACTTTCTGACACCAGCATTGCAAGCGTGTCTAGCACTGTGTATAGTGATTGGATATTTGCTCATATCAGCGCGTAGACTATGCACACTGCAAAAAAAAAACAAAAAAAAAAACAACGCAATTCACAAGCGCGAATTGACCAGTGAATGCCATACCGAACGGTTTAATACACTCTAAAAAAAAGGCTCGTAATCATAGGGGAACCTTTTTTAGTGCTATATAGCACCAATTTTGGTGCTTCAGTGGTTCTTCAGCGGTGCTATATAGCACCTTAGTCAAAGAACCGGTGAAGAACCTCTGAAGAACCGCTGAAGAACCGCTGAAGAACCACTGAAGCACCAAAGTTGGTGCTATATAGCACTAAAAAAGGTTCCCCTATGATTACGAGCCAAGAACCATTTTTGGTGCAATATAGAACCTTTTTTTTTTTAGAGTGTATTATAATGAGAATTGTGGCATCCCTAAAACGTTTGTGCAAAACTGCGGGAAAACTGCAGAAAAAGTGTGGGTGTTGAACCCTCTCACCGGGAAAAGTGTGGGTGTTAAAACACCCACATCCCCCACGGGTGCGACGCCCCTGCTGGGTGGGACCAGCGGCAACAGGAGGTTTTGAGGAATAACCTCTTCTAATTCACCCCATAACTGTGTGGGGACAGGGCACAGTTAAATCTCAGTGGTGGGAGTATGGGCAGGGCTCCGATTCATGCCCTCGTACTCCACAAGAACGTCCTCTGGGATGGACAGGGTTGTCGGCTCTTGCACCTGGTCAGACTCACTGTGGGGCTCAGGCTCTGGGGCAAAGTTGTGCTCAGACTTCGGTTGTGGCATGGACTTGGTGTTGGGCTCGGGCTCTGCGTCTGGGATGGGCTCTGGTTGCTTGTCCATGTAGGGCTTGGCTGGTGGCTGGCGGCTGGCTGGGCTCTGGGTCCATTGCATGTGCGTGGTTCTTCATCGACCTCCACTAGTGTGAACGAGGATCCACAGACAATTATCACCCACTCAACATAATTTGTGAATCTCCCCCGAGGACCATCAATAGGCAGGGGAACAAGTTACATGGGGTAGTGTATTTGGTAGGCAGGGTCCAGGAACTCACTTGTCTGGTCCTTGAGGGAGCGATCATCTTGGGTGAGCAGGAGGAGGTGAACAAATCCATATAATTTTTTTTCTTCCTCACTCGTTCTGTGAGTTCGGTTCTTCTGTCATGTGTTGTGTGGTAGCAGCACACAATGATGACAAAGAAGATAGAAATAACCATATTTATTTAACTTAACAAAACACAATATTAACAAGAACCGGCCAGGAGTGACTAAAACACAGGGTATACATACAAAGAGCAAACAAAGAGAGCTCATTGAAACGCAGGTGAAGCTAATCAGTCACTATGGAAATAAATTAGGGCAAGTAAAAAAGGAGACAGAAAGGGACAACAAGAACACAGGAACAACTAAATAGAAGATAATCCTGACAGTGGAACACAGAAGATTATTTTTTAAAGAATATCCTAGCAACTCTTTAGAGGGACAGTTAATTATTTACATCAGTTATTTTTGGAGTAAACTATCCCTTTCACATACTATTCACCCCTTAGAATGCTTCCGAGTTCTTTTTTTGGTACTCTATGGTTCTTGACAGCAGGCATCACTTGATCTTGAACTTTCTCAGAAGTGTCTTTCATTTAGCCACACTCCCAAAGAGGCCGAAAGTGAAGTGTTGAAGATTATTGATGTCTGAGCAGTTTTCCCCAGGTCTCTGGACAGCTCAGCATCTCTTTCAGCATTGTAGGTGGCCTCTTGACCTGTCAATTGACACTGATGTCTGATCTTAGTAGTTTGTTGCAATGGACTTCATGATAGTCCATGCAGGGAAGGTCCAAAGCTTTGCTTGTCTTTTTCTTACGTTCATAAGGGTTACACCTCCAAAAAGAAGGGGGGGGGGGGGGGGGTGCTTCATAACTGAAAGCAGAAAAGGCATGAAGATTTATTGTGAAATGAAGCAGTTGACACATGTGGGTTTGAATATTTAGTGTAATGAATAAATAAATATATTGTCAACGGGGCTAAATACATTCTGAAACACTGCAAGAGATAATTGCATTATGTATTATTATGATAGGCAGTATATAATAGGTAGGGGTTAAACAGATCATAGTTGATTCGTGATCCGTATGGACCTGGCCCAATGGTTGGGCACGCATGTGATGCGCAAATTTATTGCAAGTTTAACCAGAGTGAAAGTTTATAATTTGCACATATGTTGTCTTGCCAGTTTATGTACGGGTATGCTAGGCTAAATGCGTTTGTTGAATGTGTGTATGGCCTATATACAATTATATTTTTACCAGCTGAAAACTCCTGAAGGGCGTATAAATGTCTAAAGGAGTCAAAACAGGGGTACAAACGAAAATCTGCTGCAAGGAGATACTGTTTCTGACGCCTGTACCAAACTGTAATAGGCAATGTTTGTCCTATGATGAGAAAAAAACAGGTATGCTTGAGCTTTCCGTCCTTTTTAGGGTCACATCTTGCCACATCATGTTCACATGTTTTTGGTGTGTTTACATGTCTTTGGTCTGTTGCATTCATATATTCTTCGAACTGCTTCGTTTGGAATTTGGAACATGCCTTTTCAGGGGTCTCGGCCCGCTTGTTTGGTGCACACCAGGGTTCAGATGGCAGTATTCACACTCATTCAAATGAACCGCACTAACAGAGCAATCGCATCAGGGTTTGTTTTAAAGCTACACTATGTAACTTTTCCGTCCACTAGAGGTCGCCTGTTCAAAACAAAGGCGTAGTTTGATGACGCCACGTTTGAGCACAGAATCTCGGGACATGTGGTCTTCACCTCACAGCCAGTGGGAAACAGTCAGGATAGGACTCGGGCAGAAATCATGTTCATGGATGCGATTATTAACATTACTGTAGTCTGAAGCAGAGCAGGAGCGAGTGTTGTGGAGCTGAGCAAGCCCGCAGGAGCGATTGAAGAGCGGGACTGTTATTATGGCATAGTCGCTGGCGGGACTTTTATTATGACACGGTTGCCGGCGGCACTTCCTCTTCTCCAGTGCTGAGTGTGAGGTAACGCAGCTCTGTTTATCGTATTAGATATATCTGAGTGTGTTGAAAAGGAAGTTATGACATTCGCTCGGCGGCTGCTATGACACTTGTTCACACTGCAGTGAGAGTAAAGTGTTTCACTGAATAAAACCGGAGACCGAGGGTGACGCAGATATGACGCAATCGACAGGCGACTCCCTCACACGCATAGCTCACACGTCCCGGCTCCTTGGTTAAAATAGCAATTTTCTCACGATTTACAAATAGTTGAAAACATTTGGGATATTCTAAGTACTCAACTGAACAAAATATATAACACTGGCCTAGTGGTTTCTGGATGTTTTACTGCAAAAATCCTACATAGTTCACCTTTAATCAAACCAAACCTGCCAAATGTTAACACACCCTTAGTTTCTCTTTCTGCTCTTTATAGCCAATCATTAAAGTTAATTTCTACATCATTCTCTGTCATTTCTTTGAGATCCTCTATCATTTAGAGATAATTATGACTGAAATATTTTGGTTCATGTAAGCCAGAAAATGTAAAACACTGAAGTTAATTTTACCTTATGATTGATTCGGCTCAACTTTGTGTCTTAGAATGAATGTAATAGGGACAGGCATTTTACCAGCCACTTTTTGAAGTGGTTCAAAAAAATATCAAAAGGATGAAGGCCAAGGCTTTTCCCTAAAAAAATAAGCTAAAGACAAAAGCACATAGGCTGTTTGTTATTATAACTGCACTTCCCCTAATTATTTATTCTAGGCTGTTTGAGAGCAGACAGTAAAGACACTAAAGAATGCTGGTCACAACACATACTGCAAATCAAAATGGATATATGGAACTAATTAAAAACATTACAAAAATGTAATGAAATGAAAAATCATTAACAAAGTCTGTAAACACACCTTTTGCAATAATTGTTTTTACGTGTATTTATTATTGAAATTATCTGGTTAGGGACATGTTTGGTGGTATGGGTGGGTTTAAGGGTGGGTTAATGAGTATGGGAGGGGTCAACAGTGTAATTATAGATGTTATTACAGAGATTCATTAAAACTGTAATTACATGCAGGTATTTTATTTAAAGATAAGTATGATGTAAAAAAAACAAAAAAAAACATATGCATACACGAAAAATGCATTGTATTAAATTATTAATTTAAATGTTAGTAAATTGTCAAAGACAATTGCTGGTAAATATTTATTTAAAGTTGAGTTCCCCTCTGTCATGCCATGAAAATATTGTTCTATATGTTTGGGCATCCCAAGATGAAGCCTGACACGGACAATTATTATTTTTTTGTGCTCAGTGGTGCAGAAATGACACACTTCACCAAGAATATCATCTCAGTTTCAATTCTAAGTGGCTACAGATTGTGGAATTGGATAACTCAGTGGGGCTGCCTCTCAGACAGATTAAGTTTGATCCAAAATTTATTGAAGTCATGATTTTGGAGTTATAGATTTCAAGTGGATAAAACTCCACTAACAGACAAATTTGATTTGTGTCTACAGGGCTAGATTGCTTAAGGATTAACATTCAGTTTATAGACACTTGTTAAATCAATAAAATATAAAGTGATTTCAATAATTTCAGGAACCTAGAGTTGGCTGAACGTCTGATGCATATGGCACAATTTTCTGGAAACACTTCAGGAGTTTCGAAGTCGTCCTCTGATTGGCTGAATTCTAAACAATGTGAACTGTGATTGGTTGTGTTACATGTCAGTCAAATGTCATCTTGGTGGTCCTTGACCAATGAAATCTGCGAAAGAGTCCAGACCTTCTGCCGTCAGTCTGAAGGTCTGGCTATGCGAGACTTAATATCTGCTAAGTCTTTATGGTCCCCCAACAGACATTCTACTGACTATACGTAACTTTGCAAGTACATGTCAGCTCTACTAACCCTAACCCCTTATTCTACTACCCCTAACAGTCTACAAATACTCAACTAATACTGTAATGGGAGTAAGCAGGGAAAAACAGATCCTGAGTGTCATTGACAAATATTTAGTAAAATGTGCGGTCTGTACTGCTTCGAATTCGAAAAAAGCAAAGTGAAAAGCAAGCGCGCATTGAAAAACAATTTCAATACCCTGCACATTAAAGGCTGCATGATTCCCCCAAATTATTTACAAAATTACCCAACTATTGCAAGAGAAGCATTGAAATATATTGTTCCATCACCATATGTCTTTTTAGGGGCTCTGTAGAATGTATCAGTTCCTTTCCGAATTAGGTGTTTGGCTTTGGGCATGTCCCTAGTTTCCATTGTATCCTTATTGCATTTGAGAATAATCTAGTCACAGTTTAGTCTAGAGCCTGTGAAGGCTGTGTTGAGCAGTTGAGGCAATGTTGACCTACTTCTGCCACCAGCTCCCAAGTGGCAGCTGTGAAAAACTGACAATCCTGCAAAGGAGGAACACACCCCTTTGAATTTGAGCTGAAATGGGCCTAGAAATTGCTGTGGCAGTACCTTTATTTCACAACGTAAATTTTACACTTCAAGTATATTGTCTTGGGGATAACATTATCTTCATCTTAAAAATCTTATCAATCATTCTTTTTATAAAACTGTTCAAAACATATTTCACATTCAGCTCGTACTAACATTTGACTTCATCAAGTGGAATTGACTGCAGCATAAAAAGTTGCCTTTAAAGCTAGACCTGAAGGTGAGTTTGTTAAAACAATGGCTAAATTGCTATTTTCCCCAATCGCCTGCACCCTGTTAGTGATGTAGGCTACTATACATTTTCATGTACCATTATAAAAAAAGTTTATTTTGAGTTAAAATCAGTAAAAGTTTTTTAAGACCGATAACAGACAAAAACAGATAGTATGCATTGCTCCTAAGTGAATACTGTTTTGATAGCCCAGAGCTCCTGCTAATAAAGTCAGCACTTCACAAGAGCTTTGCATGTATATTAGATTTATGCTGGGTTGTTGTTAAAATCATTCTTAACCTTCATTAGACTGCTAAAGATCTGTCAGTGCATCATTTTAATCTTTCATCACCATAATCTGTGCTACAGAGTGCAATATTAAGCAGTATCCACTCATTTTACTTGAAGTATTTCAAATGGATTTCTACAGAACTGAGGTGCATCTATTTTTCTGTTGTCATTTTAATAAATAAAAACACAATTCAATTTCAAAAATACAAAATAAACACAAAAATTATAACATGTAATGAAGACTTTAAAAAGGCATAATAAAACCAAAAATATAACATGGTACACTGCAAAAAACATAATGTTGAACTTATTTAGAACTTTTCATTAATGCAAGACATTTTGGTAACGCTTTAAGTTACAGTTCGGAAAGTACTGCGTAAGTAAAGCAAATTTACAGCGTAACATTCAGTAATTATAGTGTAACTATAAAGTACGTACATGTGGGAATAAGGGAACAATATATAATAATTGGGGAATTAAGCGGTACTATCAGGATAATTAACAAATCATTTATACTGTAAGCATTTTTTATTTAAGGGGTAATTATCCATGTAGTTACAGGATATGAAACAAGAGGGTAACTTTAATTTAGAGCCTGCAAACACCACTTTAATTTACAGCTCGTAGATTCACACTTACCCTGAACTACATGAAATAAGGGGGGAAGCAAAACAGGTAACACTTTATTTTAAGGGTCCAGAATAATGCATTATTTAAGCATTAATTAAGGGTTAACTTGTTCACAACTAAGCATTAGTTAAGCACGAACACACTAGTAATTAATGATTACCTTTACATTTTAAGGGTCCGTAATTATGCATTAGTTAAACTAGTAATTAATGATTTCCTTGTTCACAATTATGCATTAGTTAAGCATGGACACAAATGTAAAGTGTTTCCAAAGGTTTTTTTTTTTTGCCTTATGCTAAAGGATTCAAAACATATGTGGCATCTTCCCAGCACATCACTGACAGAACTTGAGTTTCACATCAGCAGTATTAGTGTGGGGTGGAGAGCTCTGCATTCCAGCTGGATGCCATTCCTGTACAGGAGATCGTCATCCTTAACAGCCGGGGTGCAATCAAGAAGCTTGAGATGAGGAAATAGCAATTAGCTTCCTACCAAGCAGCACTTCAATTCATGCCAGCTAGGCGGGCGGATTTGGAGTGTTAGAAGCCGGTGTGGCTCATGATTATTGCACTAGTGAGAGTGGCAGATTGAAAACGGATGGAAGCTTACCAGTATAGCACTCCATTGCTGGTATGGTGCTAATGTGGTGGCTTGTGTGGTAATAAAGATCAGAGATGAGAGACAAAAACCTACGCTGTTTGGGAAGTGTAAAGGCAGTTTCTTGGCTTCACACACTCTAAAAAATGCTGGGTTTTGTCAACCCATGTTTGGGTGAAATATGGACAAGATGGTTTGTTCATATTTGAACTAAACATGGGTTGAAACAGCCCAGCATTTTTAGGGCCGTATGCCTGGAGCAATGCATTGGCAGGTGCAACGCAAGTGTTTTTTGCTAGTTTCAGCCTGACGCAGTTATCATTTTCACGTCCAGCGCCACGTTGTTTAAATAGCAAATGCATTTGCACCCATTTGTGTGCCCATAGCCATGCTGGTCTAAAAAAATGAGGTGTGTTTCAGGCGCATTGTAGACGCGTTGCTATTTTGGGGCAACTGAAAATGACTGCGCCAACAACCTGGTCTAAAGTTAATGGTGCAGTATTTTTTGTGTAATTTAAAGGGTGCGTTTGTAATATGCGCCTATAGGCGAGTGCAAAACACGCATACACTCTGCTTATTAGTACACACACAGGGATGTGCAGCAGCACACAATCATTTTTAAATTTTAAAAATAAAAGGATTCCTCTCTGGAGAAGTGTTCCATTGTAAATTGCGAATCCACCATGGTGCAAGTGCAACTGGCTTTTAAAGGGAATGGGAGATGAGACTCTGATTGGTTTATTGCAAAACACACCCATGACTCAGACTAGGTCAAATTATGGGTATTGTAGCCCAATTTATTTTAGAAAAACGGACTTTCGACTTCTACAGAAGCGTACACCATTTGGCCAAGGATTAGTTCACCCAAAAATGAAAATGCTGTCAACATTTACTCACCCTCATGTCATTGCGAACCTGTTTGAAAAGAAGATATTTGGACCCTATTAAATAATTAAATGTTTTGGCTTTTTTGAATATGTTAGCCTTACTGTTATCTACAGTATAAGCTACTGTGCTCCAAAACAATGACAAAATTCGTTTTTAGAAGATATAAGCATTCAAAACGTACAGTCTCTCACTTCGGCCAAAACTGATCAATGATTTTGATGACATCACTCTGCACTTCAGCTTCTCATCATATTTTCTGTCCAATCAAATTCTCTCTAGAATCTGAAGCCCCGCCCCCTACATTATAAATACACGCTGAAGCTGCGGCTAAAATCGGTCACTTGTTCACACATTTACTATTTTCTACATGGTGAATGGCACATACTGCACTATATAGGGGATAAGGAATGAATCAGACAGTGTAAATATGCTTTTCATTGGGGCAAATTAAGTCTGGTTTCGCGTTAATGTAACGCAAACCGCCGCAGCTCCGGTCCAGAGACATGATAGCACAGAAAGGATCATATGCGCGAGTCGGACCCATTTAAATTCTACAAAAAATCTCTAAAATTAAGCCCTTTGTGTCACGGAAGGATCGTATTATTTATTTTGCATTTATTTTATTTATTTATTATAACAATATGCAAGTGCTGTAACAAGTCTCAGTTAATCTAGCAGGTGGGCCTTTAACTATTACTGAATGAACAAAAACATCTAAGACATGCTTCAAATATCTTCTTTTATGTTTCACAGAATAAAATAAATCATGAGTTTTTAACAATGTGAGGGTGAGTAATTAATTACAGAAATTGAAGTTTTTTTTTGGTGAACTGTCAAAAATAACAAAAAAAAATTTACCCTACTGAGATAATGAATGGAATTTTACCTTCTGTACCCCTACTGCTTTGCTCTATTGTAGTTAAAAAGTTAAAAAGATTGGAACCAGTAAAATGAGCCGTCACTGCTCAAATTAAGATCTCACAAAGGAGTTCTTAATAAATCATTGAGTAATTGCATTGCTTCCATCAAGAGCCAATTTGTACATCTGTGACACCGGGGTTGAGAATAACAGTAATGGGCTAAACAGATGAAAGCAAATGAGCACCATTCATCTCCATCTCATCTTTTTCTTCACCAGGCAAACTATTCAGCACCAGTACCTCTGATCAATCCTCTCTCACTGCATGTGCATTATCAAGATAGAGAAATTATTTATCCATCCATAATTTGCTCAATTGTTTCATTCACATTGTCCAAGGCCTCTGTATATCCCAGATGAACTGACTTGCTTGACAAAGTCAGAAAAGTGAGGCTGTATTAAGGGTTCATAGTGACAGGCAGTGGAGTGGTGCCATACTGTATGTGACCTCATTTTAACCATGACTCATATGAGAGCCTCAAATCGAATTCTAATAAGGATGAGTGTTCTGATGCACTTATCAAAGAAAAATGAACTTTCAGACAGTAGATGGGTGAATCTCACAAAACATGTCTGGGTTATGTTTCACCCAAACTACAAAAAATAGACAGAACGAAAGAGACTTATTAATGTGTGTCTACGCATTTTTTATAAGTCCCATTATTTTAAATGGTAATTTTCCTTATTTTAAAACATTAACTTTTACTATATTACAGTAAAAACAATAATACAATACACATTTTTAATGCAATAGACATTTATTTAATGAGGCTTAAAAACTAAATATATATATTTGTTGTTTTGCAATACAGTAATAAGAATTTGATTTTTTTTTGCATTGCAGTATAACAATAGTAAAATTGGACCCACCTTATATTAAGTGCTTATAACGCTTTACAATAAGGTTCCATTTGTTGACATTACTTACGGGGTCCTTGATTATGGTTTAACTTTTTTAACTTTTGTTAGTGTGTAATGTTGCTATTTGAGACTCGGGACCGGTGCGTCGCGCAACTGCTGCTCATTATCTCTCACGCCACCGACCTCGCCCCGTTCTCACGGTCCTTTGGCCTCGACTGCTTGCCACATGCCCCCATCACCCCTTCCAGGGGAGGGGGTACTCCCGTGACTGCGCTCTAATATCCGGCCGGTCCCATCCTCCTGGGGGGACCGATAGCGCCGGCCGCAAAATTATTTGTCCAGTTACTAGACACACTGCCGCTCGGTCCTCAACCAACCGAGAGGCTCTCACTCGCGGTGACATGTGATGGTACTGGACGCTCGGTGGACGGCTTGACACTCCTTTGCCTCCTGGTGGCCGGTGATGGCTCCTCCAGTTGAGGGCAGCCGGCAGCGAGTCCCCTGTCCCCTGCTCCTCCCCAAACATGGTGGACGGCTGCAGGCTCCTGCCCTCCCTCTCCCTTCTTTCAGGGCGAACCACCTCAGCAGCGAGGGCTCTCTGACAGCATGTCCCTCCTTCCTCCCGGGTTTCAGCACCAATGTAACAAGGTCCGTTGTTATGGGAAGAAGGAGGCAGGAACCGGCAAACGTTTAACAACTTTAATAAATCATTAAACACAAAATGAAAGTAAAAACGGCAGCCTCCTCACTGATGGCTGCCGCACACACATAATAAAACACAATGTAAAAGTCCAGGCCTGGTCCTCTGTCATCCTTCACTGTGTCCGCTCCTCCTTTTATGCATCCAAGCTCCTCCGTGAGACTCGGGACCGGTGCGGCGCACAGCTGGCGCTCATTGTCTCTCACGCCACCGGCCTTGCCCCGTTCTCACGGTCCTTTGGCCTCGACTGCTTGCCACAATTACATTACTGAGTATAGAAAGTATTTATATAGAGAAGTGTTAAATAAGGAAAATAAAATTGTTTTTCCAGGCATCCTCTGGCCTCTACTTTTGAACTGTTGCCATCTGTCCAACGGTATTGTGTTCCTGTTGTATGAAAAAAAGGACCAAATAATCTTTTATTCCTCAAGCAATTGCATTTTTAAATTCTTCTTTTAATATTTGTTAACTGCGCAGGTGGCTCTCATTATCAATCACGGCACCGGCCTCGCCCTGTTCTCGCGGCCCTCTGCCTCGTCCTGCTTGCCACAGAAGGTACATTTTTTCTTCAGCAAAACAGTAATGATAATTTTTAGCTGAAACCGTTGTCCTTGGTGAATCATAAAATGCCAGTCAACAGCTACCGTCAAATTGAGAGTAAAAAAAATAAATAGAGGCAAAACAGAATTAATACCCATGGCTTCTGTCGATACATTGAGGTCTTATGGAGGTCTGTGCAAGAAACTGAACATTATTTACCTGTAATCTGCAGCCTCTGCAAATGGTCCTGAGCGTGATTTTTGTTTGAAATAGCTGTAATAGTGCAAAACTAGAACCCAGTGAAAGCTAAAAAAGCCAAAGGGAAAAATGACAAGCATGACTTGCATTTTTTGATTACTTTTTTTTTTCAAGATCATTAAATACTGTATGAGTACCCTACATTTATAAAAGTGCTGGCAGGTCATCCCTTTTACATAGATGTAATGTGAAGAATTGCTCATAGAAAATGTTTGGCCCCATATAATTTACTTTTTAAACATTTTGCCCCCAGAAAAATGTAGCTGAAAAGCCCTTCATCACTTTGACAAGGCTTTTCTCATATATATTTATATACCATTTACAACAACTCATATCCATTTTCTTTAGTACTGTGTTCCAAAGCTATGACAGCAATGGTGTTGTCTTATTCCTGTATGGAACTATTGTCACTTTATGATAAATATGTCTTTCAGCATATTCATTCTGACAGCTACAGTTACAGCTACAGATGGTTTATCTATTTGTAGGAATGTCTGCATTAAACACTATTGAGGCTTTTATATCAGTGGAGGTAAATAATAAACTTAGTAATAGTTCACTCAAAAACTGTAAGTATCGGACTTGTTTGTCCAACACATCCCACAGATGCTCCATTGGATTGAGATCTGGGGAATTTGGAGACCAAGTCAACACCTCAAACTTGTTGTTGTCTACCATTTTTGCTTTGTGGCAGGGTGTGTTAACCTCCCATGAAAGGGTGTACATGGTCTGCAACAATGCTTAGGTAGGTGGTGCATGTCAAAGTAGCATCAACATGGATGGCAGGACCCAAGGTTTCCCAGCAGAACATTGCCCAAATCATCACACTGCCTCTGCCGGCTTGCCTTCTTCCCATAGTGCAGGGGTGTCCAAAGTCCGGGCCGGGGATACATTTCAAATGGCACGCGGGTGCTTTTGGTGGTGGACAGGGGTCAGCATGGGCACCCTGACTGGTCTACGGCTATGCAGCCCCATACACAGCATTGTGTATTCTGAAACCTTTCTATTAGAACCAGCATTAACTTCCTGAGCAATTTGAGATACAGCTCATCTGTTTGATCGGACCACACGGGCCAGCCTTCGCTCCCCACGTGCATCAATGAGCCTTGGCCGCCCATGACCCTGTCGCCGGTTCACCACTGTTCCTTCCTTGTAGCACTTTTGATAGAGACTGACCACTGCTTTTCCCTCCACA
Organism: Gobio gobio; assembly: GCF_949357685.1. NCBI lineage: Eukaryota > Metazoa > Chordata > Actinopteri > Cypriniformes > Gobionidae > Gobio > Gobio gobio. Next base: position 11,150,170 of record NC_137107.1, on the reverse strand, counting down.
GAAGCACGTCACTAAACTAGTGAATGAACTTGCGCTACCTGGGCGGTTCAGCGCAAAAAAGGAGGCGTGTTCCGGCGCAAACAATCCCTGGTGCTATTTTGCTGTTCCATTAAACAATTGCGCCACTGACCAGAAAAAACCTAGTCTAAAGTCAGTGGCGCGTTGCGCGTTGTTCATTATGCTATTTTAAGGGCGCATGCTTGACCATAATGTATAGCGTGCACAACGCGCATACACTTTGCTCATGTAATCTACACAGATGCAACAGTTATTTTTGCAAATCATAAATTGTTACACTAAAAAAATATTAACACATGAGATGACGGAAATCATTGTGGTGTGCCACGAAGATGTGAAAAAATAGGCATAAATCTAGCTTACAAATGATTCAGGCTAATTGTAATAATTAAGGATAAGACCTGTTTGCCCAATAGTGGCAAGACATATATGTATATAAGGACATCTGACAAATTGGTTTGTCCGTCAAGAACCAGGAAAAAAAATCGACTGAAAAACTGAAAAAACTGAAAGACTGAAAAAAAAAAGACTGTGAAATCACCTTTACCATAATGTACAACATTACAACTTCACTTCTCTGTCTTTCACTGCTCTTACAAGAACATCAGTCTCCTCGGCTGTGAACCGCACCTGGCGTGCGCCTGGTAAATACGCCATAATAATAGCAATCCATAATGGAACTTGCGCACCTGCTTTTAAAGGGAATGTTGGATGACGCTCGGATTGGTTTATTCACGTTACGCCCAAACCACACCTATGAATAATGAAGCTACTTCAGACCAACCCATTTTAGATTTGCGCCGGGCGCAAGAGCCATTTATCCCGCCGGGAAAATAGCAACAGCGCCGAGACCCGCCCACAAAGTTACTTGCGCTTTACGCTTTGACACTTGCGTTTCAGATCGTTAAAATAGGGCCCTGAGTGATGGTAAAAATGAACATATTTCTCTCTTTTGACTGCCGTTATCAACCTCACTCCATTTTTTCCCTCTTTTTGAAAGTTGTGAAATTACTATTGGGGCGTTATTCTTTTGCTATTTGAGCAAATGGGCACACAAAAAAATATTTAACGTATTCTCTCATTCACAGCTATGATATTTAACCCAACTATGATGACTTCTGCTCTGAGAAACCCGGAAATGGGAAAAGGGTCTATAGTGAAATCAGTACAGTATCTCATCACATGAACTCCACTGACTTCACTCCCATTCAGAGACACTGCATTCAGATGCTGCTCATTTGCATAAATTTAAACTTTTCTCAACTTTGTCAAGTCAGTGTACACACCCACATTGCGTTTCTACAATCGCTGTCGCTCATGTGGCCAAATGTCGGCAACTCTTAAAGAGAATGAATGACATCCAGTCGCTTTGCCGCTGCAAGTCGCTGTCAGTGAGAATGGGGCATAAGGCTGATCAAAGACACAAGGATGACACTAATTACACCATAAGGAGGTGAACCATTACCCTGGCACGATAAGGGGGAGAAGTTTTCCACTGGGAGTGAAAATTCCTTGGAAAATCCAAACAGCTTCTTGATGGTGTAATTATGGTTGAAGAAAAGGAAAACTGCAGCTAGCAGGGTTAGACTTCTTTCCTGGAATATAATTTGACCCTAAACCCAATTATTATTTTTATTATTATTATTATTATTATTATCATCATTGTACTGTGCAAGCAGTATTTCCTAAAGAATTGTGCTCTTAATATAAAAACACTCTCAAATATAAATTGCCTTCCTCAGTGGAAATCCTTCTCTAGAAATCTGTTTTGCCTTATTTACATACATTATTTACATAAGCATGAGGATATGTGTGTGAATAGATACAGTTTCTGTATTTCATTGTCAAATAATTGAATGAACAGTATGAAATATGAAGAGCATTGTTCAGATTCAGCTAAATGATAAATGTGCTGAGATGGTCAGGGAGGGATTTCTTTCGGGATATGCAGTGGGTAGAGCAGCAGTCAATAGTCTCTCTTAAGGAGAAAACACCCTAAAGCAAAATAAAAAGACACATTATACAATGCATTTTACATTCATTTTGTGACCTCATTTGTTTAGACATATTTTTAAGGAAAACACATAGCAAGGGTGTGCAGTAGATGGGTTTAACTCAGTGTATGCAAATGGGGACATCATTTGCATGAAATATTAGAATGTGAGACACTTTTTTAAATTGATCTACATGGTGTAATATATTTTTATAAAAAACGTACGTCGAACGTGACCGACTGAAAGGGAACCCTCATGTACCCCAATGAATCCAATGAGGTTTGTTCTGGTGATGAACACACAAGCTTCTTTGTTGACCATATGTGATGTGCTACATGTATGTCGATCATTGTTTAGGTTGGTTAGCCTTGACTTAAACAGATCGATTTGTGCCAAAGATGACTTTGGCTGCGTTCACACTGCAGGCTGAAACGACCCAATTCCGATTTTTTTGCCCTTATGCGACCTGTATCTGATCTTTTCATGACAGTCTGAACGACACAGATCCGATCTTTTCAAATGCGACCCAGGACACTTGGGTATGTGGTCCAAATCCGATACATATCCGATCTTTTGAAATGCGTCTTCAGTCTGAACTGCCAGGTCACATGTATCCGACCCGCACGTCGTTGATACGCGACAAACGTCATCATTCTAACTCCCGTTCCTTACTCCAGTCCAGTGGTGGCGGTAATGCACAAGAAATAGTTGCTAACCGCCAATAAAAGAAGAAGTACGCACCTGTTGCTAGCCAATACACTCCAACTCCAACGCGTTTCTGCACTGTTATGGGCCGCCGCAGACGTGTCTCTTCCCGTGACAAAGTTAGTTGAAGGCGCTCGCAAACATAATTGAAGGTGGATCTGGTCATTCTGAAGTTACTGACGAATTCGGTATCAGTAAAGCCACTCACATCAGTATCCCACCACTCCTGGCTGCGACTCCGCACACACACGTTTCTCTGTACCGACGTTGCTACCACTGCTCCACAAAACGCCATGGCCAAAAACCTTGCTCTCCTCCTCTTTTTTAATTTTCTTCTTAACATGAGAAGGTTGTAATGGTGCTGGCTCCGTTGCGAAAATAACTTTAATAAAGCTAAACGAACTCCAATGCTGACACCCATATTTGGCTACTTCCGTAAACAACAAGTGACGTCGTTGACCGTTGAGTACTCTTCTGCGCATGCGGGTCAGTTCACACAGGAGATCACAAAAGGTCGCATTTAATTGGAAATGTGAACGGCCTTGCAAAAAAATCGCATTGTTTCAAAAAATCGGAATTGAGCATTAAGCCCTGCAGTGTGAACACAGCCTTTGTAACCTTTTTGTATCTTTGAAGTTTTGCTTATCTTTCATTGGAGGGACACAAAACTCTCTGGTTTCATTAACAATATCTTAATTTGTGTTTAGAAGATCTTATGGTTTTGGAACAACATGAAGGTAAGTAAATTATGAAAAACCGTCCATTCCTGTGTTTTAAAAACTGCACATTTGTCAAACCCATGTGTATATTCGGCTTTGTGTTGAGAGAAATGGAATACTGTGCCATATTTCAAATGAGTTTTCATTTTGTGGCAGAAGAAAACAATAATGTGTGCCAGGATTTTTGCAATATACCCAAAAAATGTGGCTTCTGGGAACATGTCTGATTTATACTATATTACTATAAAAATTGACCAAAAGGACCAAGCATGAAATAGACATGTTTTATGTAAAAAAAGAAAGAAAAAAAAGAAAACACTAGCACCACCTTGCAGCTTGGTCAAATCACTAGCTTACATCAGTGAAAAAGAAAAGTTGTTTTTGTGCATTAAATTAAAGTCAATGGAGGCCAATGTTGTTTTGGGACCTCATTGTGCACTGTATGAAAAAACAAAACAAAAAAACATTGAAACGGTCTTCAAAATATCCTCTTTTGTGTTCTGCAGAAGAAAGTAAGTCATACACATTTGGAACAGCATGAGATTGAGTAAATTATGAGTTTCCTTTGTGTGTTGTGTGTGTGTGTGTGTGTGTGTGTGTGTGTGTGTGTGTGTGTGTGTGTGTGTGTGTGTGTGTGTGTGTGTGTGTGTGTGTGTGTGTGTGTGTGTGTGTGTGTGTGTGTGTGTGTGTGTGTGTGTGTGTGTGTGTAAATATGTACCTACTTAACCATATTTTGGGAACAAATTTGTACTGAGAAGTGAGCAAAAAAATTACAAAATCTCCAAAAACCTCATTCTGTGTGTGTGTGTGTGTGTGTGCGTGCGTGCGTGCGTGCGTGCGTGCGTGCGTGCGTGCGTGCGTGTGTGTGTGTGTGTGCGTGTGTGTGTGTGCGTGCGTGCATATGAGAGGGAGAGAGTCAACTATCCCTCTCAAATCCGAACTAGGTTTGTTCATTATTTTACAATGGACATAGAGTTTTGTTCTAAAGGCAAATTATTTACGCAAGACTTTGACTATTCTTGAATATAGTGTACCAAGCCTTCACAATAATAATAATAATAATACTATTACTACTAATAATAATAATACATTAATATTAGGGCTGGGTATTGACACAAATTTCACAATTCGATTCAATTTTGATTCACAAGCTTGCAATTCGGTTCGATTCGATTCAATTCAATATCAATTATTTTGGATATATATCAGGTACAATACATAGAAAATTTTCTCAAAGAAAACAAATCTCTGAACTTATGCTGTAAAATATGGGAGTAAGTTGTAGCCTACTTGGCAACATTAGCCTACTATAATATTGAAGATTTCTATAATATAACAATAAAGTTATAATATGAACTTTACAAATACATAATCATATTTCTACTCCAATTCGTTTTTTGAAATATAAACATTTAAATGGTGGCTGTCATAAAAACTTGCTAGATTTATTCATACATGCATTAAATATTGAAGAACATTAAATATTATAAGGAATAGCCTATGAAATATGGTGCGTATATTTATATTTAGATCTCGCGCCACAGCGCTACAAAGTTCCTTTCATTCATCAACTGAAAACAGGATAGACTAATTGATTCTTGAGATTTAAGAATCGATATCGGTTCGTAAAAATGAGAATCGATTAATATCGAGAAATCTATATCTTTTACCCAGCCCTAATTAATATAAATTGTTTGTGGCTTTTGTTCTCATTTTGTTCTCCCTGTTTTCATTAATTTACAGATGTTTTCACACACACAAATTAAATTAAAAGTGCTGTCTTGCATCATTCACATGCTACTTTAGGAATCTCAGCCCAGTTCAAGTACATCCAGCCTTGTGTAACATTTATTTACTGATTTACTGCAGGCCTGGTAGCAGAGCCAAATGATATGACATGATCTTGAAATTGACCAAAAACCAATTTAGCCAATAAACATTCCCTGAGGGAACCCTGAGCCATGTGCTGACACTCTTTTCTCTAGCTCAACATGTCAGTTCATTTCCACCCTGGCACAGTAAATAGAACACAAACACACATGAACACTTTGCTCTGCTTCTGAAATAGCAGATATATGTGCTAGCAGCCAAAAATGAAATTAAACAACTAAACCAGCTATTATCTGCCATTATTGTCTGGCTCCTATTCGCAGGGGATTGCACAGCAGAAAATATGTATATAGCACAGATGCATCATAACACTGTGTTCCTTTTTTGTTTTTTACTGAGCCATTACTTCACAAATGTGTCTACATATGTTATTTGTTGGAGGACTGTCTGTGTCTCTGAATGTCTTTTGATGGTAGAAAATGTATTAGATAACAGGCTAATCAAAATCCAACTATAATGAGGAATAAATAATATACACCATTTAATTTGCACCACATCTCCTGGATCTCTTGGAATTGGATGTGTATTTATGTAGCCTATCTGCCGTCACTCAGTCTGAGACATCGTTGCGGTGCTACAAGTTTGCACCTTGCTTCGGACACCACTTGCTTGTTAACTACTATTCACAATTTTTTTATGTTGTAATTATTCTGCTCACTGTAAAAAATAAAATGCTAGTAGTTTATGGCAGTAGTTGTTACATATTCATAGTTGTGAGTTCGACAAAAGCAATCGACTTGACAAAAAACAATCGAGTACCACGGACCATATTGCCACTATTACATAGAGTTTAAGTGGTCTCAGATTAATTTTAATGGACTTTTAGTTTGCTCATCATTGTTCCCCGTTTCCTTTTGTTCTAGTTTCCCGCCAGTCATTAGTTGCCATGGACATTCATTTAACGATCACACCTGTCTGTATTTGAGTTCATCACCATGTGTATTTAAGCCCTTCTGTTTCATTGTCTGGTCTTGTTTGTGCTAGTCACACTGTTATTTTGACTCTCTTCTCTGGATTACCTTGTTTTTTTATTTAATAAGCACTTAGTTTAGTTTTGGAACCTTTTTCATTGAACCTAAACGTTACAGAATACCAGACAACTAAAGAATATGGATATTGTTTCCATAAATGTTGCCCCTATGGTGAATTTTCACAGGCCCTCAGGGGCTGTGATTTTTATTTTTCGAAATGGCAGGACCCTAGAAGATTACGTGGAGGAGTTTGTGAGTGTCTGCCATCGTGCCACCTGCAGTGACACCACACTCATGGAGGGATTTAGGAGTGGACTGGACAACAATGTTCGTCTGGTTATGCCCTGTGGAGATCACTGCTGCATGCTGGTGGATTACATCAATTCTGCCCTGTGGATAGAGGGATCCTCTTTTACGGTGGGCAATCAAGAGGGTTCCATTCCCAGTGTCCAGCCCAACATAACATCAGTCACCACCTCAGACCCAGAGACCACACCCACTGCGTATAAGGAGCCGGAGCCTACTGCAGACCGAGACCCAGCTTATGCCCGCTACGGACACAGAGCCTGAGCCAGCAGCCAAGTCCATCCCAGAGGAAAAGCCAGAGGTCCTGGCTGACCAGGTGTGTGAGCCAATAGTCACATCCGTACCAGTGGGTATTTTAGTGGAGCTGGAAGAGGAAAACTGTCTGGGAGATGGGAGGTTGTGCTTCCCCCCCACAAATTTTGTCTGCCAATAAATGTCCCTGTAATTAATCTGAATTATCTGCATAACCATTAGAAGCCCTATTCTTCACTGTGTTCTCCGTCACCACCATCACATTCCATCCCTAAGTCTCTGCACCCAACCTTCCTCTCCTGTTTATTCCACCGAAGCCAGCCATTCCTTCAGCCCCGCCTTCACTGGCTCCATTCTGCCCTTTTTGGTAATTTATTTGCCCTGCCATGCAACCCGGATCTCCACCTTGGGGCATTCAATCACCAGCCTTGCCGTGGCATGGGATCCCCTGGCTCCGCCTCATCCCTCCAAGCTCTCAGCTCCACTTCGGATCGTCGACCAGTCAGCTCTGCCCTGTCTCCTCACCCCCTCAGCTCCACATGGGACCGTCGTTCCTTCGGCTTCACCGTACTCCCTCATACCACCTGGTCAGTTAAAACCCCACCATTGCCACGGACTTCCGGGCTGTCTGTTGCGCTCCATCCCTCCACCCCAATGGCTCTGTTGGGCTCTACTATGGTCCTCACTCACACCAGCGTCACCTCAGCCCTCCGGCCCCCTGGCTCCACCTTGGTCGCTCATCGCCATGACTCCGCCTTGGTCTTCCAGTCCATCATTGTCATTGGGTCTTTCGGTCCATCGGACTTTGCCTAGGTCTCCACATCTCCCGCCATCACAGCTGTTGGTTGGGCTCAAGATTACACCATGGTTCCTCCTTCCATCAATCCCGTGTCCCTCTGGGCTCGTTGGCCATCCTCTCCTCCATTGATCCTTCCACCGTCAACTCCACCCTGATTCCTTCTGCATGCAGTCCTGGCTGGTTCCTGCTCTGTGCCTACCCCTCATCCACCTTCAAAGCACCTTCCCTCCATCACCATCCATTGTGGTGTGAGGACAGCTTCTCAGAGAGGGGCGTTCTGTCACAATTACATACAGTTTAGATTATCTTAGTTTCATTTTTATGGACTTTTAGTTTGCTCATCATTATATCCTGTTTCCTTATGTTCTAGGAAAATGCTTGAGGGCGCATTTACTTCCCCAGGCTTATGGTTGAGCTAGCAGTTGATTGTAACTTGTGTTACTGTTGACTTGTTTTTTATAGTTTTTTTTTGGTTTGGTTTGGTTTTTTATTGTTTTTGTATTTTGTTATGTATGTTGTTGGAATATTGTTTTAACGGAAGGCACTTTGGCCAACTCTAGTTATTTTTAAATGTGCTATACAAATTAACTAACTTACTAGTTTCCCACCAGTTATTAGTTGCCATGGACATTAACGACTTTTAACGATCACAGAAGGGGGCAGTTGTGGCCTAATTTTTAGAGAGTCTGACTTGTAACCTGAAGGTTGTTGGTTCAAGTCTCATGTCCGGCAGGAATTGTTGGTGTGGGTAGTGAATAACCAGTTCCCTCCTCCACCATCAATACCACGACTGAGGTGAGACCCTTGAGCAAGGCACCGAACCCCCAACTGTTCCCCGGGCGCCACAGCAATATGGCTGCCCACTGCTCTGGGCATGTGTTCACGGTGTGTGTGTGCACTTGGATGGATTAAATGCAAAGCACATATTCCATATTCATATACTCTGGGTCTGTGGTTTATAATTTTTAACTATTTAATTTTGTTGCTTAAAAATCAGATGTGATCTACAGGCCTATATGTGAAATGTAGGCTGTTAGGTCAATAACATGCCGGTGAGGCGCCAGACATATTATTCAGCCTACACCAAAGGTCAGTCTTGAGAGACTGATACCGCTTTCAGACTATCTGGCAGTATGACAACTTCTGCCAAATGTGTCTCTGTGGGTCCTGCAAATTATAGCGAAAGGGTCCCAGTTTGGTTCTCATCCAGCCCGCTTCGATGGAGTACTGTCCGCAGTGGTCAGTTCTAAGCAGGCTCAGGTGCTGGAGCAGGAAGAGCAGTCTCTTTTGGCAAAAGAGGCCATAGAACGCGTTCTTCTACAGCCAGCACTTCCGAAGAAGGATGGGTTAAACCCAGTCAACTGTTGGTTCAGTGCTGGAGTTCCTTTAGGATCACTTTTCTGATTGGGTTAACTCAAAGTTGGTTTACCTTAGGTTAACTCATTGAAGGTTAATGTTGCAGCCATTGCTGCTTACCACGCACCTTTCAGTGGTACTGTACAGCTGAGGCCTGCATGTCTAGCTAGAGTTCCAGCCTGGGACTTGGTTATTGTAATGGATAGTTTGTCTATGGCACACTTTAAGCCTATTGAGTCAGCTTCTGAGAAATTTTGGACACTCAAGATGGTGGGCTTCAACTGGCAATCACTCAACTCTTAAAAGAGTAGGAGATCCGTAGGCCCTGTCTGTTACCTTTTGCTGTTTAGAGTTTGCTCTTGGCATGGTCAAAGCTTTTCTACACCCTTGACCGGGTTATGTCCCTACAGTGTCTACTAATGTGGCATGCTCTATTGTTTTTCAGTCCTTTTGCCAAGAGAAACTCAATTTGCTTTTCCCATTTCAAGGCCCTCAATTGTTACGCCCACCGCTCTTCTCAGTGGCGTAAAACTGACTAGTTGGTGTGCTTTGGTTCCCCCAGACCGGGTTCTTCAGCGTCCAAGCATTGCATAAGCAAATGGATCATAGAGGACATTTCTGTGGCTTATCTTCCCTCGTCCATAGTCATCAGAACACATTCTACTAGGAGTATGCTTCCTCTAAGGCATTATTTTCAGGTGTTTCCCTTCAAGATGTTTGCGATGCGGCAGGCTGGATATGGAATCTACCCCAGACTCTCAAGTGCTTGCAACTGATGTTTTGTTCTCATTATGATTCACAACTTTTTGGCAGGAATTTGTTCAGTATGGTGTAGTGGGTATTAGGGATACAACAATACAGTTAGTCCACGGTTCAATACATACCTCGGTTTTTAACCACGGTTCCCTTTCGTTCAGTCACTACGACGTAACGTTAGTGACTAACGAATGGGGGTTTCGCTTAGAAGCCTATCAACTTCGAGTTTTGAGAAAACGCCCAATGGCGTGCCAATGCCATGGGCATGCGGAATTTGCATACGTAACTCCGCCTCACTGCGTGAGTATATAAGGAAGTACGAGGCAATATCGCATTATGTTCTGCTTTCGGAGCCAAGAGTACCTACCTCTTCACTCCTACAGCCTTCTGAGACTCTGTCAGCTTCTTCGAGACGAGCAGCTTTCCAGTCGGTGTTGGTGTGACGGCGCGTTCCAGTGATCGCATACTTCCTGCCTGCTGATCTGCGCAGTGGTCCGTTTGACAGCTGGTGTGTGTTTCCCTGGGCGCTTCGGCATCGACTGCGAGGCTTTCCTCTCACAAAAAGAGCTTGCGCGTGGCACGTCTTTTTCAAGACGGCTCGCCCGTGCACTTCCGGGTGCGATCGATTTTCCGCTGCTGTCTATGGACGCATTCACTGCTCGAGCGTGTTTGGGCTTCAGCACGTTCGGGCAGTGTTTGCGGATGTGTCACGTTTCCATTGCGGGGGCGTGACCATCGCGATGTCGCGGTCGAGACTCAATGATCTCCGTGAGGAGAGAGAGTCCCCTCTGCCACACCCCAATCTACCGTCCCCGAGTGAGATGGTACTTTGGCTGGTGGCCAGGGTGACCTGAGGGCGGTGCTGTGGTATTAAGAACCCCGACGTTCATTCCTCGGGCCACGCCCCCCTCTTATACATCGCTTCCGTGAGTGTTGGATTGAATCTACGGCCCGTCTCTGACGCCCCGTTCGTTCAGTTCACGCTCCGGATAGCAGTGAGATGTCGATCGCCGCATCCCAAGGTGGGCTGGAGTCCTTTGGGGATGACGATTAGGTTGTGCTCCGCCTCCGGGTGTGTTAGCACTGCCTGATCTGACCTAAAGTTGACAGCCATGTTATCTCGGGCAGCCGCGAGTCTCGCGCTGGTGTGGAACTCCGCCCAGTCGCGGGTGCTCGTGGTTGCGCGATTGGTTTTTGGGGGCGGCACCCGACAGCTGTTGGGCCCCGCCCCCAATGCCTTTCGCTCCCGGGGTGCATGAGGAGATCACGCGGTCCCGGAAGTCCCCGTGCTTCCCGTGACCGTTTGGTGGCCTCCTCCACCTTCTCTGCCCTTGATGGGGCCACGGCCTAGGGTACACTGGGGCCCCCTGCCCCCCACTGTTGAACTCTCTGTTGCGCACTACGGTGTCCACAGAGGGCTTTGACGTGGCGTGGTGTGGCTGTCCTAAGCACCCTCCCCAAAGCCTGTGGGCTCGTCTACTTCGGTGGCGTGGTCCCGCAGAGCTACGGGCAGGCCGCCGCCCCTTTGCACATGCACAAGGGTGGAGCCGACCCAGGGCTCTTCATTGAGCTGCGTGCCGCAACTGACCCCGCCCCCGGGCGGTGAAGGTGGCCACACGCTCCCTGGGTCGGGCGATGTCCACAGCTGTGGTCCGGGAGAACACCGGGCCTTACCTGGTGATGTGGAGGACGTTGAGCGGGCCCGCCTCCTCAACTCACCCATATCCCAGGCTGGCCTCTTCGGCGGCGCGGCTGAGAACTGCGCCCAACAGTTCTCGGCCACCCCAGAGCAGACTGAGGCTGTAACACGTACTTACAGCTGCACCAGCCGCCGGCCCAGTCGCCTCAGTCCGCTCGCCGCCGAGGGCGCCCTCCCTCTTCCCGCCCGGCCCCAGCAGCAGCCTTCACCTGGGCCGCGCCGTGGAGGTGGTTGAGGATGTCGCCCAGTCCGCTCCCCAGACTGGTTAAACGCCAGGATGGAGGTGGACAACTCAGAGATGGGTTCCAGTTCTTCCCAGGGGATGGTAGCAGGGCCTCTCCTTCCCCCGGTGGAGGGCCGGGGGAAAATCCTTCCGCTGCTGGCCCCCGGGCTAGCAGCGCTTGGGAAGAACTCATGTTCCTGTCTCTGAGCACCCAGAGACCGGTGATGACAGTGCGCGCCACCCTCGGGTCTCGCCACTCGCATCCCTCTCTGTCGCCAGCCCCCTGGCAGAGCAGACCCCAGTGGAACGCGAGTCCTTCCCTGGTCTCCTCTGTCAGGGCGCAGCCGTTAACCGTGCTCCGACCCCTGGACGCCCAACAGCCTCCCTTGTCCGCGCCGGTAACGCTGCCTCGCTGCCCCACCCAGGGTACGTCTGTTGTCCGTATGACCCCGTTGGTGCAGTCTCTGGAAGCCTGGCTTCAGCTTCCGGGGCTGTCCCGCTGGGTTGCCCGGACCGTCAGGCTCGGCTACGCGATTCAGTTCGCGCAGGCTCCTCCCCGTTACAGGGGAGTCCGCTATACCGTGACCGGGGCCCATGCCCCCGTCATGCGTGCGGAGATTGCCACTCTACTGGCGAAGGGTGCGATCGAGCCTGTCCCTCCAGCCGAAATGAGGTCGGGGTTCTACAGCCCCTACTTCATTGTACCCAAGAAAACCGGCGGGTTACGACCAATCCTGGACCTTTGCATCTTGAACCGATCCCTTCACCGGCTTCCGTTCAAGATGTTGACTGCGAAACGCCTTTTCGAATGCGTTCGTCCGTACGATTGGTTTGCAGCGATCGACCTGAAGGACGCCTACTTCCATGTCTCCATCCTTCCTCGACACAGACCGTTCCTACGGTTTGCTTTCGAGGGGCGGGCATACCAGTACGCGGTTCTCCCATTCGGGTTATCTCTGTCCCCTCGCGTCTTCACGAAGATCGCCGAGGCAGCCCTTGCGCCCCTTCGGCAGCACGGGGTCCGCATCCTGAACTACCTCGACGACTGGCTCATACTAGGCCACTCTCGAGAGCAGGTTTGCGGACACAGAGATCTGGTTCTCCACCACTTAGCCCGTCTGGGCCTTCGGGTCAACTGGGAGAAGAGCAAACTTTGCCCCGTGCAGAGGATCTCTTTTCTCGGTATGGAGATCGACTCGGTCGCCATGTACGCGCAGCTTTCGAGCGAGCGCGCGCAGTCTCTGTAGACGCTGCTGAAGGGTCAACATGTGCTTGTCCGGACAGACAACACGGCCGTAGTAGCGTACATCAACCACCAGGGCGGTCTACGCTCCCGCCGTATGTCTCAACTCGCCCGCCATCTCATCCTATGGAGTCAGAAGCGCCTGAGGTCCCTTCGTGCTGTCCATATTCCGGGAGTCCTGAACCACGCAGCCGACCAGCTCTCGCGGTTTCAGCCTCTCCCGGGAGAATGGAGACTCCATCCCCGGACGGTTCAGCTGATTTGGGAACAGTTCGGCGACGCACAGGTAGATCTGTTTGCCTCCCACGACTCTTCCCACTGCAGCCTGTATTATTCCCTGACCGAGGGCACGCTCGGCACGGATGCACTGGCGCACAGCTGGCCGCGGGGCCTACGCAAATATGCGTTCCCCCCAGTGAGCCTACTCGCACAGCTCCTGTGCAAGATCAGGGAGGGCAAGGAGCAGGTCCTTTTGGTCGCCCCGTACTGGCACGGCCGGACCTGGTTCCCCGAACTCATACTCCTTGCGACAGCCCCTCCCTGGCCTATTCCTCTGAGACCGGACCTCCTTACTCAGAGACGGGGCACCCCTTGGCACCCGCGTCCCGACTGGCCGCAATATCTGCCCACCACGATCTCTTGGAGAACAAGAATGTAAGTCAGCACGACCTGGTCATCAGGTTTCTGAGGGGAGCCAGGAGACTGAATCCTCCTCGCTCTCCTCTCGTACCCTCTTGGGACCTCGCAGTAGTGTTAACTGCTCTGCAGAGACCTCCCTTTGAGCCTTTGCGGTCGGTTGATATTAAGTTTCTGTCTATGAAGACGGCTCTGCTGACCGCGTTGGCCTCAGTCAAGAGGGTCGGGGACCTGCAGGCATTTTCGGTTGACGAAGCGTGCCTGGAATTCGGGCCGGCTAACTCTCACGTGATCCTGAGACCCCGGCTTGGATATGTGCCCAAGGTTTCCACCACTCCGTTTAAGGACCAGGTGGTGAACCTGCAAGCGCTGCCTTTGGAGGAGGCAGACCCAGCCTTGGCATTGCTCTGTCCAGTACGCGCCCTCCGCGCCTACGTAGACATGACGCAGTGTTTCAGGACCTCAGACCAGCTCTTTGTCTGTTATGGTGGAGAGCGGAAGGGAAGTGCTCTCTCAAAGCAAAGGCTGTCTCACTGGATAGTGGACACCATTGCTTTGGCTTACCAGCAGCAAGGCCGACCATGTCCCCTTGGTGTGAGGGCACACTCCACCCGGAGTGTGGCCTCCTCTTGGGCTCTAGCGCATGGCGCCTCGCTAGCAGACATCTGCAGAGCTGCAGGCTGGGCGACACCCAACACATTCGCCAGATTCTACAATCTCCGAGTGGAGCCAGTGTCCGACTATGTACTCGCCCCCCGAGGGGCCGGTGATGGACCAGGCTCAGGTGTCTTCGCTTGCTCGCCACTCCACTCCACGGACTGGATACGTGCGATATTTCCTCAGGTGAGCTCCCAGAGAGCCCTGAGCTCCTCCAGCACTGTCGACGCCGACATCAGTTCTGTCTGCCCTTTCGAGCCCAGACCCTCATGTCCGGCCAGGTGCCCCATGTGCATGGTTCCCTCCGGCGACCCCCACATGTGTATTTCACCGTAAGCCTCCGCAGTGAGCGGGTTTCTTCCCTTGGCGTGTCCCCGCCACCCCTAGGGTTAAAAATCCACCTTCGGCTGGTACCTTAGAGATCTTCCATATGCAACCCTCAGCGGGTCATATGTGTCTCTTAAGTCCTCCCCACGGGTAGGCATTTTGGCATTTCTTCACTGGGATATGCTTCCCAGTGTACCTTGGTATTCCTGTGTTAAGTGGGAGTCCTTCGTCCGTACTAGCCTTACGACAGGGTACTCACACTTACGCAGGGCACTGGAAGACAGCTGAGTGGCGGGATTATATTGGGACCCCCATTCGTTAGTCACTAACGTTACGTCGTAGTGACTGAACGAAAGGGAACGTCTCGGTTACGGATGTAACCCTCGTTCCCTGAGGAGGGAACGGAGACGTAACGTCCCCTTGCCACATCAGTTGTGCTACCTGGAACGCAGGAGTTCAGTCTTGGCTCCTCAAGCAGGTAACATAATGCGATATTGCCTCGTACTTCCTTATATACTCACGCAGTGAGGCGGAGTTACGTATGCAAATTCCGCATGCCCATGGCATTGGCACGCCATTGGGCGTTTTCTCAAAACTCGAAGTTGATAGGCTTCTAAGCGAAACCCCCATTCGTTAGTCACTAACGTTACGTCGTAGTGACTGAACGAAAGGGAACGAGGGTTACATCCGTAACCGAGACGTTTTCGGTTCGGTTCGGTTCGGTTCTGATGGCTTGTCACATCAGTATTTTGCTATTCCATTCTTAAGCGACAGGAACAGCAAGAAGTTAAGGAGAAAAAAGACTATTTTTTAATTGCAAAACTCTTTCTTTATTTTACTTAAAAATAATTGAAAAACCTTACTTAAACTTAAAACTTTACTTAAAAAAGTAAAATATATATATATATATATATACATATATATATATATATATATAGATTTACACTGGCAGCTCAGAGCTGTACAGCAGCATTTAAGTATGAAATTGAATGAATAAATGTAAAAAATAAAACACTACATAGACTTCACTATAAAATATACACTGATTCTTATTAAATCTACTGTATTAAAGTTTTTCAGTCAAGAGCAGTGAGTGATTTTGTCTTTGTCTTCTGTTGTTGTATTAACATTAAATGGATAGTTCACTCAAAAATGAGAAATGAATACAGGTTGGGAACTATATTAGAGTGAGTAAATAATGACATAATTTTAGAGGTGAACTGTCCCTTTAAGGACCGCGTGTTCACTAGCTGCGCTGTCAATGTAAGACCTGCGTACATCACAGACACGCGCCGATTTTACTTTCACTTTAAACATAACCGACTGTGTTTATGTAAACCTTGTGTGTATTTGACAGTATTAGCGCAGTAAGACGACTTAGTCCAGTAATCACGTGTTTGACAAGCGTTTAGTGCGCGCGCTCATGTTTAAACCGCGCACACGCCGGCAAGGCTTTAAAACGCATGCAAATAATGACATTTCGTGATTGTGAATAACTATAGTGTTCCGTGAGTATAACTCTAACACTAACGTGTGATGTGAATGTATGTCGCGTTGTTCAGTATATTGGGATGGAGGCAAATTATAGAATTTGTAGAAAAATACTTAAAAAAATGCAAAAACTCAATATTATATTGAGAATTGTGGCATCCCTAGTGGGTATGAATGTTCCCATAGCATTAACATTTTGATGCAGCATTGAGTTCCCTTGAAAGGGAATGTCTTGGTTACGACTGTAATCCTGATTCACTCAGAAGGGAACAAGATTCTGCATCACTTTGCCATACTTCCTGCATGCATGAGAGTGCCTTACTTTAGCCAATTAGAAGCTGAATATATTTGGTCCAGGTATCAATCAATCATTCATTCAAACGTTATTTATAGAGTACTATAAAACAACCAAAGTGGACCAACATGCTGTACAGAAGATTAAATAAAAAACATAAAATGCATAACTCATACGAGGCATAAAAACCCAACAAAACAAATTAGAGACATAAAACATAAGAAGAACAGACATACCATATACGTATATATATTAAAAAAAATCAACATCAGATGTAAAAGGCCAAGGATAAAAATTGGGTTCTAAGAAGCAATTTAAAATCAGACAGTGAAGAGGCCTGTCTAATGGGCAGAGGCAGATCATTCCACAGTTTAGGAGCTGCCACAGCAAAGGCACAGTCCACTCTGAGCTTACGCTTTGTTTTGGGCACATTCAGGAGCAGTTGATCAGCTGACCTGAGAAAACGGGGGGATGTATAAGGGTGTAGCAGCTCAGAGATGTAGGGTGGGGCAAGATCATTAG
The DNA here is from genome assembly GCF_949357685.1 of Gobio gobio. NCBI lineage: Eukaryota > Metazoa > Chordata > Actinopteri > Cypriniformes > Gobionidae > Gobio > Gobio gobio. Next base: position 11,133,311 of record NC_137107.1, on the reverse strand, counting down.
GGATTTAAAAACAAATAAAATCATTTTAAAGGGGATCTTAAAATGTACGGGCAGTGGAGTGAGGCTAAAATGAGGGAAATGTGCTTGTGTTTACGTGTTCCAGTTAAAAGACTTGCTCCAGCGTACCATCTGTAGACAGGCGCCAGAAGACCCACTAACCCCCACATATAGTGCATTACAGTTTTTCAGCCGAGTGGTAACAAAGGCGTGGATTACTGTCTCAAAGTGTTGCCTCAGAAGTAATGGCTTTATTTTGGCCAGCTGCCTCAATTGGAAAAAGCTCGATTTAACGACTGCCCTGATCTGACTGTCGAGCTTAAGGTCAGAGTCGATTTTAACCCCAAGGTTAGTTATGGTTGCTTAATGTACTGGGCCAAGGCACCCAAATCAATAGGAGGGGTCCCAGTGGTGCCACCAAAAACCATCACTTCTGTCTTTTTTGCATTGAAACCAGGTATCCTTTATAGCTTCTGGTATGCAATGTCCTGTCACAGGACTGCTGTTGGCCAATGAGATTGGAGTGATTTCACATGTGCTTCTGTTACACAGAAGCATTCCCATGACATCAATATTCTGACACAACATCTCGTTCCCTTCTTAGAGGACCAAGGTTGCTGTCCTAACCGAGATATTTTTGGTTCTGCAATGATCAGATGGTAGTTTCAGTTGTTGTTGTTTGTTTAGTTTTCTGTGAAATATAATATAAATATTAAAATATAAATGCTTATCTTTTTTTCCATGTCTATCATGTTTAACAGGTTCATTTCAAAACCACATTTATTTATATATGATGTTAAACCTCATATGTAATTATTAAATATGAACCGAATTAAAAGTAATTACAAAATCTTCCTTCTGAATAATTTCTGTGCAGCGGTAAAATGTGCTTTAATGAGGATTAACGGCATCAAAACTCAGCATACAGTATCCTCAGCAGAGTCTGAAAGGCTTCCTTTATATCAGGCAATACTGTGCGATCAAAGAGCTTTTATGTTTCATGCTGCTACAGCCACATATTGAGCTGAAGACGAGAGATGAAATCTGTGCAGAGCTGAGCTCTGTTGTCAAAGCAACAAAATAAACAATGTTAAATAGTGTGCCATATGGTAAAATGTTTTCTTTTAATTGCATGTTGTTGTTTCACAGTTCACAGTCATCTTTCACCATACACATTTAAGTTTGCAATGCAGCAAAACTACAAATCTGAAGGATAAAATATTGCTTTACAACAGCAAAGCATGTGTTTTGTTAAATGTGAACTATAAGGTTGAATTTCAACTATGCATTATTTTGCAATTGTTAAAAAGAGTATTATTTACTTGCTAATTTGTTCTTTGTTTTAACATTTGTTAAGTTTGGACACCGATTGTACATTTGAATTTTCATAAGCATTCTACACATTATAATATTATATATTGGTTTAAAAATATATGTGTACTAGAACACATCACATACTCTAATGAGATCACGATGACCTTATTTTAGTATGCGTTGCACAGTTTAGTCTCCTACTGTTAATTTAAAAAGTGAATGTGGTAATTGGGTGCATGTAGTCGAACATTGCAACATAGCCCTGTGGGGTGGTAAAGCCAGTGTTATTCTCTATAGAGCTCCTCTGTTTAATTCCACTGGCTGATTGCAACGTATTCCAGATGTGTCCTCTGCCCTTTTGTGTCACCGTGGCGCTAATTGTTAGTGTTTTCTATTTCTCTTTGAGTTGCAAATTTCCCAGAAGTACCATTGTCTGGGCAAAACCACTAATTACCTCATGTAATTAGACATAAATTGTGGTGCGCAACACTGTCACATTGTACTTCAGTGGTGTGAACCTAGTATGTTTAAGAGGGCTACAGATGTAGATTTATCAGTGGAAAGGACTGTTTTTTAATTAAACGGATTAGGCTAATTCATGTTAATTAGAGTGCCACAACAAACAAATGCTAATTAACACTTGGTGACATCAGTAAGTGCTACATGTAGAAAAGGTCAACTGATTTTACAATTAATAATACTATAACTAGTCGATTAAAAGCTATGATAATCATTTTAAACCTTAAAGAAACAAGTGTGTGGCAATTATGACCCCGTGGCCATTTGCACGAGGTAATGCCGAGTTCACACTGCCTGATTTTAGCTCTGCGACAGATTTTGCGACATTGCCGACAAATGCCCGAAATTATAGGCAAATCGGTGCTCGTGCACGTAAGTGACAATCACGCAGTGTGAATGATCAAAGATCTGAGAGAAGGCGATTCAGACTCCTGCTGTGTGAAATGTGTTCTGACTGAAAATGACATCTGCGATGACCGACAGCCAATGAGAGTGTAAGATACAGGGCAGCGGGAGGTTCGGGGAGGAGTTATAGACCACAATATCTGTATTTTAATAGATACATTTACTATTCTATCAAACATAAACAAAGCACAAACATTTGCTTGACCAGCCGCAACAGCAGGACATTGCAAAATGATTTATTTACTTCAAACTCTCTTTGAAGAACACAATCCTTCCAACCATTTCCTCCGCCATAATCTTTTTTCTCTTTCTCCTTTTCACTGCAAATCAGTGCACAGAAAATTATAATTTTTTAATAACTATTCCATTATCGAGCGAGAACTCTGGTCTGTTTTGTTTTTGTTTAGGGCATGATTTGCTTTATTGATGATCGTCTCAATTATAACAATATTGAAACCACTTGCAAGTAATTGCAAGCTCAAGCTGTACATAATTTCATTCAATAAGAAGAATATATTATTCATTATTCTCAGGACAAGAGGTGTGGCTTGTCATTGTGAAAATAGTAACTCAAAATAAATATGTAATTTAATAATAATATTTTTATATTTTATTAATTATTGATCAAAAAATTATTAATCAAGAATTCTGCGTTAGTTCAGGCAGGCCATGTAGTCAAGCTCCGCTATCAGCTGATTGGAAAAATTCCAACTCCGCCCATATCAGCTGATCCGATTCCTATGCACTCAATTGGCCACTCTCAAACAGGGTGCCTTACTTAAGCGTAGCTTCAGTTCAGTCTGCTTCTTGGATGTTTTTGCTACACGCTGCTTTGCAACCCACCTCCTCCCCAGCTCCTCCTTAAACTGTTTAACTTAATCAATGTCATTCTGTTGTCATTGATACTCTGTTCTAAATGGGGGATTTCGCTGCCCTCCCATTTTTTAAACTGGTCCCCAGAATCTGCTGCTGTTCCCTGTCTTGGCTTTTCAATGTTTTTGACTTAAGTGGACCTGACTGAATTATATATAGCTGAATTATATAATACAATACTTTAATAACAACAATTGAATAAGTTGTACATCATGTGTGATTATACCCAAAAATGTACATGATACAGTCTGAAGAAAAATCATAAAATGTTATGATGTAAACCATGTTATGTAATTTCCACTAGAGGTTAATGAAGCATATTGTCAGCCCAACTGTTTGTGTGCATGTGTACATAAACTTGCTCCGGGACACATTACCATTTTATGCATCACAATCGCTCTCTAATGCTGAAGGCGGGCAACGCCGCAGTGTGTGCTGCAATTTTGAAAGAGATGCTATTAGGTTACTCCAGAGGACATTTTTATTTTATTTATGGCTCAGTGGACAGAATGGTGGTGTGACTTGTATTTCATTTTCTCCAAAAATTCCTTAGGAGAAAAATAAAAAAGCATTTCATAAAGCCTTGTAGAGACATTAGTCTCTCTTAGCTTTAAAATTAATGTGAATTGAATAGCTAGGTTATTTGGTCTTGTTGAATTTGATGACAATTGTTGATTCCTGAAATATTACAGAAATACAACATTATTGTCATTTTCTATGTGACAATGTTGAACCAGAATAATACAGCAAGGCTCCTTAAGAATATGGAGAATGTTTTTATACCTGATTCCAGGGGCGGACTGGGGCAAAAAAGTGGCCTTGGACTTTCTGGCACAAAGCGGCCCATAACAATCGGTCCGCAACACGTCAAGTCAGGTCACCTTCATTTATACAGCGCTTTTTACAACACAGATTGTTTCAAAGCAACTTTACAGTGATAATAGGAAATTAATTTTGCTTTTGAAGAAAAGTTTTTCATCTTACCAGCTCATTATGCACAGAGCAATTTTAAACACCACTTACTAACATAAAATATGGAAACGGCAGCGCGAATTAAACGCGCTCATACCAGTCTCCTACGGCTCTGTCACTGCCTACACAGTGGTCCAGCACGCGCCGGCTGCTCACGGTCATGTTGTAAATAGAAAAAGTTGTAAAAAAAAGACAACATCAAATCAAATCTGAACAGTTGCGCTACACAGTGTGTCCAATCGGATGCAAATAATCGGATTTGGACTGACAGTGTTATACTTGATTTGCCATGATTTGCTTTATTGTGGCTGATCCTGTACTACAGTTTCAGTGTTATACTTGATTTGCCATGATTTGCTTTATTGTGGCTGATCCTGTTCTACAGTTTCAGGATGATTTTCAAGCTCACGGCCATGTTGAGTACCATGAACTTAAGCAACAAAGTAGGTGTGCTGAAATACATCCAGAAAACATATTTTCCCCTCACCCTCAAAAAACCCAAAGCACTTGATCCACTTGGTTTATCCAAGGTTGAGAGTATTAAAACACACATAATGTATGCTAATCGTGTGATTACTCTTAGATGAAATTCTAAGCTGTGCAGCATTAAAAGGCCTATGGGCATTGTCAAATCAGAAGAAAAATCTGTGTTTGAATCATAAACCAATATATAAATAAAAACCTGTACTTGCGGGGAAAACATACAAATATACAGACAATATATGCATTGCTAGGATTATTCTCTCTTATTCTCTCTTTTCTGAGGGTATTTTACTTTTGCAAGTTCAAATTCAGCTCCATCAGTGGCTGATTATATGTGTAGTGTATCACGAATGTTCCTTTAAATTAAATTCATTAAATTAAAGGTTCTTTTAATTCTTTAAACCCAGGAATGCGACTTTTAGCAGGCAACCTTGCCAAAATAACATATTTTGCCTGGAGAACACCCCGGAAAGTTATTGTTTTGGGCTATAGTTTTGAGTAGCAATTGTGCGTGACATTGCAAAAACACTTGGCAACCCTGTCTGCACGCACGCTGGATTAAGTAACGTTACAAGAAAAAGATGAGTGTAAACGATCTTTGCCAGTAATAAAATAATTTAAGGATACACAGAGTACTTACCAACACGATCATCGTTTCTGAGAGAAATAGTGAAGGTGAATGCATATACGAACAAGTTCTCCGTTTAGGATAAGAGCAAATTCAACCCAAGAGCCTTCGATGACGTGGATGATTACGTTACTGTTGATCATCTGTCAATCATCGTCTAAAGCCCGCCCTGACAATTTCATTGGTCCGAACAGTTTCTGTTCGGGCATAATTACTCCTCTATGGAGCGAGTCCAGACCGAATTGCCCGAGCAAAAAAAATTGTGGGCGGGGCTAATTTCGGCTGGCATCCAGGCTAGCATTCCTCTTTTATCAACACTTGAATATGGGTAAGTTTCATAAAAAAAACAAAAAGTTGAGCAAATCACATTTTTGTCAAAAGACTACATCCAGATCGGATTCAGAATGATGATCACATGATGAACACAGATGGAGTAGATTGAGTCCATCAACACCCCTAATGCTTGCACAGTCCTAGAGCTCGTCCTGGGTCGACATTTCATTCAGTAACATTAGGTTTTGATTTATAAGATGTTTAATGTTGATGATCACGTTATTTTACATATGCATCTACTTACTGCCTGTGTTTTCATCAGGAGATCCTGTACTCATTCAGAAAATGCGTAATAGCGCCCCCTAGCATATAACAGTGAAAACACAGAAAATTCGGGAAGCGTTTTCTCACAAATAATGGAAAATTCTGTGTTTGGCAGGGAAAGAGTTAAGTACACTTAAGTGGATTTTTTTCAGTAATATGTTATCTTGAAGTAGTTTAAAAATAAAAAAAAAATACTTTTAAGATTTGAAGCAGGCTACACTACAAGTGCACATTCAATATACAATTAAGCACATTTTTCACAAAGGAGAAAACAATCTTTAGACAAAAACCCTGTTTTTTAAAAACGGTATTGAGTTTTAGAAGGTAATTAACACCTGAAGTTATCAGTTGGCTTTGGACCGATCTTAACAAGTTTCACTTCAAATCAGACCTCCAGTAATCAGCACCTACCGGCTCAATATTCAATTACCTGAAAGACTCTGAGTCAAAACCAAAACTGTGGCGGGAGTTTAGATGAAGTCATGGATAATTGGCTCATTGGTGATTGATCTGTCAGAATGTCACAATGTTGCCTGTTGAAGGTATTGCTAAAAGGTTGGTTATTCACAAGGACAGAGTTTTCTAATTGAGGCAAATTAAGGTTGATTGACAACCACTGGTTGTAGGGATTTAATTCTACCCCACCTTGAAATAATATTAAAATGCCCCTATGGTTCCTAATTTAGTTTTGGAGGTCTCCTACAACAGGTTTACATGCATCAAAGGTCAAACAACATTTCATTTTCCATTAATATACATTGCACATCACCACATTGTTTAATGATTTTCAAACAACTCAATGGATGATACAGTCTCTATAAATCCCTCCTTTCTGCAAGCCTTCTCTGCTCCGATTGGCCAGACGACCCAGTCTGTTGCGATTGGTCTACTGCGTATAGCACCTGTCGGAAACTAAATTACCATTACCATAACCGTCTGGAGGCTTCCTAATGCTGTGTTCACACCAAACGCGAATAGAGCGTCAAAATCGCATCTACCGCGTCTAGTTTGACGCTTGAACATTTTCAATCCATTCGCGCATCCAATTCGTATAAATTGAGTCTTTGAAGCGAAATAAACGTGTGTTCAAGGCGCTCCAGGAGAAATATGTCATAAAACACCACTCTGCCTCTTTTCATTTTCATTAAAAAATATATATTAGGCATTAATAGCCACACAAATATGGTCCAGGCAACTCCTACATTGTCTTCAATGCATGTATATTTAAATATTCTTAAAAAAAATTAAGTTATGAAACTTCTCTTTGCCCTCAGTCAAAACGATTTGGCAGACAACAAATGATAGATTCATGAGAGCAAAGATCGCCCGTTAGATCTACACAAGATGCACCACTACAGGACATCAGAGCCAGCGGCAAACGTCAGAAGGACTAGCCGAGGAAAGGCTGTTCTCGCCGGGGTTAATGAGCGCTGAGTGCCCGGTGATCGCCTGGATCTCACAACTCCAAAAACTAGGGGTGTAACGATTCGTTTTAACAACGATTCGATTCGTATCACGATTCGAGGTTGTCGATACGATTCAAGGACGATATTGGTTCATTTAGAACGAAACGATCCGAAACGATTCAGTGACTTGAAATCGATTCAGTAACTTCTTAGCCAAAAATTGTGTGACTGAAATAAATATCTGGATACTGGTCAGTGCAGGTGAGGTTGTAAGGTGAGGATATAAACAAACAAGTAAACAACAACTAATGGCAAATGCATTCAAATTTTATTTGAATAAAGTGCAACCAACAGTTTAGGTTGAATTAACAGGAAGTTAACCTTTTCTGCTCTCATTTTCAATATTCAATACATTTTCAATAAAAGCACAGTAAGTGTAACCAACATTTCAACAGTAGGTTAACCTGCTACTTCTGCTTTTGTTTTCCAACATAAAAATATTACAATATTAATATCAAAAATAAAGTGCAACTAACTTCTCTTCAGGTTTAATTAATAGTAGGTTTACCTGCCACTTTTGCTGTTGTTTTTCAACATTAAAATAATACAAATACAATATTAATATCAAAAATAAAGTGCAGCCAACATTTCTTCAGGTTGAATAAACTGGCTGAACCTGCTACTACTCTCAGTTTAATAAACAAACAATATTTAACAAAAGATCAAATGTAACCAACTAGCCTACTCTTCAATGACTCTACAGATCTCTTTTTCAAAAATATCAACATGATCTGATCTCAGAACACTAGTCTGTGCGTTCACTATGTCGCCAGCAGTACTAAAAACTTGCTCTACTGGCACACTGGTGCCAGGAATGCACAGGTAACAAGCAAGGGCTGAAAGTACAGGTAGCTCTTTCTCCTGGTGGCTTGATAATTTCTCGCTCGTTGGCTTTTCCTCTGCCATCCGCCATGCTATGTTTTGTTTTCTTAGCGCTGCTGCTGGTGCATGGCGATGATGTCACAGATAGGCGAATGAATCGAGTAACGTTTAACGCCTTTATCATTAAAAGTGCTAAGAAAAAACATCCCTATAAAGTCTGACGTGTTAAAATCCAATGCGTTATTAAATTATGCAGGGTTTCCCATCACGTCACTTTACCATGTGACAGCAGCAAGCAGGCTCCTGATTGGTTAACGCGGCTTGAATTGAAGCCAAAGTTCAAATTTTTTAACTCAGGCGTCACACATTAATTCGCTTCAAACGCGTGAATGCACAAAAGCACCACTCGCGTGTAACGCGCGTATCACGCAAGATGCTCAATTTGCGTCATTCGTGCGAATGAGGCGTAATCGCGTCATTTGTGCGAATGAGGCGGAATTGCGCCGTGTGAACCGCATCTATCGCGCCGCAGGACCTCCAGTTGCACGTCAACGTGCCTTTCCATTGACTTAACATTGAAATCACTCGCTCCTGACGCTCTATTCACGTTTGGTGTGAACAGAGCATAAAGCTTAGCGATTGCACACACTGTAAAGACAGTAACGATGACTTCGATTTTACCATATCAATCTGAGTCCGATGATGAAACGTTGGAAGAACTAGTTATTCAACCTGAACCTCCATCACAATGAGCAGGACATTTCTCAGTGATACACTACTCATTTTGAGGTGCATTTGAGATGTTGCAACTGTAATTCCTCGCCATCAGCATTAACAAACCGATGTGTATATTTCTAATTTATTGCGGTGCACATGCGGGAACCGTATCAATAACAGCGCATACGTTAGCCCAGCACTAATGTGAATGACTGATGTCAAATTAAAAACAAATCTTTCTCAATACTTTATCTTTGCTCAAAGTAGTAAGAACTGCATTACAGTTTTACAAAATTGCTAAGACACATTTTTTCACCCATTTTCTCACAACATTAAACAAAAATCCAAATTTTCAAACTAAACTCACAAAACCCTTGACTCTTCTGGCAAAGTCAAACAATTGCTTCATAACCATTTCCCCTGTACTCAAAATCAAACAATCCTTTCAGATCAAACACATGTGAATCAATAATATAAGCACTACAGATCATTCATTAGACACTACATCAAAAAATGGAGAACAGAGCACCCAGAATATATATTGTATATAGTGAACAATTATATATTGCATACTGTATGTACTGCAATTATTGAGCTGAATATGGAATAGTAGGCTCCTGCATGTCTGTATATTCAGCACTTGCATGCCTAAAAGATCAAATAAAAATCTGAATGAAAAACATGTTACAGTACACTCAAATACTATAAGTTGTGCAACTGCAAAATCAAGGTCAATGAGAGATTGATTCTGCTTCAGCCTCATGTCTTCATGCTGGATCTGGCCTGAGGACTTTCTCCACATCACAGGCAATGTTTTCTCTTGCCAGGCAAAGGGAAAACCCTCTAGTCTGACACATCCAGCCTTGTGTCACGGTTGTGTGACCAGGAACAGGCAGAAAACTCAGGCGATGCAATCCAAACGTGTTTTAATAGTAATAAACTCAAGGCAGGCAAACAGGAAACAGCACAACATAGCATAACGGTGACCGGACAAAAAATGAGTGAACAAGAGGAACTTAAATAGCAAACTGAAACGAGATAATTAACTAGACACAGCTGAACTAAACTTGACTAATGCGGGTAACCAAGGAAACGCATAAATGGCGGGAAAAATAACAAAGGAACATGTGACAAATCAAAACGCACAGAAAAAAACTAACAAACAGACAGACATGTGACACCTTGACAACACTGTCCACGCCTTGTTCTTTCTTGTCCTCATCCTCTTCCTCCTCGTCCACCACCTCTTACACATGCTCTTCCTCCTCTTCCTCTCAGACTTTCTAGTTTCCATCTAGTGTTGGTATCAACATTCAGTGCGTCTGTGTCACCATGTGTCACTGAACTGGCTAATATTTTGTACAGTCGGTTTGATCACATCATTAGAAATAAGTGTGAACAATTTTTAATCGTGTGTAAACAATGACAACTGTGTTTTAGTTATGTTTAACTTTTGCCTCTTGTGTTTAGTATTTTGCAACTCAAATGCATCACAGTGCGAAATGTGTTCAGTGAGTGAGAATGTGTTTAGAATTTTGAAAAAAAAAAAGAGCAGGAGATTTGCAAACAGTGCCCAACTGCCTGTTTAAAGGTGCCCTAGAATGAGTTGAAAACATATTTTAAATTGTTCTCTGATATCTACAAAGAGGGTATGTGACTTATTTAAGGGCAAACGTTGTCCAGATATGGTTTTACAGGTCCATTTACAACCCTAGAAATTGTCCCTAGAATGAAATGGTCTGTTTTTGCCTTATTTGGAAGGGTCACGAATATTAATGTAGAGTTCTGCTCTGATTGGCTGTTTCACTGCGCGGCTCATTTCAGTAGCTTCAGTGACAGCAAACACATCTAACGTTATGCTGACCGTCCTGACAATGGAGAGATTATGCATCCAACCTTATACGTTTGATCCTGTTTCTGACGAAGATGCAGATTTTGAGGAACAACCAATTGTTTTGAGATTGGAAATGGACGCTTCCATACTAAATAAAGTTTAGTCTTTATTTTCAGTAAGAACCTGCAAAACATAACGTCAGTACTATAACTTTAGCCTACATGTGAACTAGCATAACATTAACTTCCCACATGAAAAAATACTATAGTATATTATAGTAAAATTACTCTAGTATATACTATAGTGTTTTTGAACCGTACTATAGTGTAGTAAATACTATAATATACTACAATATACTACAATTTACTGTAGTATCTTTACTATAGTATGGTTCAAAAACACTATAGTATTTACTAGAGTAATTTTACTGTAATTTTACTATAATATACTATAATATACTATAGTATTTTTTAAAATGGGTTTACACGTTAACTCATTACGTCAGCAGTCACAACTTTGTTTTCAGCAATGTAAAAATATTTTAACTATTGTAATGCCTCACCATATGATTTTACAATGATAGCTTTATCACTTTGAATCACAAACTCTAAACAGCGAAGTGGTTAGTGCATAAATATGCTGTTTGTACAGTACAGTAAAGTTTTTTTTAACAAATTTACTAGATACTTGTCAAATGACTATCGTTTAAACTTAAGTGGTGGAGAAGGTGACGTTAGCTAGAAGGATCGAGTGAGCTATCTGTAAGCAACAAAACTAATAATATTAACCTTTGTCATTTGACATTTGTCATACTGTATTGTATGCTACTTGGAGTTTCGTATTGTTACTGTAGGCTACTAGCATCTTGAGTTGGATCTAGACAACACAGGGGATATTATCGTTAATGTTGTCTCACTAAGAAACTTTCAATTTAATCAGAAATTGTTTAGACAGTCAATAGTGGATCAAATCTGTTCTGCATCTGTTATGTCAATACTAGAACTTCAGCCTAAACGTTAACTAGCATATAGCATTAACTTTACTTGTTAACTCATTACGTCAGCAGTCACAACTTCGTTTTTAGCATTGTAAAAACATTTTAATTATTGTTATGTGTCACTGTATGATTTTACAATGATAGGTTATTCACTTTGATTCATCAACTCTAAACAGCGAACTGGGTAGCGCGTAAATATGTTGTTTGTACAGTACAGTTTTACAGTAGTAAAGTACTAAAGTACTAAGTACTAAAGTACTAAAGTGGATAAAATCACTACTTAATGCTTGCAGGAATATATTTGGAATTGCCCGATCGAGTGAGTTGTTTTTCAGGGGTTGGGCTTGTTCCCTTAGTTCCAGTGAAAGGAACTCTTAATGCTTCAGCATACCAAGACATTTTGGACAATTTCATGCTGTCAACTTTGTGGGAACAGTTTGGGGATGGCCCCTTCCTGTTCCATGACTGCACATCAGTGCACAAAGCAAGATCCATAAAGACATGGATGAGTTAGTTTAGTGTGGAGGAATTTGACTGGCCTGCACAGAGTCCTGACCTCAACCTGATAGAACACCTTTGGGATGAATTAGAGCAGAGACTGTGAGCCAGGCCTTCTCGTTCAACATCAGTGCCTGACCACACAAAAATGTGCTTCTTGAAGAATGATCAAAAATTCCCATAAACACACTCCTAAATCTTGTGGAAAGCCTTCCCAGAAGAGTTGAAGCTGTTATAGCTGCAAAGAGTGGGCCAACTCCATATTAAACCCTACGGATTAATAATGGGATGTCATTAAAGTTCATGTGCATGTAAAGGCAGGCATCCCAAAACTTTTGGCAATATAGTGTATCTCCAGTGGCGTAGCAAGTCAGTCCCGTGGACCGGTCAAGATTAGCCTCAGTGGCGTAACTTAAAGCCTTACTGAAAGGCCACGGAAAAAGGCCAGTGGGTTCGTTATGCACGTCAATAAATTCCCGTCAATCTTGGTTTGCTTCCTATTTATTAAATATACAAGCAATTACTTGATGAAACATAGATCAAAATTAAAATACAATTTATACAAAACGAAATTCACTTTAAAGAAAGACTTTCTCCCAAACAAAACTCAATGGTCTAAATCATGTCTGACCCCACTTGTGGTACGTTTTCTTTAACCCTCTTTCCGACAAAGGCACCGGCGCATTTTTTTCCTTTATGACAGCGGAAACAACTCACACTCCGTAATTTTTAGCCATTTGATAAGTGCAAGACATAATTATAAATAAACTATAAACAGTCTACTTTTATTTGTGTACACTCTGTGGACTGAAGGAATGGATTATTTTGCATGCACTCCAAATGCTAGTCTTCATTTAAAAAAGGTATTTTTTTATTAAACGCAAAGATTTTCATTTCAAAAGCATTTCAAAATTTAGTTTATATTTCCAACAAATGAAATTCCAAGCAAAAATAACAAAATGGTAAAAAAATAACCTTTGCGCTACCACCATACAAATTCAAACATTTCGTCCTTCTCTCCCTACGCAGTGACTAAAACCCGACAGGGGAACGGTAATTAACTGAACGTTCTAAATAAATATGCACATAAAGGCATATTTTGTACTCATCATTATACGACATGTCCAGGAGAAAATATCATCATCAATAATGATTACGTTATTATGAGAAAAGATGTCGTTAAAATGACATAATATGTAGTTATTGTATATCATAATATGTAGACATAATTGAGTGGAAAAATATAATATGTATGTGGCAGCAATGCGTCACCGTTTTGTGCCATTGTGCTCCGCAAATAATTTTTTATTAGCTTCAGTTTTGAAAATGAGCGCTCAACAGTAACAGGGATGGTAAGAAAGAGAATAAAAACTGTGCACGTCACTGAAGCTAGATGTGATAGTGTTGTTCTCAACACTCAAAAAACTGTGCAGATCTTGAACTGTTTTCATCCCAGAGATTTGTCTTTGAAAGTCTGCACGGAATGTGATCAATTGTTGTGGAAGGGCTGGAGACAAGTCTGTTATATCTCTCCACTAATCTCTGTTGCCTTTCGTATCTATCGCGTTCTTCTCCTCAGTTGCAAGTGTACGTGTGGCTGCACCACTCTGAACAAATCGGCAACTGATCGCAAAGCTGAAAACCACAATGTGATTTGTGATGTGATCTACGAAAACCCATCACATGGTGAAATTTTACCTTTTACATCTTTTGATACCATATGAAAGCTTTATTTCTTTCGAGGCTTGTCTAAAACTAAACTTATGGTTATCTAAAGTCGGCTGATCGCCATGATTTTTAGTTCACATTTTAAGAAAAACAGGTTTAAATAACGGATAGACATGAAAATGCACTATCCAAACTTGGTTGTAATTCAAGCATGCTTTGGAATATAGACCTATAAGACCTAAGGTTGGTATTGTTTTAAAGAAGACGCTTGGCAGATTATTGTAGATGTCAAATAAATTATGAAAGTAAAACAGAAAAAAAGTTATAAAAGTTTACGTTTATGAAAATGTAAAAATATATATTTTATAATAACATGTATTTTACAAAAACAAAAAATACTCTAAAACTACAAGACAATCAAAGCCAGAAATATGAACAATTTGTGTTCAAAGTTTTAGGTTGATATATCAAAAAATGTGCTTTCAGTAAGATTTTGTTTGGGCGCAGTACCAAACTTTTCCTCTAGATGACATCTAAGCTCCATTACTAACCATATAAGGGCGCCTCCATTTCCATATGGTTTGAGTGATCTGAACCATATATTTCCATAATGTTCATACATTTTATGAAGTAGACATCCTATTCAGAAGTATATAGGCAGTTTATCAGTATTTGATTTGAATTCAACCTCTAATAAATATAAAAGAACATGTGCATTATAGCTCACTGCTGCATCAAAAATTGCAAATCTATATATTTTTCCCTTTATATTTAAAACATTTCCAAAACTTTTTATCTAAAAAAAATTTACTGGATGTTATATTTTGAACTCTTGGCATGAAAACAAATTGGTTGTCTACAAATCTTAAAAAGGTCTGAACTGAATATGAAAATATGAAAACTAGAATTTATAAGCTGCATCTCTACACAAGGGGACTAGCTAACGTTACTCTGAAGAGAACAGCAATTTAGTAAGTAGTGAAATACGGTTTCTATTGTTTATCATGGGCAGTCTGAACTTGTGATCACCCGTTTAGATCGCACAGCTAGTGTACATTTTTAGAATAGCAAGCACAGCGCACCTGCTGCAAAGCTAATCTAACTCCTCTTCAGTAACTTCTCCATCATCCGATCCTTCATCTCTGGATGTGAAATAATCCATTATATGATCGTTTAGGGCACTGACATCACAAGGATTAAGCAGATTGAGGCGAGCAAGTTCACAAAAGCGATCAGTTACTTCAGACTCCGTTGTTCTCTTGTGCTCCTCCATCTCACAATACGATGACGTTGTATTAAATAAAAACTTTACGTGCCGTATAGGACTGGAGGGAAATGTGCTTTGATACACCTTTATTTTGCACCTCCGCTGGGCATGATAAATAAACATTAGAGAAAGTCTTTTCAGCTTGCCGCTATAAATCCCTATTTTTCTGCACTAAACAAGTACATTTTGCCACGATAGTTTTAGAAATGATAGACAAGATGTTATAGAATAATAATTTAATGAAAACCCAATTTTCACAAAAAATTAACATTCAACCTATTCTTCGACTTTGCTGAAAACATTCCAGCGCAACATCCGACGGGTTTTCCCAGATCGCATCACATTTCCTCTCACAAAGTGTTTTCTTTTTCTTTTCTTTTTTTGGCGCGACGATGCAGCGTCATATATAAAAATGACAGAGTAGTTCTACTGCAGTCGCGGGATGCAAAAAATAATAAACGCACACAAGAAATGACGGAGAAATTAGACATTACGGTGAGACAAGAAATTACTACACATGACATGAATACAAATATATATTTATTGTGGCCATGCATTAAAAATTAATTCCCTCGTTTTATTTCAAAGTTCCCCATGGGCGGGCCCCCTATTGGCCCGGGCCCATTTGCACGTGCATACCCTGCATGCCCAGACGCTACGCCACTGTGTATCTCCCTTTGCTTTGAACGTCGTAACTTTGCAGATGGTTTATGTTCAAACTGCCACATAACACACTATCTAAACTTAAAAAAGTTAAATCAGAATCAACCACCCCATTAATAACAGTTAATTTTACACTGAACTTAGCATTGACCCAAATACATCCATGGAGTGGGATGCTCGGCATTCCGTTGGATTTCAAACCTCACTAAGCAGAATATATGAGCGATGAGGAAAGGGGAAAATGTATTAGACTGGGGGAAAGTGTGTGGGGGTGCACCGGGGCAGTTTTTGGATGATGAAACAATTTGTTACACACCGCTTCTCCTCCCGACCAAATTGAGGAAAAGATCCACTCTATTTCGTATAGCCTGTCTCTTCTGATATCACCCTCCATAAATCTGAGGGAACCTCAATGATTAGGATTACAAAGTGAATAAAATAGTGAAGTTCAGGTGAAACTTCTCCAAAGAAACCCTGCTTACTTGACAGCCTCAAAGTATATCATGTCCAACTGTTCCACAACTAGCGCACATTAACCTCTGTAATGCCTCATTTTAAAGACAACACTGTCATCTATGTTGTCTATTGTCATATCAGACGTCAAGACGCATGGTTTATGAAAAGATTATGGCATGGTGAATGTGGGTATTATAAAATGTTGGACTGGAGGCAGTGAAGTAATTCAGGACAGCATTAATAAGGCCTGGCTTCACCACTCTAGAAACAGAACGGTTGACCACACACACAAGCTCTGCAGTGAGACACAGCAGGAGACAAAGGAGGATTCAGACTACATATATATAGAATCAGCTCGCTGCTTCACATCTCTGCACTGCAGCTTTCAATCTGTGCTCTTTGTGCTGACATAGATTTATCATCCATTCATCTGAGCAATTTAAAGACCAACTATGTAACTTTTTTTGTGCAAAATTAGGAACATTTAAATAACGAGTCAAATACGTAATCAATTCTTCTTCAAAAACATGTTTTTGTTTTACCTTGATTCACTGATACACTTTGTAATAACTGCATGCTGAGAAGCATTGGTTAAGCATTAGTAAATAGTTATTACATTACTCTTAAAGCATTAATAGCAGTTTATAAATACATCTATGAATGCTTTATTCTTTATTTATAAGCATATCTATAATGTGTTTAATAATTGTATTTTCTTAGTTTTACTTTGAGATTTAAAGGTTCAGTTTTCTCCTGAACTGCTGTTCTCTAATGTTTTAAAGTTAGTACTGAGGTAGTTTTGACACTGTGAAATATTTTATTGTATTATTAGTATTTTATCAAAAATGTATTTGTTGTATTTTGGCGCTCCTGTAATCCAATGTTGGCACTGGTAAAGTTTTATTCTTTACCAGTGCCAAGGATTGCTCCTGTCTGCCTGCTGTGTCTGTTGCTCTGTAGCTCAAGTCTGTAGCTCTGTAGAGCCTTGCTTACGTTTGAATCTTTATTTTGATATTTCCTCTTTCTTCTACTGCTAAATATAACTTACTCATCACCATACATTGTTTAAAAATTGCCTATCACGTTAAATTTGACATCACTAGCTTTTAATCTAAATCACCATCATACCTTAGCATTTCGCTAGCCTGTTAGCTTGTTCTCTCTGCACCCGGGTCTCCCTTTTTCTGAGTTCATAACTTGGATTAGTAAATTGTGTCCAGCAAACGATTGTGGTTAGTGGTAAGTTGGATTAATCAACAAACACGGTAAGTCATGTCTTCTCCTGTCATTATCACTTGCACCGCATGTCGCTTGTTTAGTGTAGGCTTCTCCGCTGGCGAACAGGGATTCACATGTGATAAATGTAAGGAGATAGTTAGGCTGACGGAGAAAATTTCAGAATTAGAAACACGCATCCATACTTTATCTGAGAGTAGTGAGGATGTAACAGTTTTAGACTCTGATTTGGATGCGAATAGCTTAGTGAACTCTGTACATTCTTCGGTTCCGGCTGCAGGGCCCTCGCAGCAGGGAAACTGGGTAACAGTGAGCCAGCATAGTCGCAGACCAAAGAACCGCTTTTCCGTTCCGATTAGAACATCAAACAGGTTCTCCCCTCTCAGTGAAGCACCCACTGAGTATCCTGTTGAAAGTGCCCTAATCATTGGCAATTCTATTACACGGAACGTGAAGATAGAGACACCAGCCACCATAGTCACTTGTTTACCGGGAGCCAGAGCACCTGACATCAAAGCAAATTTAAAAGTGCTGGCTAAAGCTAATCGTAAATTCTCTAAGATTATTATTCACGTCGGCACTAATGATGTTCGACTTCGCCAGTCGGAGATCACCAAAATTAATATTAAAGAGGTGTGTGAACTCGCTAGTACGATGTCGGAGGCTGTTTTTTGTTCTGGACCGCTCCCTGTTAAAAGGAGTGATGAGATAGTTTGCAGACTATCATCACTCAATGGCTGGTTGTCTAAGTGGTGTCTGCAAAATAACATAGGGTTCATAGACAATTGGAAAAGTTTTTGGGGCAGACCTGACCTGTTGAAGAATGATGGCATCCATCCCTCTTGGAGTGGTGCCGCTCTTCTCTCTAGTAATTTGGCACATAGTCTTAGAGCTAAACCTTGACTCACTAGGGCCCAGGTCAGGAAGCAGACAAACTCGCTAAACCGACCGTCTGCTAGCTGTCTCACGTTACCGGAGTCAGATAAATCCCAGCACATAGAGACTCTTTCACCTAGATATTATCATATAGAGACTGTGTCTGTTCCCCGAATTAGTAAATACAAGTACAGATGAACAATTGATAAAGCTGGGGTTGCTGAATATTAGATCCCTTTCCCCAAAAGCGCTTATTGTTAATGATATTATTACAGATAATAATCTAGATGTGCTCTGGCTAAAACCTGACGACTACATTACCTTAAATGAGTCCACCCCCCAAGATTATTGTTATAAACATGAGCCGCGTCAGAAAGGTAAAGGGGGAGGGGTTGCTGTAATTTATAATAATATCTTCAGTATTACTCAGAAGTCTAGTTTTAAATATAATTACTTCGAAGTTTTGTTGCTTTATGTAACGCTATGTAGTGTACATGATAAAACCCGTTCAACATTTGTGTTAGCTACTGTATACAGGCCACCAGGGCATAATACAGACTTTATCAAAGAATTTGCTGATTTTCTATCAGAGTTAGTACTGGCCGTAGATAAAGTACTAATTGTTGGTGATTTTAATATCCATGTAGACAACGGAAAAGACGTATTGGGATTAGCATTTAAAGACACACTAAACTCTATTGGAGTTAGGCAACACGTGTCAGGAGCCACTCATCGCCATAATCATACTTTAGACCTAATATTGTCACATGGAATATATGTTGATACCGTTGAAATTCTGCAGCAGAGCGATGACATCTCAGATCATTACTTAGTATCATGTATACTTAATTTAGCTAAGGTTGCAAAGCCGCCCCCTTGCTTCAAAAATGGCAGGACAATCACTGCCGCTACTAAAGATTGCTTTTTAAATAATCTCCCTCATCAGTATCATCTGCTCGGCATCCCAGATAGTACAGAAGAACTCAATGCTTGGGTTAACAGCCGAGCACACCCGGGCCCTTAAAACAGCAGCCAGAAAAATGGAGCGCAGCTGGAAGAAAACAAAATTACAGGTATTTCGTAATTCGTGGAAAGAGCACATGATCACATACAGAAAGGCCGTAAAAACTGCTAGATCTGCTTATTTCTCAACTCTCTTGGAAGAAAACAAACACAACCCAAGGTATTTAGTCGATACAGTGGCTAAATTAACCAAAAATAAAGCTTCAACTTCTGATGATTGTAAACAGCACAGCAGTAATGACTTTATGAACTTCTTCACATGTAAGATTGATAATATTAGTAAAAAAAATTTAACCATGCAGCCGTCTACTACAGCATCACATCAGACAGAGCATTGTAGTGTCACTGAGGAAAAATTACACTCATTCACTGCTATAGGAGAAGAAGAATTGGCTAAACTTGTTGAATCATCAAAATCAACAACATGTATGCTCGACCCTATACCGACTAGGCTATTAAAAGAGATGCTACCAGAGGTCATAGATCCTCTTCTTAATATCATTAATTCATCTTTGTCATTAGGATATGTACCGAAAACTTTTAAGTTGGCTATTATTAAACCACTTATTAAAAAAACGCAACTTGATCCTACAGATTTAGTCAATTATAGACCAATCTCAAATCTACCCTTTCTGTCAAAAATACTTGAAAAGGCAGTGTCTTCACAATTATGTTCCTTTTTAGAAAGAAATGGTATCGGTGAGGATTTCCTGTCAGGATTTAGACCGTATCATAGCACTGAGACTGCTCTCATCAGAGTTACAAATGATTTACTCTTATCATCCGATCGTGGCTGTATCTCTCTATTAGTGTTACTCGATCTTAGCGCTGCATTTGATACTATCGACCACAACATTCTTTTGAATAGACTCGAAAATGATGTAGGTATTAGTGGAATTGCATTATCATGGTTTAAATCATACCTATGCGACCCTTATCAGTTTGTAGTAGTAAATGAAGATATGTCACACCGATCGCAAGTTCAGTATGGAGTACCGCAAGGCTCAGTGCTAGGACCGCTACTCTTCACCCTGTACATGCTACCACTGGGAGATATCATTAGGAAGCATGGCGTTAGTTTTCATTGTTATGCTGACGATACTCAGCTCTATATTTCTTCACGCCCTGAAGAAACTTACCAATTCACAAGATTAACGGAATGCATAGCTGATATAAAACATTGGATGACCGGTAATTTCCTGCAACTCAATTCAGAAAAAAATGAATTTTTAATTATTGGACAAAAAAGCTCCACAAGTAGTAGCCTAGAATACTGTCTAACACTTGATGGCTGTTCTGTCAAGTCCTCGTCGTCAGTGAGGAACCTGGGTGTGCTCTATGATACCAATCTTTCGTTTGAAAGCCACGTTTCTAGCATCTGTAAAACTGCTTTCTACCATCTTAAAAATATATCTAAATTACGGCACATGCTCTCAATGCAAAATACTGAACAGTTAGTTCATGCGTTCATGACCTCAAGGTTAGATTATTGTAATGCTCTACTGGGTGGTTGCCCTGCTCGCTTAATAAATAAACTCCAGCTGGTCCAAAACGCAGCAGCTCGAGTTCTTACTAGAACCAGGAAGTATGACCATATTAGCCCAGTTCTGTCAACACTGCACTGGCTGCCTATTAAACATCGCATACATTTTAAAATCTTACTTATTACTTACAAAGCACTAAATGGTTTAGCTCCCCAATACTTGAGCGAGCTCTTAACATATTTTACTCCATCACGTCTACTGCGGTCTCAAAATTCTGGCCAGTTGATAATACCGAGAATATCCAAATCAACTGCAGGCGGTCGATCCTTTTCCTATTTAGCTCCAAAACTCTGGAACAGTCTTCCTAACATTGTTCGGGAAGCAGACACACTCTGTCAGTTTAAATCTAGACTAAAAACACATCTCTTTACTATTGCATACACATAAAACACTTTTTCAATGAAATGATTGTTAGGCTGCATTAACTAGGTCAGCCGGAACCGGGAACACTTCCCATAAGTCAAGTCAACTTTATTTATATAGCGCTTTTAACAATGTAGATTGTTTCAAAGCAGCTTTACAGTGTTAAACAGGAAAATAATGCAGCATAATTTTATTCAGCTGTATAGCCATTCTGGAAAAATTTCAAGTATCATACAGTGACAGTGTGGGCTTTAGATCAATAATTTGATCAGTAATTTAGTTTAAATGGTTAATTTAGTTTATTATTTAGATGTATTTCGATGTTTAGTTGAAAAATGTAGTGTCCCCAACTGAGCACGCCAAGCCAGAGGCAACAGTGGCAAAAAGTGTTTTATGTGTATGCCACAGTAAAGAGATGTGTTTTTAGTCTAGATTTAAACTGACAGAGTGTGTCTGCTTCCCGAACAATGTTAGGAAGACTGTTCCAGAGTTTAGGTGCTAAATAGGAAAACGATCGACCGCCTGCAGTTGATTTGGATATTCTCGGTATGATCAACTGGCCAGAATTTTGAGACCGCAGTAGACGTGATGGAGTATAATATGTTAAGAGCTCGCTCAAGTATTGGGGAGCTAAACCATTTAGTGCTTTGTAAGTAATAAGTAACTTTTTCAATGAAATGATTGTTAGGCTGCATTAACTAGGTCAGCCGGAACCGGGAACACTTCCCATAAGTCAAGTCAAGTCAAGTCAACTTTATTTATATAGCGCTTTTAACAATGTAGATTGTTTCAAAGCAGCTTTACAGTGTTAAACAGGAAAATAATGCAGCATAATTTTATTCAGCTGTATAGCCATTCTGGAAAAATTTCAAGTATCATACAGTGACAGTGTGGGCTTTAGATCAATAATTTGATCAGTAATTTAGTTTAAATGGTTAATTTAGTTTATTATTTAGATGTATTTCGATGTTTAGTTGAAAAATGTAGTGTCCCCAACTGAGCACGCCAAGCCAGAGGCAACAGTGGCAAGGAAACCAAAACCCCATTAGGTGACCTAATGGAGAAAAATAAACCTTGGGAGAAACCAGGCTCAGTCGGGGTGCCAGTTCTCCTCTGGTCAATTAACAAACAGCGTATTATTATTATTATTCAGGCAGTTTTACAGCTCGGAGGTCATAATAGATCAGAATATTCGAGGGACCGGGGGCAACATGCTGGAGACGGGTTTATTGAGGATGATGTTGATTAAATAATTATTAAAGTGCAATATTCGAATGATCGGAGGCAACACGCAGGAGACGGGTTTATTGAGATGCCGTGTCGATGAGGCAGTTTCAGGGGGAGTCTAATCACGGTCTCCCAGACACTTCGGGGTCCTGTGTTGGTCTTCTCTGGGCGCAGGTCCACCATCTGATCTGGATACGGCCCGGATCCGGCTGACTGCAGTAAACCTCGGGATAAAACAGAGAGACTAACATTAGCGTAGATGCCATTCTTCTGATGATGTAACGAGTACATCAGGTGTTATGGGAAGTGTTCCCGGTTCCGGCTGACCTAGTTAATGCAGCCTAACAATAATTTCATTGAAAAAGTGTTTTATGTGTATGCCACAGTAAAGAGATGTGTTTTTAGTCTAGATTTAAACTGACAGAGTGTGTCTGCTTCCCGAACAATGTTAGGAAGACTGTTCCAGAGTTTAGGTGCTAAATAGGAAAACGATCGACCGCCTGCAGTTGATTTGGATATTCTCGGTATGATCAACTGGCCAGAATTTTGAGACCGCAGTAGACGTGATGGAGTATAATATGTTAAGAGCTCGCTCAAGTATTGGGGAGCTAAACCATTTAGTGCTTTGTAAGTAATAAGTAAGATTTTAAAATTTATGCGATATTTAATAGGCAGCCAGTGCAGTGTTGACAGAACTGGGCTAATATGGTCATACTTCCTGGTTCTAGTAAGAACTCGAGCTGCTGCGTTTTGGACCAGCTGGAGTTTATTTATTAAGCGAGCAGGGCAACCACCCAGTAGAGCATTACAATAATCTAACCTTGAGGTCATGAACGCATGAACTAACTGTTCAGCATTTTGCATTGAGAGCATGTGCCGTAATTTAGATATATTTTTAAGATGGTAGAAAGCAGTTTTACAGATGCTAGAAACGTGGCTTTCAAACGAAAGATTGGTATCAAAGAGCACACCCAGGTTCCTCACTGACGACGAGGACTTGACAGAACAGCCATCAAGTGTTAGACAGTATTCTAGGTTACTACTTGTGGAGCTTTTTTGTCCAATAATTAAAAATTCAGTTTTTTCTGAATTGAGTTGCAGGAAATTACCAGTCATCCAATGTTTTATATCAGCTATGCATTCCGTTAATCTTGTGAATTGGTAAGTTTCTTTAGGGCGTGAAGAAATATAGAGCTGAGTATCGTCAGCATAACAATGAAAACTAACGCCATGCTTCCTAATGATATCTCCCAGTGGTAGCATGTACAGGGTGAAGAGTAGCGGTCCTAGCACTGAGCCTTGCGGTACTCCATACTGAACTTGCGATCGGTGTGACATATCTTCATTTACTACTACAAACTGATAACGGTCGCATAGGTATGATTTAAACCATGATAATGCAATTCCACTAATACCTACATAATTTTCGAGTCTATTCAAAAGAATGTTGTGGTCGATAGTATCAAATGCAGCGCTAAGATCGAGTAACACTAATAGAGAGATACAGCCACGATCGGATGATAAGAGCAAATCATTTGTAACTCTGACGAGAGCAGTCTCAGTGCTATGATACGGTCTAAATCCTGACTGGAAATCCTCACAGATACCATTTCTTTCTAAAAAGGAACATAATTGTGAAGACACTGCCTTTTCAAGTATTTTTGACAGAAAGGGTAGATTTGAGATTGGTCTATAATTGACTAAATCTGTAGGATCAAGTTGCGGTTTTTTAATAAGTGGTTTAATAATTGCCAACTTAAAAGTTTTCGGTACATATCCTAATGACAAAGATGAATTAATGATATTAAGAAGAGGATCTATGACCTCTGGTAGCATCTCTTTTAATAGCCTAGTTGGTATAGGGTCGAGCATACATGTTGTCGATTTTGATGATTTAACGAGTTTAGCCAATTCTTCTTCTCCTATAGCAGTGAATGAGTGTAATTTTTCCTCAGTGACACTACAATGCTCTGTCTGATGTGATGCTGTATTAGACGGCTGCATGGTTAAAAATTTTTTCCTAATATTATCAATCTTACATGTGAAGAAGTTCATAAAGTCATTACTGCTGTGCTGTTTACAATCATCAGAAGTTGAAGCTTTATTTTTGGTTAATTTAGCCACTGTATCGAATAAATACCTTGGGTTGTGTTTGTTTTCTTCCAAGAGAGTTGAGAAATAAGCAGATCTAGCAGTTTTTACAGCCTTTCTGTATGTGATCATGTGCTCTTTCCACGAATTACGAAATACCTCTAATTTTGTTTTCTTCCAGCTGCGCTCCATTTTTCTGGCTGCTGTTTTAAGGGCCCGGGTGTGCTCGTTGTACCACGGCGTTGGACTATTTTCTTTAATCTTCTTTAAGCGCAGAGGAGCAACTGTGTCTAAAGTACTGCAAAAGAGAGAGTCAATAGTTTCTGTTGCAACATCGAGTTCTTCTATACTATCTGGGATGCTGAGCAGATGATACTGATGAGGGAGATTATTTAAAAAGCAATCTTTAGTAGCGGCAGTGATTGTCCTGCCATTTTTAAAGCGAGGGGGCGGCTTTGCAACCTTAGCTAAATTAAGTATACATGATACTAAGTAATGATCTGAGATGTCATCGCTCTGCTGCAGAATTTCAACGGTATCAACATTTATTCCATGTGACAATATTAGGTCTAAAGTATGATTATGGCGATGAGTGGCTCCTGACACGTGTTGCCTAACTCCAATAGAGTTTAGTGTGTCTTTAAATGCTAATCCCAATACGTCTTTTCCGTTGTCAACATGGATATTAAAATCACCAACAATTAGTACTTTATCTACGGCCAGTACTAACTCTGATAGAAAATCAGCAAATTCTTTGATAAAGTCTGTATTATGCCCAGGTGGCCTGTATACAGTAGCTAACACAAATGTTGAACGGGTTTTATCATGTACACTACATAGCGTTACATAAAGCACCAAAACTTCGAAGGAATTATATTTGAAACTAGACTTCTGAGTAATACTGAAGATATTATTATTACCATAACACCTGGGGCCCTATCTTGCACCCAGCGCAATTGACTTTGTACACCGACGCATGTGTCATTCCTATTTTGCACCCGCGCAAAGCGCGCTTTTCCCTCCACAGAAGCACGTCGCTAAACTAGTGAATGAACTTGCGCTACCTGGGCGGTTCAGCGCAAAAAAGGAGGCGTGTTCCGACGCAAACAATCCCTGGTGCTATTTTGCTGTTCCATTAAACAATTGCGCCACTGACCAGAAAAAACCTAGTCTAAAGTCAGTGGCGCGTTGCACTTTGCTCATGTAATCTACACAGATGCAACAGTTATTTTTGCAAATCATAAATTGTTACACTAAAAAATATTAACACATGAGATGACGGAAATCATTGTGGTGTGCCACGAAGATGTGAAAAAATAGGCATAAATCTAGCTTACAAATTATTCAGGCTAATTGTAGTCTAATAATTAAGGAGACCTGTTTGCCCAATAGTGGCAACTTCTGGCAAGACATATATGTATATAAGGACATCTAACAAATTGGTTTGTCCGTCAAGAAAATCGGTGAGGGTGGACGCAGCGATGTCCTCTGCTGGCGTCAGGTCCTGAGTAGAGGCAGATCCACCTCCCGTTACACGGCGTGCCCGATTGATGCTGGCAAGCTTGGACTTTCCCCGTCTTCTGATGTCATTGTAGCGCTTGCGGCACTGGTGCGACGTCCTGGGGATGCCAGCTGATGAAACAATTGTGCCTATTTCCTCCCACGCCTGTTTAACCGACGCTATTTTGGGTGGGTTTCTCCCATCCCCATACAACACAACTTCTCTGTCTTTCACTGCTCTTACAAGAACATCAGTCTCCTCGGCTGTGAACCGCGCCTGGTAAATACGCCATAATAATAGCAATCCATAATGGAACTTGCGCACCTGCTTTTACAGGGAATGTTGGATGACGCTCTGATTGGTTTATTCACGTTACGCCCAAACCACACCTATGAATAATGAAGGTACTTCAGACCAACCCATTTTAGATTTGCGCCGGGCGCACGAGCCATTTATCCCGCCGGGAAAATAGCAACAGCGCCGAGACCCGCCCACAAAGTTACTTGTGCTTCGCGCTTTGACACTTGCGCTTCAGATCGTTAAAATAGGGCCCCTGATGTACTCGTTACATCATCAGAAGAATGGCATCTACGCTAATGATAGTCTCTCTGTTTTATCCCGAGGTTTACTGCAGTCAGCTGGATCCGGGCCATATCCAGTTCAGATGGTGGACCTGCGCCCAGAGAAGACCAACACAAGACCCCGAAGTGTCTGCAGAGACCGTGATTAGACTCCCCCTGCAACTGCCTCATCGACACGGCATCTCAATAAACCCGTCTCCGGCGTGTTGACTCAGATTGTTCGAATATTACAATTAAATAATACTTAAATCGATATGTCATCCTCAATAAACCCGTCTCCAGCGTGTTGCCTCCGATCATTCGAATATTGCACTTTAATAATTATTTAATCAACATCATCCTCAATAAACCCGTCTCCAGCATGTTGCCCCCGGTCCCTTGAATATTCTGATCTATTATGACCTCTGAGCTGTAAAGCTGCCAGAATAATAATAATAATACGCTGTTTGTTAATTGGCCAGAGGAGAACTGGCCCCCCGACTGAGCCTGGTTTCTCCCAAGGTTTATTTTTCTCCATTAGGTCACCTAATGGGGTTTTGGTTTCCTTGCCACTGTTGCCTCTGGCTTGGCTTGCTCAGTTGGGGACACTAAATTTTTCAACTAAACATCGAAATAAATCTAAATAATAAACTAAATTAACCATTTAAACTAAATTACTGATCGAATTATTGATCTAAAGCCCACACTGTCACTGTATGATACTTGAAATGAACTGATGACATCAGCGTTTTTTCCAGAATGGCTATACAGCTGAATAAAATTATGCTGCATTATTTTCCTGTTTAACACTGTAAAGCTGCTTTGAAACAATCTACATTGTTAAAAGCGCTATATAAATAAAGTTGACTTGACTTGACTTATTCAGCAATGTTCACATTTTACAGAAATGTCTCTTTTTATCAGATTGCAGAGTGTGATGTTCTCATTCGAGTATTTGACAAGAAAACCAGACGTGTGCATTCAGTATGCTTTACTGTGAAATCAGACAGTTATTACACAGACAGCCGTCATCCCTCGTGGGCTTAATGCTAGTGTACTGTTGTTTACACACCGTAATACGGCAGGCGTACCTCCGTGCGTCATAACGTAAAACATCACTGTCGTAAACCTCATACTGCATATCCTAAACACTACATCACTCCTTTTTTTTTAACAACTAGATCCACTACTTTGGACATATGTGACTTACTTACTTGTCTTCTGTAACAACAACATTACTTGTCGTACGTAGCTTGGCAGTACAAATGTAAACATATAATTCAAACCTGTGCTAGAACAAACACATTCAAGTAATTTATCAAGTGTGCTTAGAATGAATAGTATCAAAGTGCAACAGTACTTCATAATCACTGAAGTACATTATTATGCATTGTGCAAATAGTTTTGAAAAGAGAAAGAACAGTCCTTTGGGAACCTTTAGGTTAGTCTTTTAGACAGAACAGTCATTCAGAAACCTTTAGACTCATCTATTGCTGTATTGGGTGTAAACATTCTTCACTCAAGCTCATAGTCTTTGAGGTATGCAGGACGCTGGCGGTTAACTCGAAAAGGATACCTTGGTTTCACAGCAACAATGTCCTCATTATCAACAATTCTCTCATCCTCCTCACCCAGAGCTGTGGGCGCATCTTTTGTCTTGGAGATTATTTTTTTGAAGAAAGACGAATTCCTTGTTATGGAATGTCCATCTCGGGTTGCTGTGACCATGGAGCAATTGACCTCTGCCACAGTGTATGGCTTGATGTTGTATGGGGTAGTGAGTTTGTTGTGCTTGGGTTGTTGGTAGAGTACCTTGTCACCAGGGGTGAATGTGATTGGCTTAGCACGATGGCGCGCGTCGGAGTTGGATTTCATCTTTGCTTTTGCATTAGTGTCCCTCTCCCTGATGATGTGATCATTGTTGCATTCGCAGGTTGTGGTGATCAACGGGATCTTGGTATGAATTTTACGCTTAAACAACAATTCAGCAGGTGACACTTCTGTGGTGCTGTGTGGTGTGGCGCGATACTCACGGAGAAACGTGTTGAGTCTCTGTTTCCACGGGGTGTTCTGCGTCTCCGCCACACGGATTGCTTTTCCAAGAGTGCGCATGAAACGTTCTGCTGTTGCATTTGCTCGAGGCCAGAGAGGTGTTATTTTCCGATGGTGGAAACCTAGATGGCCTGCAAACTTGGAAAACTGGTCACTGTTAAAAGGGGGCCCGTTGTCTGTTTTTAGAACTCTGGGAATTCCAAACATCGAGAACACTTTGTCGATGATTGGGATGACTGTGTTTGCTGAGACAGATCTTACAATTTCAACAACTGGGTAGCGAGAATATTCATCTATGACAACTAGGCGTGTATAGGCGTGTTGGCTTGACATGCTAAACAGTTCTTGACCGTTAGTTCTGCTTTCTGGTCTATGCTAGGAAACCAGACCTTTGACCTGAGCAGTGTCTTAGTCTTTACAATGCCCTGGTGTCCTTCATGGGCTAGCTGTAACACTCTGTGCTCGAGGGATGCAGGGATGACGATTCTCGTACCTCGCAGGATGATGTCGTCGGTGTGGGACACCGTGAGCTCCCCACTAATCTGTCTGTACTTTTTCAGTATTTCAGCATGTTGTGTGTCGCCTGTAATTTTGTGCCATGTGTTGTCTCTGATGTGGGCACTAACCTTTTGCAGGATTGGGTCTTTTAGTGTTTCCTCTTTTATCTCCTGGAGAGTCATGGCTTTTGGTGTGGCATGCTCAGCTACAAAGTTGACATACTCCTCTGCCACTTTCACCGCTCTTGTGCTTCCGCTCATCTGCATCGGGATAGGGTGACGGGAGATGTAATCGGCAGGGTTGTCTGCACCTTTTCTGTACTCTACCCTGAAGTTGTAGGGCTGTAGTCTCAGTCCCCATCTCTCGATCCTTGCAGGTGGTTTTGAACGAGGGTTGTTCCATATGACCTCTAGAGCTTTGTGGTCAGTGACAAGTATGAATGGGTTGCCATACAGGTATAAGTGAAAGTGTTCACAGCTCCACACAATGGCCAATGCCTCCTTTTCCGTTTGTGAGTAACGTCTTTCTACGTCGCTGAGAGCACGGCTGGCGTATGCAATGGTATGCCTCTCTCCCTTTCCATCCTTTTGGTAGAGAACAGCGCCTAGACCGACTGGGCTAGCATCTACCACGAGCTCTGTGTCTTTGGCTGGATCAAAGTATGACATTACCATGTTGCTGGTCAGGCTGTCTTTGATCGTCTGTAGTGCTCTGGCATGCTCAGGGGTCCAGTGCCATGGTGTGTCTTTTCTGGTCAACTCACGTAGTGGTGCAGAGATGGAAGCAAAGTCTTTGATAAAACGAGCACTGTAGTTCGCCATTCCTAGCAGACTCCTGACTTCAGTCAGGTCTTGTGGATCACTCGCCTGCTGAATAGCAGTAATTTTTTTCGGGTCGGCTGAGATTTCACCAGCTGAAAAAATAAATCCAAAGAATTCAAGTTTACTTTTGTTAAACTCACATTTCTTTTTGTTGAGTGTGAGCCCTCTGTCTTTAAGTCTCTGGAACACAGCTCTGAGGCTGTCGTCATGGTCTTTCTGTGTTTTACCATACACAATGATGTCATCACTCAGATTCTTTACTCCTTTGATGCCTTGCAGCGTCTGGCAGATCGCATTTTGGAACACCTCTGCTGCTGAAGATATCCCGAAATTCAGGCGCTTGTATCGTCTCAAACCAAGGTGTGTGGTAAAGGTTGTGATGTACCTGCTGTCGGGGTGGAGTTCTAGCTGATGGTAACCAGCAGTCAGGTCAAGCTTGGAGAAGACTGTAGCTCCATTCAACTCGTGAATTACGTCATCCATGGTGGGAGTTATGTGGCGTTCACGTTGTATGGCAGTGTTGGCCTGTCTCATGTCGACACAGACTCGAACTTTGTCCGGATCCTTTGGCTTGGGTGGTGTCACGATGGGGGAGACCCATGGCGTAGGGCCTGTGACTGTCTCGATGACGTCGTCATCCTCAAGCCGTTTCAGCTCTTCTTCGACCTTCTGTCGGATGTGAAAAGGCACTCGCCTATGTGGCTGACAGGTTGGGTGAATGTCAGTGTTGATGTGAAGCTTTACCTGAAAGTCTTTCAGCATGCCAATGCCCTCGAACAGCTCTGGGTGTTTCTGTACCAACTCGTCAGCTACTGTTTGACCGGTTGTAGCAGACACAGTGTTGATGATCTTGATGAGGCCTAGCTCTTTAGCGGTGTTATAGCCTTGCAGAGAGCAGCTATCACCCTTCATTACATAGAACTCGGCTGTGGTTTTCTTATTATCTGTCTCTGTGCTACATGTGAATGCACCGGTTATGGGCAGTGGTTCAGTGTTGCCATATGGGAATATCTTTATATCAGCTGGGCTGAGCTGTGGGCATGGTCTCAGGGTACAGAGGACTGATTCACTAATAATGTTCACTGCAGCTCCGGAATCAATCATTGCTGCAATTTTTACACCATTAAGCCAAATGTGTGTGCATGGTTGAGTGATATTCTTGTTGCTACTGGCAGCAAATACATAAGCTTCATCACTACTAGACGAGTCATGTGTGGTACTTTGTGTTGTGCTGGTGATGTTGTACACTTTCTTGTGCGTTTTGTGTTGCTTACTGTTGTCTCTGTGTTTTATTTCAAAGTCTTTCCCAGGTGTTCTTTGTTTTGCCCTGCACTGCTTGGCGAAGTGATTTAGTTTCCCGCATGCTTTACAGTCTTTTCCTTTTGCTGGGCAGTTTCCGTCATGTGGATAATTTCCACCGCAATTCCTGCACTGGACGTTGGGCTTTGCTCTCCCGGCGCGTCGGCTGGTAGCTGTTCGCCCATTCTGATGCACTGCATTCACTGATGCAGCTACACTCTGCTCCATGCCAGCTGCTTGTTGCTCGGACAGTTCTAAAGTTCTCCCGTATTCGAGAAGGTCATCCAGGCTCTTTTCGGGTTCTCTGAGCGCTCTTCTACGTAGCCTGGTTGAACTGCAGCTTTGGATCAGCTGTGCTTTTATTTCATGGCTTACGTCGGCAAACTCACAATTCTTTGCTAGCATGCGTAGTCTGGTACAGTATGTGTCTAGGTTCTCGCCCGGCTGCTGTACTGCCTTTCGGAATATATATACTTGATACTGGATGTTCTTTTTAGGCGTAAAATACGTGCTTAGCTTCTGCTTAACATCAGCAAACTTATCTTCCTCTGCTGCTAACGTGTCATAGATGTCATGCACGCGCTCTCCCGCCAAGTGCAGTAATAATGCCTTCTGCCTTGCATCTCCGGTAATGTTCACTGCTGTAATATAGTTCTCAAACCTTTGCATCCATTTTGTCCAGCGTGGTCCTACTGAGCTCGGATCCGTTTCGGTATCAAAGGCTTGCAGAGCGACGTGTTTCCCAGTGACATTTTTTTTTTCTTTTTATCCTCGTAGCCAATGTGATGTTCTCATTCGAGTATTTGACAAGAAAACCAGACGTGTGCATTCAGTATGCTTTACTGTGATATCAGACAGTTATTACACAGACAGCCGTCATCCCTCGTGGGCTTAATGCTAGTGCACTGTTGTTTACACACCGTAATACGGCAGGCGTACCTCCGTGCATCATAACGTAAAACATCACTGTCGTAAACCTCATACTGCATATCCTAAACACTACACAGAGGCTCATTTTACTGCGCAGTTATGTTTTCTGGAGGTGTACAGGAATTTTATTTTCTATGACATTGAAGAGGTTTATTTTTCATTTTATATTAAGTTACCAGCTGAAAAGTTTTTGCATCTTGAAATAAATATTTCTATGTTCTGTTTCACTCTGTGTTGTGTTTGTTTTCCTTTTCTGTTTAGAAGAAACTGAGCCTTCACTAGGCCTAAATAGCCCTCACTTTAGATGAGCTCACAAAAATAGTTAACTGAGAACTACTAAATGTTTAGTTTAAACTACCTGCATTAATCATGAATTACAGTAGAAATACGTTAATAAAGCATTTATTAACACACTGAGTAACTAATACTATATGTCTAAATAATAAGATGTATAAATAATAATAATAATTATTGATTACATTTATGTAGCGCTTTTCTGTACTTTTTGGTATTCAAAGCGTTTAACCAAATGTAAATGTACATTTAAATAGTTTATTCATCATTCACTTACACTTTCTAAATTATCTCAAGAACCATTGACAACTCCTAAATAACTGTTTTTTAAATAATGTAATAATTAATTTAGAAATGATTAATTGATCATTAATAAAGTATGAAAATACAATTGTTAAACACATTATAGATATGCTTATAAATCAAGAATAAAGCATTTATAGCTGTATTTATAAACTGTTTATGAATGTCTATTAATGCTTGAATGATGGATTAACTATTTACTAATGCTTAAAGCTACACTGTGTAACTTTTTTAGTCTATTCTTAGCTAAAAACACTTAGTTCTTTCAAAAATATATGTGCTCATTAATGTATATTTACTTCTTTCAAGTAATAAAGTATTCTCGTAAGTTTATAATATGCCATTGAAAATACATAAGGTAATGGGATCTAACGGTGGTCGCCATGTTGCCCCTCCATCTTGAAAGTACATTAGCCAAAGAGGGACATACCCGTAAATTCAAGCTTCGCCTTTGGCGTTTTAACCGGTTTTAACACTCGATGGCTCTGTACAAAATTCCCTGCCTCGCGCATGTGCGCGTCAACTTGTTCAGACTTGTCTGGTGCATGTGCAGAGAGTTTTCATCTCAGCAGCGTCCAGTAACAGAGTTATACAAAGTTTTCCTGGCTTGTTTATTCCTCAAAAGTCTGTTTTTTCTTGTGTGGTATTTCTGTGCGTTAATAACTCCGTAAGTAATAATAGTTATTGTCATTGTAGATGTGTTTCATAGTGTATCATCGCGTAATTCAGTTGATGTCACCTCAGAAGTATTTTTGTGTCAACATACAATAGCGTAATGCTCACCTATTTGAATAATCATTCAGTTATTTTGTTATCAACAATGTTTATTCGTTTATAGAAAATATTTGCTTGTAATGTATGTTGATGGAAATATGTATCAGGTCTGATCTGCATATTAACAATTGTTATACAGAGCGCACTGCAGTGCTAACGTTAAAGCGGCGCACACACTTATGTAACCCGACAGCGCTTGTTAGCAGCAGCAGCTGCAGCTCAGCTCCTTTTAATGCAGCTGCATTTAGCGCCTATATATGGTACAATAAGCTCTGGTTTACGGTTACATTATACAAATGTAACTTATAAGTATAGTTATACAGTTCTTAACTGTGTATGTATATTTACCATCCTTATTTATTCTCTCACAGAAACCACATTTATGTACATATCCACGCAAACCTGTTTATGCCTTGCAATTGGATGACTGAATAAACATTACTATCATCAAAGTTCACTCTGGATTAGCTGCAGTTCTTTCTAGCCGAATAATTAGGCCAGTTGAGTTCCAACCATCCCACTGCTCACAGAATATCCCACAGGCACTGTGTCAAATGTGGACGAGGTCGAACTGGAAGCCATGTTAATCTTGGACTAAATCGGCCACCTTAGGAGTAGAAACCAAATCGGAATTGAGAGGAACAGAAACTAAAATTCACTGGATGGTCATATACCTTTTCACCACTAGATGGGGGAAAATATCACACAGTGTAGCTTTAACTATTGAATCATAGCAGCTATTATAATGTGTTACAGACTATGATTTATAAGTGTTTATATTTTAGACCTAGCGGGATTGTTGTCGCAGGAAATTGCATCCATACGTCACACTCACCGGTGCGTCTCACATGCTCAGATTTTCAGTTTCTGAGATTTTCTGTTTCCGTGGAACATATATGAATATTCATGAGATTCCTAGACATGCGCAAACTGAGAATTTTAGAATTTTAACTTGTATTTTGATCAAAAACATGCAGCCTTATTGAACAATAACACAAAACATAAAGAATCTTAATCATAAACATTTCAACCGTATTATGTATATACCAAATATACACTGCCGGCCAAAAAAAAGTCTCTGTTTGGATTTAAATAGGAAAATGCTTAAGAGTCAATGATTGGATCAATGTTGCAGTGATTATTATTGTTGCTATCATGTTATATGATTGGGAAAAGTT
This sequence comes from Gobio gobio, assembly GCF_949357685.1. NCBI lineage: Eukaryota > Metazoa > Chordata > Actinopteri > Cypriniformes > Gobionidae > Gobio > Gobio gobio. The sequence goes on along the minus strand of NC_137107.1, from coordinate 11,098,565 downwards.
CTTCTAACCCTAATTGGTGGATTGTATAGCTTTTCACCAACAATTGATGCACCTCTTGATGAAAAAATTACTTCACAACAATTATTGCCTGCCAACAGCTTTTCTTGAAGAAACTCTGAAACAATCTGGCAGTGGACTGGGTCTGCATGATATAAAGTACACCACCTTTCAAAGACATCAAAGCCATTTAAGGGCATACATCCTACAGCCCTAGCACTCAGAATGGTCTCTATTACATCCGCTGAAAGTCCAGCATCCCTTAGCCGGTCCCCCTCAGGGGCCAAACATGAAGGTTCCATAGCTTAGGCCGGGGATGGAATACAGCGAGCCATCGAAGAGAGATATTATTTCTGAGAACCAGACTCTGGTCGGCCAACAAGGCACTATTAACACCCTTGTTGACAACCTTCGTCAGGAATCCCGGGAGCAGAGGAATTGGTGGAAACGTATATAGACGCTTCCTGGGACATGTATGGGCCATGCTGTCCAGACCCAGGGGGGCGAGAAGTAAAGGGGACATTGCGCGTTTCCCTTTGAAGCGAAGAGGTCCACCTCTGCTTCGTAATATCTTTCCCAGATCCGACTGACTACATCAGGATGGAGCTTCCTAGCCCCCGTGTGTAGCATCTCGTCTGGATTACAGATCTCCTCCCATATTTGAACTTCCGGCAATGCCAGAAGAAGTATTTCAGGGTCAGAAATACAGCCATCAATTCGTGACAACTGATGTGTCAATGGAGATGACGGCCCCTTCAGACCCCTTGGGCTGGATGGCCATCTAAGTACGCTCCTCAGCCCATCAGGGAAGCGTCTGTTGTGACGACAGCACGGACCAAGAGTGGGACCCAAGGTGAGGAACCGGGGTCTGAGCCACATAGAAAGGGTACAAAGCGCATGGCTCATAACCCTTGCCTTTGGAGATTGGCCCTTGGATGAAATCTCCTGGCTTTGAACCACAACTGGAATGGTCTCATATGCAAAAGGCCGAAAGGTATAACTGTGGACGCAGCTGCCATGAGAATTCTATGAAAATGATGGAGTGTAATCTTCTGACCTAGCCTGACATTGCTCGGGGTGTTTAAGATGGACTAGACACACGCAGGAGACAATTTTGCCTGCATGGTGATCGAGTCCCATACAACCCCTAAATACATTGTTCTCTTGGCTGGAGAAAGAATGCTTTTCTTGGCGTTGAGTCTCAGCCCCAAAGTTCGCTGATGAGCCTGGACAATATCTCGATATCGTAGTGCAAACTCTTAACACTGGGCCAATATCAGCCAGTCGTCTATGTCATTCCAAATGTGGATGCCCTGGAGTAGTAAAGGAGCCAGCGCTGCATCCATGCACTTTGTATACGTGCAGGGTGACAAGGCTAGACTGAAAGGAAAAGCCCGATATTGGTTCTGCTCTGCCCCCGAAAGCGAACCTCAGGAACTTCCTGTGTTGTGGCAGAATTTCTATGTGAAAATATGCGTCCTTGAGGTCGATTGTGATGAACCAATCCTTGTTTTGAATTTGAGACACAATCATTTTGATTGTCAACATTTTGAATTTGAATGTTCTGAGAGAATGACTCAGACCGTGAAGGTCTCAAATTGGACGCAACCCCCCATCTTTTTTGGGAACCAAAAAATAACGGCTGTAATAATCTGACTGTCTGTCTGGGAGGGGAACATGTTATATGGCCCCTTTGTCCAGCAGAGTTTGCAGTTCTTGTATCAGCAAGAGACAGATCTGTGGTTCGGCGAAGCTCAGAAAATATCCCCTCACGGATGTTTCCCTTTCTTGTGCTCCGCTCTTTAAGCAGGTCAGCCTGGTATGCCTGTACACCGTCATGGTGTGCAGGGCAGCAGCAGCCCGACCCACTGCCTGAAAATCTTTCCCTATGTTGATTCTGCACGGTCTGGAGGGAAGCACAGGCTTTTTAAGTAATTATCAGGATAAACACTTATTCAACATACACACAGATACAGGTACAAATAAATTCTTGTATCTGTTTAATTTATACATTGGGACTCTGTATCTTCTACCAGAGGGGAGCGGTTCATATTGTGAATACAATAAGTGAGATTGATCACCCAAAATCTTCTGTACCTGATTAAGAATGCAAATCTCATAAGTCTTGAAGGTTAAGATGTTTTTCTTGCCCAACAATTTTCAATGCTATCAACACCAGGTGCACCAATTTAGATTTAAGCAGAACAATTCGTTTCCCAAACCATACCGTAATCCCTTACCTAACAATACTTTCTGAAACAGCTTTGTAAAACAACAGCATAATCTTCTTGTTAACACCATAAAGACGTTATCAGAGTAAAAAGTAGTCTCTGGTGCAAACCCATTCAGTGTGTGTTTTCCATGTAAGTGAGCTGTTTATAAAAACACCCAAATACTTATAAGTCTGCATTTCAATCATGTGTTGGTCATGTATATTGACGATGGTCACCTAACATTTTGGGTTGAATACTATCTCCTCTGTTTTCTTTGTATTTATAATTAAATTGTTGTTATCACACCAGTCAACCAACCGGCTTATTTCTGACTGGTAGATGGTGCCAAAATGGCAGTGTCATCTGAATATTATAAATATAGTTTTGTGAATGCTTACTTGAACATTCACTTGTAAAAAGTGTGAAAAGAATTGGTGAAATGACACAACCTTGTGGGACACCTGTACTAATGTTCTTTTGTAGTGAAAAACAATGATTTACTTTTACACACTGAGTTCTGTCCGTTAAGAAAGATAAATATCACTTAATGATAGATGGGTTTACACTCAACTGCTCCATCTTTTTAATTAACAAGTGAGGTTGAATAGTGTTAAAAGCAGAGCTAAAATCAATAAAAAGTAAACGAGCATAGGCTTTGCGATCCTCTAAATGAATCAAGTGCATGATGCTGTTAATGGTGATTTAGTGTTCCATTAGCTTGGGATATTGGACCTATATTCAAATATCTGATATAGCCAAGTCAGAAGTGTGACAAATGAAAACATTTGTTCAAACAATGACAAGCTAGAATGTAAAATAAGCTAATATGGTGGTTTTAAGTTTAAATTATACTATTATTAATGTAATTTCAGCATAAATCAATATCTTATTTCAAATTCATAATCGTTTGTAGATGGATACTTCACAATAGTAAAGCAGCTGCTGAGATATATCTCTCAACTCAAGGTTTGTTTTACCATATAGTATGGAAGTATGCGATTTCGGATGCAGCCATAGTGTACCCTACCTTACCTACTAACACAGTCAGCATTAGTTGAGAGGACTCTTTTTTTTGGAAAAAATAGGGTAAGATGAGATTCACTACTGATTTTTTTAATCATTAAAAATGAAATCAGATATATAGTTTATTCCGCATATTCTGCAAACATCAGACTAGGAAACGTTTATCCACATGGGCTTCTTGCTCCTGCACTGTAAAACCATCACAGTTTACTATACTAGTAGCATACTAAATGCCTTGCTAAAAAGTAAAAACTATCAAAAGGATGTAGTAAATTGTGTACAACAGGATTTTCAGCAACGTTTTGATCATGTTTAGAGGCCTTACAAATTTGCGTGTCAAATGATATACTGTAGTAGGCTTTATATGATTAATATTAAATAACTATAAGCTCAAATACATTGTGTAGCTTAAAACTTTAATGAATTAAGTACAACTATTTAAATGAGAAATATCAAATTAACTCATATCTATTGTAGTTAATTAATAGCAATTTAGCAGTTTTTTAGCAGGCTGTTCTTAAGAAGGGTGTCTTCTCCCATCTTACCCTCAAATCCATGTGTACTGGAGAATTGATTTTTAATGTCTCTTATTAAGAATAACAAAACTCACTTCCTCACTTCATAGCGTTGCAGAAGTGCATGTATCATGACTCCATTAATCAATCATTTTGGATGCCTCCACAAATGATTCTGTGACACACAATGGCAATGAAGAAACTTCAACTATAACAGACAATATAGAGTGGAACTGTAATAAATTCCTCTGTCATAAGGCATACTCATTTGAGTTCAATAATAGATCATATAATTAGTTTCACAGTAACCATGCTGTCATCATCTCCGGTACAAACTACTACCCACACATACACAATAGATCTTTGGAAAATGTGTCTGCTTTATCACTCTGTGCCCATGCATGGGTGAACAGGGTCTAGATTTTCATATTCATATATTCTAAGAATTGACACATAGTGCACACTGAGAAAAGTTCCAATGCTTTCAGATGGAATAGGGAATTTGGATGTGTTTAAAGCTACTGAAACATGTATGTTCTGTTCCATTGTATTTCCCTGTGATCGTGTTTCTCTGTGTTGTTGATTAGTCATTATGTTTACCTGTCGTCTCATTAATTAACTCATTAGTTCGCTTTGCTTGCAGACCTTACTGAAAATGGATTTACCGGCTGTCCAGCTGTTATGTCTGAAGCAGGAGGAACAATCCCTCGAGACCTTACACCACTGTATTTCTAGATCTGGCTTGCCTCACCAACTTCCTGGATGAAGTGCTGAGTGTCTTTCTCCATACAAGCCTCAGTGCTGATACTTAGGGGTACGTGGAGTGGGCCCTGCTCCTAATCCAGAGCCCAGCCTGCCATCACCCAGCTGCACGGACAACGAGCCAGAGCCCACCATAGATGGAGGTTTTCAGCCTGTCTTGAGGAACAAGCCAAAGTCGACAAAAAGGACCAAGCTTTCCATTGCCTCAGAGCTGGAGCCTCAACGATCACCTGACCAGATGCACTACTGTGGGAGTCCTTGTATAGTTTGCAGGAATGGAGTGGAGACCCACCCACACTCCCACCACAGAGGGTGAGCTAGCGCTGGATTATTTATTTGTTGTTTCAATGAGGACTCATGAGTCTCCGCTGGTTTTGTCCAGCAAAAGTCCTTCTGTTTCTACGTTGGTTCCACCCAGCAATAATTCTCCTGTGCTTCCAGTATTCCCTCCCAGCCTCCCTCTCCCGCCTCCTCTTCAGATTTCTGCCATATCCTCTGCCCAGTTGCCGCTGTCTCCCGTCAGCCTCTCTCCAGCCCTCTGTGGGGTGGATCCACCTTGTGTGGAACCCACCTGTACCATTGTACAGCGGCGTCTGGATGTTGCTCCGCCTCCAGCCACTGATCCAGTCACTCCACCTCCACTCATCATTCAGAGTCCTCCATCTTGGCTCCTCCCTCCTTTGGATCCACCTAGGACCACCAGCCTTACGGCTCCACCAGTCTCCCTCGACCCTCCTGCTGCACCTCGGTCAAACATCTGCTGCGCCGTCTCTCCACCCCTACGGCTCTTTTTTTGCCTACAATATTCTATTTTCTTTATACATTATTTGTTTAAAACATACATAACATTGTCAAATGAATAAATAAACTGAGACTGCTTTTCAGAAGAAATATTAAACACATTGTTCATTCAGAAACAATAAGAACATTTTGTCATTCACTTATTCTCATGTCTCTCCAAACTGTTTTTTTTTTTTCTTCTGTGGAACACAAAAGCAGATGAATAAGGAATGCAAAGACAGTGAGTATGACCATCAAGCTCTAAGGAGCACATAAATCAATATGAAAAAGTATCATAAATGTTACCCACAACATGCCTTGTATGTATTATTGCTTTGCATGTCATTACCATATCAACAATGACTGAGCAGTTGCTGGCCATTGCTGTAATGATGTAATCACTCACTAATGTTTAGTATAAGGCAGGGAAAATACTATAAATACAAATAATAATTTTTTAGTTGTCATCCACAGCAATAAGACTTTTTTTTTATCTCCCTTCTCATAACTGCACATTAAACATCATGTGTTTTCTGATTGGTTAATTGTGTGACATTTCACAAGTTTCACAACTTGCAATTGACCCATGGACTTGTCTAAGACTTCATCTACTCTGGTCTTGACTACAAAACTGCTGTTTATTACATTTATTAGGTGACTAATTAATATGTTAAACCACATTATTCTAAATTGAACTTAATCAGCAAAACAAAATATAGTTGCACTGCTGATCCGTTAAACATTTGTTGCTGTAAGTTAAAGCTCATATTGAACACTAATGGAGTCGATTAGACTCGACAGTAATTATGCTCATGATGACCCACCAAAATAACAAGACCAGCCAGAGGCAAAGTCAACCTGATCTCAGTGTCTCCATGACGACAGCAGGCAAAAGGAAATGACCAACAGACTTCCTAAATCTTAGTTGAGGAAGCAAGAAGCAGGCAATTAAAACTTTCAAATACTCTCTCTGGAGAACTTCACGGAAAAACTTTTTAGTCTTAGTGAAGTGTGCAATGCTAAAATCTAACAAGTCACCATGTAGTGCTGGTTTACACTCTTGCGCTCCAATGACTAAAGTAGGCATAAATTCCTAAACAAATAAATGAATGAATAATGAAATTGTGTTGTACACAATAGCACACATGGCTGCAGTTTACGTTAATTGTCTTCACAAAAGGAAGCGAGGCAGGAGAGCTTTGTGTGTTCAGAGTAGGGGGTTGTCATTCCATTTAATGACTGGAACTCCAGCTGCAGGGCTCTCATTATGTGAATGCTAGTCACGCTGCTCTATGCTGAAATAAAAAGGGGCTTTAGAAGGCTATGATGGCGTCTAGCTGCTCACATCAGTGCTGGGATATTTGTCAGATCACCCCAACCTCTGGTTCTAAAGTTCAGAAACTTATTCAGCAATGTCAGAGAAGGATATGGAAATACTTTTATCAGAGCAAACATTACTGAATTAATTGCACTTGCATTCAAAGTGTTGGAAACAAACAGTGCAGTAGAAATCTGGTAAATGCCTGCTGAAAATACTAGCTTAGACCAGCATGAATTTCAATTCATAAAAAAAAATTAAGGTAGTTAAATTAAGCTACTTAATTGCCTGGTAGGGGTATACCAAAAATAAGCCAATTTGGGTTGTTCTGCACTAAAGCAAAATTATATTCAGAATATTATGTAAATGCTAGTGTTTTGGTATATAAAGCAGGAAATGTAGGAATGTAGGTACCTTGGTGTAGGACTACAAATAGCAGATGGAAAGACCAGTTGATTAATAGTTGATTAATGAGCAGCATAGAACTAAATTGTGAAGGTAAGGGTTGTGACTTTAGTTTTAAAGGGTTAGTTCACTCAAAATTGAAAATTCTTTCATTAATTACTCACCTTCATGTCGTATCTTTGGAACACAAATGAAGATTATTTTTAATTTAAATTTTTAGTGATGCCAGTAACACGTTACTCTAATCTGACTACTTTTTTCCAGTAACGAGTAATCTAACGCGTTACTATTTCCAAACCAGTAATCAGATTAAAGTAATTTATCCAAGTCACTGTGAGTTACTATTTTAGTCATTTTCCTTAGCAAAAATATATATTTTTGCTTTCTTCTTGCATCTCAAGGAGAGTATTTATATTAGGTGAAGTCAAGAAAGACTGTCTTTATTACATTTTTTATCAAAACATGTTTTTTTAAGGAAATATTTTTTCATTTCAACTTAAAATGTCAGGAGATACATTGTTGGCGTTACTGTTAAAAATACACTTCCAATAAAGTGAGTGTTGGCAAAAACGGTTGTCATTTCAATGTTGAGAAGGCAGGGGTGTTGTCGGCAACTGCTGAATGTAACTAATAAAATAACTTGTAATCTAACTTAGTTACTTTTAAAATCAAGTAATCTGTAAAGTAACTAAGTTACTTTTTAAAGGAGTAATCAGTAATCAGATTTCTTTTTCAAAGTAACTGTGGCAACACTGCTATTGTTCAATTAGACTCCCCCTGAAATTGCCTCGCCGACACGGCATCCTCAATAAACCCGTCTCCGGCGTGTTGCCTCCAATCTTTCAATCTATTACGACCTCTGACCTGTAAAGTTGCCAGAATAATAATCATACGCTGCTTGCCAATTGGCAAGAGGAGAACTGGCACCCCGACTGAGCCTGGTTTCTCCCAAGGTTTATTTTTCTCCATTAGGTCACCTGATGGGGTTTTGGTTTCCTTGCCACTGTTGCCTCTGGCTTGGCTTGCTCAGTTGGGGACATTACATTTTTCTAAATTTTTCAACTAAATATCCAAATAAATCTAATTATTAAACTAAATTAACCATATAATGTAAACTAAATTACTGATCTAATTACTGAGCTAAAGCCAACACTGTCACTCTATGGTAATTTAAATGAACTGATGACATCACCGTTTTCTCCGGGAATGGCTGTACGGCTGAATACAATTCTGTTGCATTATTTTCCTGTTTAACACTGTGAAGCTGCTTTGAAAACAATCTGCATTGTTAAAAGCGCTATATAAATAAAGTTGACTTGACTTGACTTAAGACATCGTAAAAATAATACATGTGACTAAAGGCGTGCATTTATCGCCAACGTTTAACGCCTCGTGACTAAACAAAGAGCACCAATGTGACCGACGCGCAAAACGACAGGCGTAAATGCGTCATTTAAAAAAAACGCCTTGGGTTAGTTTTTTTGTTTTGAAGCGGCACGTTAAAAACTGTCCGACTAATGAGATTGGCGCTTTAGTTCACACGTCTGGAGCTGCTGAAGTGACAGTAAAACACGACTTGGAGGCGCTCAAGCACAAAACGGTCTTGCTGAGCACACATTGATACGACAAACAAGAAGTAAGTAGACAAAGAAGAAGACAGCATAGCACGACGACTCGATTACATCATTTGTACATACTCCTTAGCAGACTTTTTTGATGCAATTTTCTCTGCATGTCTCTCACTGGTGGAATGTTCTGTAAAACATCATGGGTAATGTAGTTTCTCACTGTCACTGTTGTATGCAGAATAATATTCAGCAGAATAATATTCCAAAAAACAAAGATTACTGATGAATTCTGAAAGGCAGGCAGACAGGCAGTGCAAACACAACTATACATAACGGTGATCGGACAGAGAATGGAAGCAAGGGTGGTTAAGTAGCAAACACAAACGAGATGATTAATAGAACACAGCTGGCACAAATGAACTAATAATGACCGTAAACAAAGACATGTGACAAATGAAAACAAACTGAAGGTCCTTGAAAACAGATACATAATTGTGACATGTCGCCCCCTCTTTTGGAGGAGGACGAGGTGATGGTGAAGGGATGGTGAGAGGCAGACAAGGAGGGATGATGGCAGGGAGACATAAAAGGATGGTAATGGCAAGAGTTCGACCCCCTGGTGGTGAAGATGGTGGTTGGCCGATGGAACAGACCCAGAGCTTCCCAGAGCTGAAAGCCCACAGCAGAGTCAATGGAGGAAGGAGCTAAGATGTCGACTTCTGGGTGACGACTGATGGAGACTGAGCTGGTGGATCCAATGGCACAAACGGAGGGCAGATGGTACTGAGCGGAGTTGCTGGCACTCGAGACCAATGCAGTGTCATGGCGATAAGCGTTGGATGAGGAGCTGGAATACCAGAGGGCTGAGGCAAAGCTGGTGTGACGGAAGACAGAGGCGATGCCGAGGGGAAGGAGGAACCCACTGCAGCCGTAGGGGTGGAGGGATGGAGTGCAACAGACTAGCAAGTCCATGGCAGAAGTTGTGTGATGACTTACCAAGGGGGAGCCAGCAGGACGAGGGAACCCGGTTGAGCCGCAAGTCAGAGGGTCTCTGGTGGAGCCGAAGGTTGGAGGAGCTAAGACAGACCCGACAGGTTGATGGCCAGATGGAGCAAAGAGATCAGAGGTTGGAGGCGGAGCCGTAGAATCCACATTCGCAGGCGTTGCTGGTGTTTGCATGATCTGCGGCTCAACGTCATAGCGGGGCTTCCACGGAGATGATGCAGGGCTGCAAACCACCGGCAGCAATGGTGCTGGAGGACTGGCTGAGATTTGAGGTGGTATAGAGAGGAGACTTCAGAACAGTCAATACAGCTTAGTGAAAAAGTTTGTTCCCAGTCCATAATATCCTCCGTGCTGTCTTTAAACAGTGGTAAATCTGAACAGACAGGCATATCAAAGTTCAAAAATTCTCATAATTCAAAACTATTTCTGATACCGTGTGGGATAGGGTGAGAATCAACAAGTCCCAGTCGAAGTCCATCAGCCAGTCCTCCGTTTTCGTTCCCTCGGCCGTTGATGTCACTGGCTCAAACCCCTGGTCAGATTCTCCGGGGAGTTCCTCCTCCGGCGCGATGGTGGGCTCTGTCCTCCCTTTCTCGGGCTCTGGCTCACTCGTTCCCATGAATAACTCCTCCGTCTCTGCGGGGGGCTCAAGTAACTCCCTCCCGGTCGTCAGTGTTCCGGGTCTGGCTGTTCCGGATCGAGACACAACGCTCTCCAGACACCGGATGATGGTCTCCCTCCAGTCCAGTCTGATGGTGTCTGGGAGGCCAATGGGTGGTGGAATGTGGCCACGATCCTAGTGAGCTAGTGATAGAAAGCCTGAAAAACTCAAAAATTAAAAAAATCATTGCTCTCCTGAGCTACGGTGATGAACTTTATCCGTTCATCCATTATGGGCGGTCTGATCATCTGTTCTTGTTGTATGCAGACAAAAAGACGAAGGCAGCAGAATAATATTCAAAATAATTAAGTTTACTGATGAATTCCGAAAGGCAGGCAGGCAGACAGACAGACAGACAGACAGAGAGAGAGAGACAGACAGACAGACAGACAGACAGACAGACAGACAGACAGACAGACAGACAGACAGACAGACAGACAGACAGACAGACAGACAGACAGACAGACAGACAGACAGACAGACAGTGTAAACACAACTATACAAAACGGTGATCGGACAGAGAATGAAAGCAAGGGTACAATTTAAGTAGCAAACACAAACGAGATGATTAATAGAACCCAGCTGGCACAAATGAACTAATTATGACCGTAACCAAAGACATGTGACAAATGAAAACAAAATGAAGGTCCTTGAAAACAGAAACTAACAGAGCATAATAGTGACACTCGCCATCAATTCAGTTATGTAATAAAATACATTTAAATAATGAGGGCTGGCGGCTTCAGCAAAATAATTTACCATCGATTATCAACCTCAGAACTCACAGTAGCTCTATCTTTAAAGGTTCATAAATTATCATTAAAAATCAATTTCCCTATGGAGAAAATGAATGGGGTGTTTATTTCCCAAACCTGACTTTTAAAAGCTGAGATGTGGTGCAGACCTTATGCTGTTTAGTCAAAGATCTGTCTAGGCTCACTACAGACTTGTGTGAAGCACTAAAATAACACATGAATGACAATTGTTGCTGTTCCATTTAGTTGTTTGACTGTGTGGAATATCACAAAAGTAAGATATGGACCATTTCACTTGATGTAAGTTAAATGAACAGTTATTATTGCTTCTCTGAAATAATAATATTTTATGACCTACCCATTTAACAGAGAGCTGCTGTTCAACTATGCAGGTCTGTGACCAGATAACCTCCAATAATTTCTCGAAATGCTTTCCGGTAATGAACAACATGATGTCTCATCTAGGGAGTACTAGACCGTAGGCTTTTGACCAACAAAACAACTACCACCTCTGCTCTGTCAAGCACAAACAATTAAATGAAAAGTGGAGTAGCATCTCTGATCCTTGACACAGCACAAGTCTTTGACATCACAGAGAGCTGTCAAAACATTAGCTGCAGACTCGTTCACCCCCGCTCATGACTGTTGACATTTTGTACACTCTTTTGCTGCCTAACTAGATAAAGTTTGGCTTGGATGGTTTGATAAAATCCCCTTCTTCAAAGCAAAGTGCAACCTGACAGGCTTATATTCATCTCTCTTTTTTCTCTTGTTGTTGTGTGTAGGGGAGGGATGATTTTTAGCTTTATTGTGAACAAACCTAGCGTTTCACTGACACATTGACTAAAAGGTGGGATTTCAAGAGATTTGTTTATTTGAAGATGCCAGATCAGGCAAACAGGAAGCTGAAATGTTATGATTCTAACCCTTATGAGTCAAATATACTTTAGTTTATTTTTTTAAAAGATTAGCTATTACAGGAATAATATAAAATTTATAATATAATAATAATATAAATTGCAACCTCATTACAAATGTTTAAATCCAAATATGATTAAAAACATATATAATTTTCATTTTTATAGTTTAACATACTGTAAATGCTTGTCAGTATTAAACTGTACACTTTAACCATATTTAACCCTTGCATGGTGTTCGGGTCTGTTGGACCCGTTTTAATTTTGTATCAAAAGAAAAATGATACGATTAATTATTTTTTCAAACTGAGACTCATTGGCCTTGGCTCATTTTCTGTGAGGAATATATATCAGAACACATTTTCAATGACCACACACTGTACACTCAGCCTGGTCTTACCAGACTCTCGTACATTTCATTTGTACAGAGAGTCTGGCCACTCTCCATTGACAAGCGTTTACTTCCTTGAAGGTGGGTACTCTGTTGAAGTTTAAAACTCATAGGCTTGGTATGATAAGAATAAATGCTGCCATAAATAACAGCCCAATTCAAATGTTTATGTGCTTTTCTTCTTTTATTTTTTGAGCGGTGATGAAATATTTTGCTCTTGTAAACACTTGCCAGCATTTAAAGAAATACAAGTCTAGAAATGCATCCAAATTATAGCGCACGCAACCGCACAGTGCTCTGCAGGGGTCTAAAAAGGATATAAACAGTGGATTTTGAAGTGATATATTCTTGAAAACATTACCACACGACCTTGGCGTTTGTCAAAAGCAGTCGGTAATTCAGCCTGGGTTTTTTCCGCGGGTGGTGGGAGACGGACGGCTTCAGCCAACTCCTTCACCACTAAAGGAGCGAACTGAAAAAGACTTTTCCCGGACCACAACATCATGGCCACCAACAAAACTCAGCAATGATTGTTCTTGCTCCGTGTAACGGAGTTCGTTTGTTCAGGGAAGAAGGAGGCGGGAACCGGCGAACGTTTAACAACTTTTAATCAAATAATAAACACAAAATGAAAGTAAAAGCGGCAGCCCCTCACGGACGACTGCCGCACACATACATAACAAAACACAACTTAAAATCCAGGCCTGATCCTCTCTCGTCCTTCACCGGTGTCGCTCGTCCTTATATGCCTCTGTGCTCCCTCATGAGAGGACTCGAGATCGGTGTGTCTCATTCTCAATCACGCACACCGATCTCGCTCGCTCTTCCTCCTCGCCACACTCCGGCTTTAACTTCTGGACATTCGTCAGTGGTGCCAGTGCCACACACTCGCATCTTTCACCGCCGCCATTACTGAACTACAACTCAAACTAGTGTACGACATCAACGTCATCGCTCTCAGCCACTCCCTCGGTTCGCTGATTGGACCGGTAAAAAATTGTTCGGGAGAAAACCTAAGCATATACAGCAGTACCAGACGTAGTACTGAAGGAAAATGAAAATTGAGCGGAAGTACGTAGGAGGGCGGAGCCAGGCTACTGTACACCCACATCACATTTATATTACACACAGGATGTTCAGGTCCACTGGACCCGGGGCTAATAAAAGTGTAGAAATTGTAGGTCCTGTGTACCTTTACTCTGTCCTCCTCTTGTCAGGGCCTGCTGTTAGTGTGTGTATGTTCATGTATATGGTTTATGAGGACACAAATGTGTATAATGACATGGGTATTGCAAAGTAAACATGGTTTATGACGACATCTGTGTCCTCATACTAAAACATACTGAATGGTGTTTTTTGAAATTCAAAAAATGCCAAAAGTTTTCTGTGATTGGTAGGTTTAGGGGTAGGGTTGGTGTAAGGGGATAGATTATACAGTTTGTACATTAGAAAAACCATTATGCCTATGGAGAGTAAACATACACCACATATCCAAGTGAGTGTGTGTGTGTGGGGGGGGGGGCATGTTTTTGTGAAATATCAGGACACAAATGTGTATAATGACATGGGTGAGACACAGGTATTACAAAAAGAGGGTGAAATATGAGGACGTTACCCATGTCCTCACTTTTCAAAATGCTTATAAATCATACAGAATGAGTTTTTTTTCACAGAAAGTAAACTGTGCAGTCTCCTGTGATGGGTAGGTTTAGGGGCAGGGGCAGTGTAAGGGGATAGAAAATACGGTTTGTACGGTATAAAAACCATTACGCCTATGGAATGTCCCCACATTTCACAAAAATCCCAGTGTGTGGGAGTGTGTGCGGGCATGAGTGTGTGTGTGCGGGCATGAGTGTGTGTGTGTGTGTGTGTGTGTGTGTGTGTGTGTGTGTTTGTGTGTGTGTGTGCATGAGTGTGGAGTGTGTGTGTGTGTGTGTGTGCATGCGTGTGAGAGAGAGAGATTGTGTGTAAGTGTGAGAGAGTGCAAGAGTGAGTTTTGTTTCTACCCCTGCCGTTCCCACACAAGGTTGCAATTCTTAAATGTGATCTAACAAAGGTAAAGAGAAAATATTAACCATGTATGCTGTTTATATTGACAAAACAAAACAAAGAAGGCAATTCAACTAAGGAGTATCAATGTGAAAACTTCACACGGCAGCAAAGACAATACCAAACACAGGACTGAACAAACTGAGGGTCTATATACACAATAACAAGAAGCAGGTGCTCAACATAATCAGTATCTATGGTAACAAATCTGTGACTAAGGAAACTCAAGGAAACAGGAACTAAATACAGAAACTATAAACATAGAAACAACAGCAGAAACAAATGACAAAACAAAAGTCCTCAAAAAACAAACAGAGCACGACAGTACTCCCCCCTTTAAAAATCCTTTTGACATAAGCTAGGGTGGCAGGGGGAGGGACCAAGAACGAGCCAGTGGGAGGAGAAACCAGGGAGGAGGCATTGGCGGAACTGGCAGATTCATATCCCCTGACGATGCCTTAGGGCTGAAGGACCACTGTGGAGCCAGAGGTTCCAGAGGTCTGTCCGTGGGTGCCAGATTCTGCCCTCCACCTGAAAAAGAAGCTCTTTCTCACCAGGGACGGGTTGACGCCATTACCGTAGTGAATCTGCATGATTATGTGTTCACAGATTTTGCCCCCAGCGTTGAACTTTTGAATATTCGAAACGTTTCGAAACAGTCATAATTAGGCCTCGTTTACTGAAATCACGTGACTTTGGCAGTTTGAAACACGCTCCGAAAAGAAAGATTTGTAAAGGTTTCGAAGCTTTATGAAGCAGTGTTTCGAAATCGGCCATCACTACATCAGCATGAGCTCCGAAAACCAAGACCGGTTGGGCCAATATGGGCCAATAAATAAACTACAGCTGGTCCAAAACGCAGCAGCTCGAGTTCTTAGTTCTCAAGAACCAGGAAGTATGACCATATTAGCCCAGTTCTGTCAACACTGCATTGGCTCCCTATTAAACATTTTATACATTTTAAAATCTTGCTCATTACTTACAAAGCACTAAATGGTTTAGCTCCACAGTACTTGAGTGAGCTCTTAACTCATTATGCTCCATCACGTCTATTGCGGCCTCAAAATTCTGGCAAGTTGATAATACCTAGAATATCAAAATCAACTGCAGGCGGTTGATCCTTTTTCTATTTAGTACCGACATTTTGGAACAGTCTTCCTAGCATTGTTCTGGAAGCAGACACACTCTGTCAGTTTAAATATAGATTAAAAACACATCTCTTTACTATGGCATACACATAGAACAATATACATTACTATTATTTAAATCACTTAGATGATTGTTAGGCTACATTAACTAGGTCTGCCGGAACCGGGAACACTTCCCATAACACCTGATGTACTTGCAACATCATAAAAAAATGGCATCTACATTAAATGTTAGTCTCTCTGTTTATCCCAAGGTTTAGTCTGCAGTCTGCCGGATCCAGATCAGATGATGGACCTGCGCCTAGACAAGACCACAACGCAGCCCTGAAGTGCCAGCAGACACCGTGTCAACTAGACTCTGTGACGGCCTCCTTCCCTTCCCTTCCTCTCTGTACAGATAAAAACACACATGCACACATTCGTATTCAAGCGCGCTTGCCTATGGGCAAAACACGTAATGCTTGCATACATGCCATCACCGTTTTTGCAGATTCGCCTTTTTTAGGGTTGGCGCGGGGATGGTGGTGGTTTCAAAAGGTTTCATGGTTTGCGTTCTCCAGCCACCAGGTGCTGTTGCTGTGCGGATGGGCGTCCGGAAGGCATTGGTTGTTTTCTGTTTTAGCTGAGGATGGTGTTGTTTAAGTTGCGCCAAATTAAATAACTAATCAGTTTTTACAACAGAAATTAATCAATCAAAAACGTACTTAAGCTTTTTTCTAAAGCAAATTTAATTTCCTATTATCATTATAAAGCTGCTTTGAAGCAATCTGTGTTGTAAAAAGCGCTATATAAATGAAGGTGACTTGACTTGTTCTCCAAACTCCAAATCAGCTGAACCACCTGGGCACCTCCTCCTGTCGTGAGAGCGACTAGGCTGCAAGATTAGGGTTTCCAACTGTCCCCTATTAACCGGGACGTACCGTATATTGGGCCTAATTGATTTGTCTGGTTCGTGAACTCCCTTGTCCCGTTTATTGACTGCTACGCTGATCTAACCCCTGACTAAGGGGCCGTTCACATATGTTGTGTCTTTTGCGTGCTCAAGTTCATTATTTTAAATGTAGACGCGTGATAAATGTGCTCAAAATAGAGTGCAATGCCGTTGTGACGCTCCTGCGGTTATTTCCTATAAAGAACCATGATTGTCCCTTATATTCCTTTTCTGAAGTTAGCCACCCTATGCACGATCGAGGTTGTCTGCTAATCGCAGTGACTTCAGTCGCTGCTGACTCTACAGGAGGATATGGTGGGCAAGTTGTGACATGCGACGAGAGCAGATTCCGCTCTGGTGATTTATATATGCCACTGTTGCAGTGTTGTCTGCCCTGGATCAGCAGCCGAAAACATCTCAAGGCAAACAGCCCGGCCAACATCACTAGATAAAGAGGTCCAGAATGGGAAGTGGCTGAGGTGACTCTCTGCCTTTTGAAATCTACAAGAGTCGCGATTGCAACACATGGCCATGTTTTTAAAATGAGAAATGAACCACCCACAAATGCTGTCTCACCATGAATACAACACAGGTATTCAAGATAGCAATCATGGCCGTCTGAAAGAGAAATACAGTAGCCAAATCATTTAGATGAATATCTTCGTCAAGACAAAATATTACAATTTGTTGACCAGACATTTCATTCGGATGTACCAGATTTTGGCACATACTGTTGCATTAGTTCTTGGACGAGCTAAAATGCCCAGTACACAAGTAAAAATATATGAATGGGACTAATGAATAGATTATACCATAGATAACCTTAGAGAGATCCTTGCCCCCTATCCCTAGACTGGGTAAACCCAGCCCGATCTGCCGGCGATTTGATTTCGCCCTGCAGCTCAGCCTGGAAACCTGTACATATTTTTATCATGCTTCTGTTACAAATTTGCGGGTACCGATCACAAACTGGTTTGTCCACCTGGTGTGGTATTGGTGGGGTAACACAATGACGGATAGAGAAGTGATTGATCGTTGGTCTGATTGGTTGAAGGACTATCCAATTTCGTACAGAGTCATTTGAACTATGCCAGTTGATCACGCCTCTTGTGCAGTAAAAATACAGAGCAGACTCTCCAGACCAATGTTCAATCTTAAAAGATTGAGCTTGTTCTGGTAATAGCCAGACAACCCTATCCCCCTATGAAGACAATCTGAAAAATCCATAAAGCAAATTTAATTTCCTATTATCATTATAAAGCTGCTTTGAAGCAATCTGTGTTGTAAAAAGCGCTATATAAATGAAGGTGACTTGACTTGTTCTCCAAACTCCAAATCAGCTGAACCACCTGGGCACCTCCTCCTGTCGTGAGAGCGACTAGGCTGCAAGATTAGGGTTTCCAACTGTCCCCTATTAACCGGGACGTACCGTATATTGGGCCTAATTGATTTGTCTGGTTCGTGAACTCCCTTGTCCCGTTTATTGACTGCTACGCTGATCTAACCCCTGACTAAGGGGCCGTTCACATATGTTGTGTCTTTTGCGTGCTCAAGTTCATTATTTTAAATGTAGACGCGTGATAAATGTGCTCAAAATAGAGTGCAATGCCGTTGTGACGCTCCTGCGGTTATTTCCTATAAAGAACCATGATTGTCCCTTATATTCCTTTTCTGAAGTTAGCCACCCTATGCACGATCGAGGTTGTCTGCTAATCGCAGTGACTTCAGTCGCTGCTGACTCTACAGGAGGATATGGTGGGCAAGTTGTGACATGCGACGAGAGCAGATTCCGCTCTGGTGATTTATATATGCCACTGTTGCAGTGTTGTCTGCCCTGGATCAGCAGCCGAAAACATCTCAAGGCAAACAGCCCGGCCAACATCACTAGATAAAGAGGTCCAGAATGGGAAGTGGCTGAGGTGACTCTCTGCCTTTTGAAATCTACAAGAGTCGCGATTGCAACACATGGCCATGTTTTTAAAATGAGAAATGAACCACCCACAAATGCTGTCTCACCATGAATACAACACAGGTATTCAAGATAGCAATCATGGCCGTCTGAAAGAGAAATACAGTAGCCAAATCATTTAGATGAATATCTTCGTCAAGACAAAATATTACAATTTGTTGACCAGACATTTCATTCGGATGTACCAGATTTTGGCACATACTGTTGCATTAGTTCTTGGACGAGCTAAAATGCCCAGTACACAAGTAAAAATATATGAATGGGACTAATGAATAGATTATACCATAGATAACCTTAGAGAGATCCTTGCCCCCTATCCCTAGACTGGGTAAACCCAGCCCGATCTGCCGGCGATTTGATTTCGCCCTGCAGCTCAGCCTGGAAACCTGTACATATTTTTATCATGCTTCTGTTACAAATTTGCGGGTACCGATCACAAACTGGTTTGTCCACCTGGTGTGGTATTGGTGGGGTAACACAATGACGGATAGAGAAGTGATTGATCGTTGGTCTGATTGGTTGAAGGACTATCCAATTTCGTACAGAGTCATTTGAACTATGCCAGTTGATCACGCCTCTTGTGCAGTAAAAATACAGAGCAGACTCTCCAGACCAATGTTCAATCTTAAAAGATTGAGCTTGTTCTGGTAATAGCCAGACAACCCTATCCCCCTATGAAGACAATCTGAAAAATCCATATTTTTTGTCATGATTTTTTGATTGAAATTGCATTCACATAGAAAATTAAAATAGCAAATTGAAGATGTACACTCACCTAAAGGATTATTAGGAACACCATACTAATACTGTTTCACCCCCTTTCGCCTTCAGAACTGCCTTAATTCTACGTGGCATTGATTCAACAAGGTGCTGAAAGCATTCTTTAGAAATGTTGGCCCATATTGATAGGAGAGCATCTTGCAGTTGATGGAGATTTGTGGTATGCACATCCAGGGCACGAAGCTCCCGTTCCACCACATCCCAAAGATGCTCTATTGGGTTGAGATCTGGTGACTGTGGTGGCCATTTTAGTTCAGTGAACTCATTGTCATGTTCAAGAAACCAATTTGAAATGATTTGAGCTTTGTGACATGGTGCATTATCCTGCTGGAAGTAGCCATCAGAGGATGGGAACATGGTGGTCATAAAGGGATGGACATGGTCAGAAACAATGCTCAGGTAGGCCATGGCATTTAAACGATGCCCAATTGGCACTAAAGTGTGCAGGAAAACATTCCCCACACTATTATACCACCACCACCAGCCTGCACAGTGGTAACAAGGCATGATGGATCCATGTTCTCATTCTGTTTACGCCAAATTCTGACTCTACCATCTGAATGTCTCAACGGAAATCGAGACTCATCAGACCAGGCAACATTTTTCCAGTCTTCAACAGTCCAATTTTGGTGAGCTCATGCAAATTGTAGCCTCTTTTTCCTATTTGTAGTGGAGATGAGTGGTACCCGGTGGGGTCTTCTGCTGTTGTAGCCCATCCGTCTCAAGGTTGTGCATGTTGTGGCTTCACAAATGCTTTGCTGCATACCTCGGTTGTAACGAGTGGTTATTTCAGTTAAAGTTGCTCTTCTATCAGCTTGAATCAGTCGGCCCATTCTCCTCTGACCTCTAGCATCAACAAGGCATTTTCGCCGCGACTGCCGCATACTGGATGTTTTTCCCTTTCCACACCATTCTTTGTAAACCCTAGAAATGGTTGTGCGTGAAAATCCCAGTAACTGAGCAGATTGTGAAATACTCAGACCGGCCCGTCTGGCACCAACAACCATGCCACGCTCAAAATTGCTTAAATCACCTTTCTTTCCCATTCTGACATTCAGTTTGGACTTCAGGAGATTGTCTTGACCAGGACCACACCCCTAAATGCATTGAAGCAACTGCCATGTGATTGGTTGATTAGATAATTGCATTAATGAGAAATTGAACAGGTGTTCCTAATAATCCTTTAGGTGAGTGTATATGTATAGCAAATAATGAGAAATAATGTTTACCATAGACAGTGGAAGAAACATTCCTGTAATCTAAGCAGACTTAAAAAGCTCATCCTGCAAGCTCCTATATATATTTTTATTCAGTGAGGTGTGAAATATGCCGATATGTGTGTTGTTATCAGAACTGAAGGCTAGAACCTTTATTGATCAGTGCTGTGTGCTGTGCAGCATGGAAACTCTCTGAAAAACAAAAGCTCAAACTATTTCAGATTTCCTAAATAGCAATAAGGAACAATAATGGCCCTTGAGTCATGTACATTTTTGTATATTCAGTTCATTTTAATTTGTATACCAAGGGATCTAATGCATGACAAATCACAGATATGTGTAGTTAGGCACTGCTACCTGTCAACAGTCTTCTGCAATGTTGACCTTTATACAACAACTATGCTTTTAAGACAACAATAATAACTAGAATGTACATTTCCTGAAGAAAATGTGAGTGGTGCTTGCCGTGGCAAAACTCGCCACCCGGATGCAACTGGGATGCAAAAAAGCCAAGCAACATGTCTGTAGGTTGTTCTGGGACAGAGATATAGGTCTTGGTAAACGGTTGCTATGGTACTCTGTTTGGTTGCTATGGAGTGGCATGGAAGTATCCAATGATGATACTGGTTGTCATAATGAATGATATAAACCTACCCCCATGTGTCTATGTTGTTCTGAGGCTGAGATATAAGTCTTGGTAAACGGTTGCTAGGGTACTCTTTTTGGTTGCTATGGAGTGTTATGGCAGCATCCAATGATGATACTGCTTGTCAGTATGAATGATATAAACCAACCCCCATGTCTGTATGATGTTCTGAGGCAGAGATATAGGTCTTGGTAAACGGTTGCTAGGGTACTCTGTTTGGTTGCTATGGAGTGGCTTGGCAGCATCCAATGATGATACTGCTTGTCAGTATGAATGATATAAACCAACCCCCCTGTCTCTACGATGTTCTGATGCAGAGATATAGGTCTTGGTAAACGGTTGCTAGGGTACTCTGTTTGGTTGCTAGGGGGGCTTGGCAGCATCCAATGATGATACTGCTTGTCTGTATGAATGATATAAACCAACCCCCATGTCTCTATGATGTTCTGGGGCAGAGATATAGGTTTTGGTATATGGTTGCTAGGGTACTCTGTTTGGTTGCTAAGGGGGCTTGGCAGCATCCAATGATGATACTGCTTGTCTGTATGAATGATATAAACCAACCCCCATGTCTCTATGATGTTCTGAAGCAGAGATATAGGTCTTGGTATATGGTTGCTAGGGTACTCTGTTTGGTTGCTAGGGGGGCTTGGCAGCATCCAATGATGATACTGCTTGTCTGTATGAATGATATATACCAACCCCCATGTCTCTATGATGTTCTGAGGCAGAGATATAGGTCTTGGTAAACGGTTGCTAGGGTACTCTGTTTGGTTGCTATGGAGGGGCTTGGCAGCATCCAATGATGATACTGCTTGTCTGTATGAATGATATAAACCAACCCCCATGCCTCTATGATGTTCTGAGGCAGAGATATAGGTCTTGGTAAACGGTTGCTAGGGTACTCTGTTTGGTTGCTATGGAGGGGCTTGGCAGCATCCAATGATGATACTGCTTGTCAGTATGAATGATATAAACCAACCCCCAAGTCTCTACGATGTTCTGATGCAGAGATATAGGTCTTGTTATACGGTTACTAGGGTACTCTGTTTGGTTGCTATGGAGTGGCTTGGCAGCATCCAATGATGATACTCCAAAGGCTGCTTGTCAGTATGAATGATATAAACCAACCCCCATGCTTCTATGATGTTCTGAGGCAGAGATATAGGTCTTGTAAAACGGTTGCTAGGCTGCTTGATAATGGTTGCTAGGGCGTGGCTAGGAAGTGTTGACGGTGATTTATGATTGGCTGTTGATGCCCAGAGTCAAACAAACCCACCCTCGTGTTTCTATGTCACTTCTATCCAAAGATATCCCTTTGATCTCTTTCAATGGTAGTCTATGGGATCAGTTGCTAGGGAGCTCTAAATGGTTGCTAGGGCGTGGCTTCATAGGTTGACAATCATCCTGAGATAGTGATTGGCTGTTTGAGTAAATTGAGCCCACCCCCTTGTCTCTGAGACACTGTGAGCCAGAGCTATGGTCAATTCAAAATCCCTATGCAATTTCCCATAGTAAGAGAAACGCATGAGTTTTATGGGACGTCCCTCCCCATAGTAAGTCAATGGGGCAAATTTAGGCAGCTCCTGCACCCCAGGGGTACAACTCACACCCCATTGAGATGTGTCATCTTAAAGGGCCTGTCAGCCTCTTCAAATGTGGTGACACACGAGTTTCTACGAAATCCTCGCTCAGAGTTATGACTCGTTAAAATTTTTTGCAATGTTAAGTCTATGGGATTTTTTTCGCTACTTTTTCGCCCCTGGGGCGAACACCGCACCCCCGACCCCTTAGAAAAGATATAGCACACCATTCCCGATTAAGCCGCACGTTTTGACGCCTCATTCATGGGTCTGTGACAAAAGATGCGGGAGGAGTAGCGCGTCAAAATGTTGTCCGGAATAATAAGAATAAGGAAGAATAATAAACCGTTCCTGGGTTACATAGTATATATACGCCTTGCTAAACAAGCTCCACGAATATTAATAAGTATGGAGAATAACAATATTGATGCCTTGCTTCGCAAGGCACACTAATAAGTATGTTTGAGAGTGATGGTGATGCCTTGCTTCGCAAGGCATCACTAAAACCGTTCTGGGGCAAGATAGTAATAGTGATGCCTTGCTTCGCAAGCACCACTAACTACAGAATGAACAATAATTAGATTTTTAATCAAAATCTTTAACCCAACAGTTCTGTCCTGCATGTGGTCATGACTCTTCCAGTTATGTTTCTGCTTTCAAAACATTTGTAACATATACTGTGTGTATTTTAGGGTGATTCTTCCATAAGGGGAATTTTTTGACATAAGGTTTGATAATGACGCTTAATAACGCCACTGTTTGATCATGATTCTGATCATTTTAATCTAAAATTACATTTCTGAGATTTCAAATTGTCACTCTGTTGTATGGCTATCATTTCCATAAAAAAAAAATCTATTTGTATTTATTTACTAATCTCAGAAATTCAATTGTTTGGGTAACACTTTACAATAAGGTTCCATTTATTTATATTAGTTAACTACATTAGTTAAAGGTGCACTGTGTACATTTTAGCGGCATCTAGTGGAGAGGTTGTGAATTGCAACCGCCAACCGCTCATCCCTCCCTTTCGAAGCACGTAGAGAAGCTACGGTGGCTGACACAGGACAAAGATGTCATCGTCTGAGACAGCAGAGAGTAGCTAGTGCTCTGTAGAGCAGTTTGTCCATAAAGGGCTACTGTAGAAACATGGCGGCACAAAATGGCGACTTCACTGTAAGAGGACCCGCGGTGTATGAAGATAGAAATGGCTCATTCTAAGGTAATAAAAACATAACGGCTCATTATGTAAGGTCTTTTTACACCACTAAAAACATAGATATGTATATTATATTACATTTCTGTCAATAGATTCTCATAAATACTACACACTGCACCTTTACCATAGAACTAACAATATCAATTCTTCTAAAGCATTTATCCGTCTCAGGGATAGTTCACCCAAACATGAAAATTTTCCCATAATCTACTCTGCCATCCTTGGCATTCTTCTTTCAGATGAATACAATAATTTATATAAAATCAGTTATATAAAAAAAATATCCTGGCTCTTCCAAGCTTCATAATGGCAGTGAATGGCAGCCCAAAATTTTAAGACCAAAAAAGTGCATTATAAAAGTAATCCACACGTCTCCGGGGGGTTAATAAAGAACTTCTGAAGCGAATCGATTGAGTTTCGTACGAAATTGTACGAAAACAATGTTATAAAGTAAATATCTAGCTTCCGGCGGACCGCCTTCCCTGTTCAACTTATGGAAAAAGTGCAACTGGCGCAACGATGATGTTGGACGTTGCATAAACGTTTTGAACTGCGAGAAGCGTTACGCTTTCTTCGTAAGTTGAAAAGGAAGACGGTCCACCCGAAGCTATATATTTTGCTTTATAACGTGTTAAATATGGATCGAGAAAAACGCATCGATTCGCTTCAGAAGGCCTTTATTAACCCCCCAGAGCCGTGTGGAATACTTTTATAATAGATGGATGCACTTTTTTGGGCTTCAAAATTTGGGCTGCCATTCTCTGCCATTATAAAGCTTGGAAGAGCCAGGACATATTTTAATATAACTCTAAAAGAAGAATGTCATATACACTTAGGATGGCTTGAGGGTGAGTTAACCATGGGGTAGTTTTCACTTTTGGATGAACTAACCCTTTAATGTTCATTTCAAAAATGACTAATACATTATTAAAATCAAAAGTTGTATCGAGTGGGGTAGCATTTGCAGTTCATTGCAGTTCTTTCCAGCAGCTGATTCCACCCTAAAGCTCTTATATTTACGCACTAATCCAAAATGCACTTTCGTTCACACCTCAAAGGGTCTGATCTCCATCCGACACAGCTTGGCATCAGTAGATGTGTTAGTGTGTGCAGGACTGGCAGCGCTCTAGGCCATGGGGGTTGCACGCTGGACATCGCAGCTCTCTGATTGACTCATTGAAGCGGTTGGCCAGCATGGACAGTTTGCTTCCATGACAGAGGGAGCACGGCGCACAACCTGATCCTCCGCACTGTTCACATGAGACTGCTTCCTGCTGCACAAACAAAAAAAGTAAACAAACTGCATACCCGCATGGTGCACAAACAAGCAAAATGATAAAGCCCAGTGCATTCTACATTACAAGCTTGCAGCTTGTTGCTCTTTCATGCTTTAAAGATATATATTTTGTTCATCATTTACTCATGTGCATGTACTTCCTTCTTCTGCAGAACAAAAAATACAATATTTTGAAGAACCCTGGGACCCAAACAATATTGGACCCAAATTGATTGTCATTGTATGGGTAAAAAAATTGTAAATTTTGTGTGAACTATGAAGCCTCGTGAAGCCTCATGTCGTTCCAAACCCATAAGACCTTCGTTCATCTTTTTAGTACACAAATGAAGATATATTTGATGAAATCCGAGAGCTTTCTGAACCAGCCATTGGCAGCAATTTAATTAACACTTTCAAGGTCCAAAAAGTTAGTAAAGACATCGTTAAAATAGTCCATGTGACTGCAGTGGTTCAACCTTAATGATATGAAGCATCGAGAATACTTTTTGTGCGCAACAAAACAAACAAAAATAAAGACTTTATTCAACAATTTGTTCTCGTCTGTATCACGGGTGTGTGCAGGCAGGAAGACTAATGCTGCCTTTACGTGCTTCAAGTTTACTAGGTAAAAATTGCACATGAACGCCCTCTGATGTCGTGGTTATCACTGCGAAGCTCGGAAATAATTTTGATACCCAAATTCCAGGGATGGCCGTGTCATAAACTTTAAACATGGTGGTGGGGGAGAACTACTGCTGCGGCAGGTGTGGTTTTATTAGTTTTTTCCCCATAACAGCTAGGTCGTCTTGTCTTGACATGAATGTAGTGCATATTTACCCACATGTACGAGTAATCATTTGAAGCATATTGTATGTTTGATACACAGCGAAAATAGCCTGCATTTGACTGAAATTACAGAATCGGCAGAAAGCAGACTATCTGGAATGTTTATATGGTTGTCAGTGCATGGGACACTACATATGATGTTGGTTTTAATCAGATTTTAGGTAGTAGGCAAGAATAAACCTGGTTTCCATCATGATTCCTGTTCATTCCAACAACAAAGCACTTGAATGCAACAAGCTCGTAATCACGATTTCTAAAGTGGAAATTAGGAAATCTCCGATAGCACGTGAAGGCAGCATAAAGCCCTATTCGGACGGTAATTGTTTCTGACGTGGAAGATGGTGATTTATTCGCACGGTGAAGGAGCGAGTTTGGTGATCCTGCGCAAAAATAAGAAGATATATAGACGCACTTTATAGTTAAAATAGTTTTCTGTCTTGTATTTTATCACAAAATAAAGGATGTAAACACAAAACCTCATCTTCAAGCACTATTTACAAAACCTCAGACTGAAACTTTCGCCTCAAAACAATTGTACCTGTGTTCAAAATCAAACACCGCTCTCAAATCATAAACAAAGTAATCAAAATGATATAGGGGAGCGCGGGGCACAACCTAACGCGGGGTTAGTTGTAACACGCATGTTTTAACCCTTTCCACACATGCCAGAATGACGAAACTTAGTGTATTTACTAGTTGCCATATCAACATTATTTCGAGAAAAAATAGTGCCAAAATTAAAAAATCTCTGGAAGATATTACTGAACATAAATACTGAAGTAAATTTCTTACTTAAGTTTAGTTTTCATCTCTGTTTTCTGTGCTTATTTGAAATAAGACAAATCCGATATTATTGTAATCTTATATCTGTTATTTAACAGTTGAGATCATTCTTTAATGCTGATCTAACCAGCAGAAGACACGAGCCGCGATTTAAATCCCAGTTGCGCAGGTGGGGTGTGTTGTAAAACTGCGTTACAATGAGCCCCTATTAGAAATACGCCATTATACTCTATACTTTTATGAATTCTTTTGAGAAACCATGAGAAAAGGGTGAATAATGACTGAGAGTTCATGTTCAGAAATGCTTAATTATTATTATGTTTTGAACTATGCTGTTTAGCTGTATTTAGCGATGTGTTTGTTGTCAAAAATTAGTATATTTTTAATGATCAAAAAATGCCATTATTGTATTTTATTGACAAAATATTTTAGTTTGTCTTGGATATTTTTTTTGATTATATCAGATAACATTTTAAGCTGTCATTTGGTCATGTTACATTGTGCCCCACCTATGGGGCATGTTGTCACATTTCACTTCCATTCTTTCGGGGTAAATCAAGAAAAAAGTATACACTGTATTAATGAAACAAAACCACATAATTGTACTAGACATATGTGCAATTAATGTGGGAAAAAATAAATACTCTGAACCCCAAGTGGATTTACACAAACTGAGGAAGTCAAAAAGTGCTAGGTTGTGCCACGTTCTCCCCTACACTATAAAGTAGTCAGTAAACAATACACCAAAAAAATTGAAAACACATTGTTCAAAACATATAGTTCTCAGGGAGAAGTACATTTTTAATCTCAAAACAATTTCAATATTTTCCGTCATTGTCTTAGTCATGAAAACATGTTCTATCATAGTAGATCAACATTTATCAGAAATTACTACTCTGCTTTGCTCTTTGCATTTTTTTGTTCTTCCTCATCCTCTTCCTCTTTCTTGCCCTCCTCCTCCTCTTCCTCCTCGTCACCCACCTCGCATACACACTCGTCCTCGTCCTTTCATATTGTTTCTTCTATCCATTCCACTTTCAACAACCTGTTTGCTCTCTGAACTGGCTTATATTGGTTGTGTCACATCATTTGAAACAGGTTAAATCAATTTTGAGTGGTTGCGTTCAATCAATGACATTTGTTGTTTATTTGTATTTGATTTTTGCCACTTGTGTTTACCAGTACACTCTCCGAAAAAAAGGTACAGTGGAGGTACAATTTTGTTCCTTGAAGAACAAAACGTATAAATGTACCTTTAAAGGTACACAATGGGTCCTTAGGGTACAATTAAACCATTGGCAGGCAAGTTCGGTCCTAGTGAATCGCTGTCCTGCAGAGTTTGGCTCCAACCCTGAAAGATATCTATAGAAGCTCTTATTGAGAATTAACAGAGGTTTAGATGTTGGTTTTATTGAAAATGTGGTGACCATTATGGTGATCAGTGTTTCCTTTAGTTGGGCAGCTTGACTCTTAGATTTTTATGCGAGTTTGTGGTTTTTGTTACAGTTTTAACAAAACACAAAATCTTTTCAAATCAAAAGAAGCCATAAACAAAAATTGTCATGAAGAAAAATGGTTGACTAAACTCATCACTGACAAAAAATATCAATAAATAATATTCACCAGCAATACTTTCTTGCCACAGATCAGACATTCTGAATTTTGATTTTTAAATAATTCTAGGGAGAAAAAAGTTTAGACGCACACAGATATCAAGAATCAGCATATGAATCTCAACAATGGTGACATACTTAATGCTGCAATGCATGCTGGGAGCCATGAGTTTTATACTGTGGTGGCTTAGTAGGGTTGGAGCTAAACTCTGCAGGACATCAGCTCTCTAGGACCGAACTTGCCTACCCCTGAATTAGAGGTACAAAAATGTACCCTTAAGGGTACCACCCCAGTGACGGCCACTTGTAGAAAGGTACAATTTTGTACTCTTTTTTTTTTTTTGAGAGTGTATGGATGACGTGTGTTAGCGTGGAGGATGTATTTTGAGAATGAGAATGTGTTTAGAGTTTTGCTGAAAAGTCTAAGTGAGATCTGCAAATTGTGAAATGGTTTAAACAGACTGCACAATTAGCTAAAGGAGTTCAGGCAACTGAGAACTTTATTCAGCCAATGGGTTTTAGTGTTTTAGCAATTGAGAAAAACTGTAAGACAGCCTCTTATTTACATGAGGTAAACATCAAGCAGCTTGGTTATTTTAACATATATAATTGCTGCCGTAATAACGGCCCATTTCAAATGTTTACGTGCTTTTCTTCGTTTTATTTTTTTAAGTGGTGATGAAATATATTGCTCTTGTAAATACTCTTGACAGCATTTCAGTAATAAAAGACTAGATCTTTAAAATGCATCCAAATTACAGCGAAGTGCAGCCGTACGGTGCTCTGCAGAGGTCAAAAAGGATATAAACATTGAATTTTTATGTGATCTCTTCTTGAAAACTCAGAGATGTGGATTCGGACGGAAATTAAATTACCACACGACCTTGGTGTTAGTCTAAAAACAGTAGGTAATTCGGCCAGGGATTTTTACGAGGGTGGTGGGAGAAAAACACTGACATTCTGAATTCAGACAGCAGTAAAATCACTGACTAGCCCCTGACAATGGTGAAAATACCTTATGACTGTTCCCAAATGTAGTTTAATTATAAATACTCTGCAGACAGGTAATAGCACAACACAACTTAGCATGATGGTGACCGGACAAGGAGCGCAGGGGATGAAACAACTTAAGTAGCAACACAAACGAGGATGAATTAACACACAGCTGACACATATGAACTAATAATGATGGTCACTATGGTGACAGACGAGTGGTGGGAATCGGAACAACGGTGACGAATGAAAACAAACTGATAGTCCATGAACAAAACTAAACAGAATGGTAACAATCTGTGTCAGACTCCTACACAGTTTACGTTGGCCAGCTCCTGTGTGAGCATTACACGCATGCGTTGTGTTGTTCACCAGAACAGCATTGGCCAATGGTAAGCCACCATTCTGCCGTAGAACTCGGAAGTGCTGCACTGTATTTACTATGTCAACAGCGTAGGAGTCTTGACACAGGCGAGAAGAAATTGTTGAATAAAGTCATTATTTTTGTTTTTTGCACACAAAAGGTATTCTCGTCACCTCATAACATTAAGGTTGAATCATTGCAGTCAAATGGACGATTTTAACAATGTCTTTACTACCTTTCTGGATCTTGAAAGTGTTAATTATGTTGCTGTCTATGGAAGGGTCAGAGAGCTCTCGGATTTCATGAATGAAGGTCTTACGGGTTTGGAACGACATGAGGGTGAGGAATTAATGACAGAATTTAAATTTTTGGGTGAACTAACCCTTTAAAGCACATGTGATTATAATTGTAACTGTAGTGTGTTATTTGTACAAAATTGCAACTTAATTATTATAAATGTGTAATTACAAATTTTTTTAACTAAATGACAAAGAAGTTTCAACAGAAATTACATTATATTTTAGTTTTTAACATAAATGCTTGTCAGTATGTTCGACAGTTAGCCATATTTCAAAATAAGTACATATAAAATAACTTTTAAATATGTATACTTAAGTCCTACTAAAAAGCGCATGCAATTAAAGGGGCTATATGCAACTTTTTCCCCAAAATAAACGTAACAATAGCTTTTTTATTTTACCATTTATGACTCAAACATCTCCTGATGAGCATACTGACACCTTGTCCGCTCACAGTGGGTGCACCTATAAGTCTGTATCCTATTTTTCCTATTTTCTGGCGGGTCGTCTTTTCCCGCGCTGTCTGCGGATGTGACGTCATCACCGCTGCGAGAGCGAGCAGAAAATGAGAGCAGTTCTGTTTTTTGGCCACAGGTGTCAGTCGCGAGTTTAAATTTCAGAAAAACGCATATAGCCCCTTTAAGTAACTGAAAACATATTCAGTTCACACTTAAGTGCATTATTTTAGAGAATCTTTTCATCTTATTATATCTTGCTGAATGATAGAAACGTTTGAAGGTAACTCTATCGCCCCGTGGAGTACTAAGGTTTATTTTTGGTCCTGATGTACATATTTAACACAATGCTGCAGTGGGTGTAGCTTGTGTCTTAGTATTATACTACATTTTGATAGACAGAACAGAAAGACTGAGTAGAGAGAAAGATTTGAAAGAGAAATATTCAAGGATTCATGTCATGGTTCATTATTTTCAATGGTGTTTCAGAAAAAGAGTCATTATTCATGACAAATTGTGTTTCAGCAGCAGATAACATTGTGCAAATGTCTTAATCATTTCTTTGTGAATGTGAATTTTATGAGTTATAAAAGTACAATGCAGCTCTGATCAACTACAAAAAAAAAATAGCGCAGCCACTGTTACAAACAGATGAGTGAACAAAGTGTTAAAAGCAGTGTTCAGACAATGGTCTTCATAGCATATGCTTTTAACACATTGTTCAGACTCTATGTACAATCAAAATAGCTACTATATAATAACGTGTTGATATCATAAGTGATGTTTTGTTCCCA
Organism: Gobio gobio; assembly: GCF_949357685.1. Lineage (NCBI taxonomy): Eukaryota > Metazoa > Chordata > Actinopteri > Cypriniformes > Gobionidae > Gobio > Gobio gobio. Next base: position 11,067,290 of record NC_137107.1, on the reverse strand, counting down.
AGTCTCTATGGTACACTGTAAACCCCAAAAAATGAGGTAATCAGTTACATCATATTTTTTTAGTTATGATGTTCCCAATTTTAAGTAAGCAGAACTATCAATTTTTGAGTTTGTAGTAGTCATGCATGTTAATTGCTCCTAACTTGAAGTACTGAGTTAGCAAACTCATTCATTTTGATAGCAATTAACTTAAAATGTTTAGTTAATTAACTTTTTATTTTAAGTTCTTGCAAATCAAATTAGTTATTTACTGTACTGTAAAACCTAATAAGTTGTCAGAACTCAAAAAAGTTGAATGAGATATTTTTTTAATTAAAGAGGGCAAAGCATGCTGGGAAATAAAAAATCCCAGCCCAGTTTCAGTTAAACTTAAGTTAGTCTTAATTAAATGAAATTAGTTCATACAACTCAAAACAATGAAACAGTTCAGTTTACTTGAAATATGTCAGTCATGTGAACTCAAAAGAAAAAGAAAGTTCTAAATACACATAACAGTTAATTTAACTGAACTAATTTGTTTAATTTAAGTTTATCATACTCAAACCAATTAAAGAGATTGTCCACCCTAAAATGAAAATTTTATTAATCTATGAGAGTAAAAAAAACTTTTGGATTTGTCTGTGCATGTTTTTTTTTAGGCCATTAGGGCATTTTTTTTCATTAGAGCATTAGGGTTTACAGTGTATTGTCTGACAAATTATTGACAGATTTGTTTTGTCTTATTACTTAAAATAAAGTAATAGAATACCTCTCCTCAATATGTCCATCAAAGTAGTCCATCATCAGAGTCAAAGTAGTTAATAGTTAGGGTTAACAGTTTGTCCAAATCCCAAACCATAAGTATAAGCAACCATGGCATGAGCAGACTAACTACAGTCTGTCTAGTAGAACAGAGTTTTTGAGTCACGAGTATTTACAGTCTACTGAACTTCAGACTGTCTATACCTTTTGTTCAATCATTACGTCTGGTTCCTCTGCATGGGAACGTGTTGTTCTATGTCTCCCTTTGCTCCGGGACTCACGTCCTGGTGAGCTTTCTTTTCTTTCCTGGTTGCGGTGAGGACTCCTTCCAGACTCTCTCCTTCTGTGAGGAGCTCGGATAATCTTCAGGTTGCTGGTGTAGATAATAATCTTTCCAAAATCTAATACGGGTGCCTGTGAAAACAAGCACAGAATCACTAAGCAGAAGATTCCAAAAAGTACCATGATACTACAGAAGTTTTTTGAACATGTAGTATAATACTACAAAGATAGCCTTTGAAATGACTTGAAAAAGTAGACACTTAAATGTTTATGAAGATATATTGCTCATGTCTTTGTGGCGAGTATTCTCTGAGTTTTGTTTCAATTTTGAGGCGTGCTCCAGAAAAAAGTTCACGGAGACCGAGACGGCAGAAAGCACACCCTGTTTGTTTTCTTTATTTTTCAAACGCACAACATTTTGTTTTGATTGTATGTGGACATATACAAAAGTACCTTTTCAAATGATACATTGCTTTTATCTGTATGACCACAAATTATGCAGTATTTTAAGTCAGTTTTGCAGCTATTGCGTTTGTCGACCCCGAGGGTTAAATAACATGGTACATGAATATGGTATATAATTCAGTACCAAACTACCATGGTATTAACAGTACTTTTTTTCATAGGATATAGTTCATGTAGTCTCATATGGTTCAAATTTCCATCATAGTGTTTATTACTATGTAATTACAAAGTAAGTACTGCTTAATACTAATGGACAACTTACTGTATTATTCTGTGTATCTACTTTTAAAAAAACGCAATGTTCTTGTCACAGCACTTGCATAATTGTATTTAATTCAATTTCTCTAGTGCCACCAACTGTCCAAAGTTTCACGTTTACACTAATAACTTTTGAACCGTAGGGACTAGAAACAGAATTACTGTTTTCCTCTAATTCCTTGATTTGAGTTCAAACGCTCCCAAACCCAACCATTCTCAAATAACGTGCGAACACATTCGACAAAAAGCATGCAAAATTGTTGCGAGGCTATATCTCCACAGCACTTTAGAGTATTGAGAGATTGAGTCTTGGTACATCATCACAAGCATGACCAGACCATGACCATTCTTCTACATGCAGCGTTTCACCACAGCGCAACCTACTGCCAGGAGATATGAAAAAGCTATTTTTGCTTATTGTCATGATTCACCAGTGAGAGTGCCCCTGATTACCACCAGAGGGCACTTCACCCCGGACTGTCACTTCATCAAGGACTACATCTCCCATAATCCTTTGCCCGGACTCATCAGCACTCATTGATTACATCCACCTGTGTCTCATTACCCTGTTTACCTCACCCTATATAAGCCTGGTTATCTCATTCATTCATTGCGAAGTCTTGTTTGTTGTAACACTGCATTTCTGAGCATTCTCCCTGGTTCCTTGTCTCTTGGTCTTGGATTACTTGCCTGTTCTGTGGATTAACCTTTTGCCTGTCTCTCCTGCTTTGTTTGTCTGTTTGGACTGCTTGCCTGTGTATTACCGTTTGCCTGTTTTTCTCTCGGAGCAGTCCGTTACACTTATACACTGAACAAAACACTTTTGTTTTAGCCCCTATTTTTCATGAGCTGAACTCAAAGATCTAAGACTTTTTCTATGTACACAAAAGGCCTATTTCTCTCAAATATTGTTCACAAATCTGTCTAAATCTGTGTTAGTGAGCACTTCTTCTTTGCCGAGATAATCCATCCACCTCACAGGTGTGGCATATCAAGATGCTGATTAGACAGCATGATTATTGCACAGGTGTGCCTTAGGTTGGCCACTCTAAAATGTGTCCGGGGGTCCACGACCATCACCTCATGTTGCAGCATGATAATGCACAGCCCCATGTTGCAAGGATCTATACACAATTCCTGGAAGCTGAAAACATCCCAGTTCTTGCATGGCCAGCATACTCACCGGACCCATTGAGCATGTTTGGGATGCTCTGGATCAGCGTACAAAATTCCCTGAGTCATACCGATAACAATGGTACCAGTGATGTCATATTCGGTCAAACTTGCTGTCCGCCATGTTGATTTTTTTTTTTTTTAAACCTACTTTTCCAAATTCCTCGTTGGTTCTGTGTAAACGTGAAACTTTGGACAGTTGGTGGCGCTAAAGAAATTGAATTAAATACAATTATGCAAGAGCTGTGACAAGAACATTGCGTTTTTTTAAAAGTAGATACACAGAATAATACAGTAAAAGTTCCATTAGTATTAAGCATTACTTACTTTGTAATTACATAGTAATAAACACTATGATGGAAATTTGAACCATATGAGACTACATGAAATCTCTAATAACTATCAAATCTAATCAAATCTCTCTAATAACACATCAACAAATTTGATGGCATGGTTGCAAGGCTGATTCTAAGGCTGTAACTCTGCAATGCTTTGGCATATTGACACCTATTGGTCTAAAGTAAAGCAAGTTAATCATATTACAGTGATTGGAGTTGTGATTGTTCAGCCATTTTAACTACAATAATCTAAAAACGTCTTTAATGACTTATTGTTGCAGTTTTTCTGAAGCTCCCAGCCATGCTTGCATGTCTCATTGTTCCTTTCTGTGCTTGGCCCCATTAATTGCTGCTTGCAGCTATATTATACTCTGGATCTATTTGACTTTAATGGACTTTTTGGAAGTCAAGAGAAAAAGAAAACCACTGGGAGAGAGATGGGGAATAGGATTAGGACATGACGCAGGCCAGACTGAAACCTGTGTCCCTATAGGCCAACTGCCCTTTATGCATCATGAGTCTGTGCACCACCCACTGTACCATGACTGGTTTTTAAAATTGTGAACCACTGATAAATTGGATTAGATTAAATGTCGGGGATCAGGGATCTTGTGATGAAGAATAAGATAAAGATCCTGTCAGGTTTTTTGACATGTTGACATGCAAGGGAAGATCTTTGGCAGTTTAGTCTTTCAACAGCATGTCACAGTTGACATTTTAATGAAAATGTAAGATTTATAGAACTATGCAAAAAAGCAAGTTAGCTTTCAGTCTTACTTAAGATCCACATTGTTTAAGTTTGTTCAGTCTATATATTTGAATGATGTTCTTTTCTTTTTCAGATTTGAGGCAGAGAAACAAAACAGTTCACAATGGAAAGCTGAGAATGTCCGTGCGGATGGGATGTAATTGCATGCCTATGTTTAGAAGCTGTGTTGGAGTCTGGGTATATTATTAGATCTGGGAACTATGAATTAGTAACAGTGTGGCATAAAAACTGAGGGCAGGAAATGTTTCACAGCATTCATTTTTCAGTGCCAGAATCAAACTAACTAAACATAATGAGGAGGACAATAACACACATTGTGTTTCGCCTACAACAATTGAGCAATTGCTAAACTTAGTTGCCCAACTTAGTTACCGTTGCCAGATTTAACGAATGTCCCATAGGAATGAAATGATGATTACTGTGAACAGGGCAATTTTCAAATTGGGAAAAAGTTTTATAGATAATATTCTTGGGTTGAAATGACATTGAAAGGAAAGCATTTATTAATTTTAAAGAAACTGTTAAATTACACAGTAACATGATTAAAGTAGCAGAGACTGCAAATCAGAATCAGAACATTTCCTCACATTTCTACAACACATTTCGTTGGGGTGTTTGCAGAGATTTAGGAAATAGTATTAGTTAAAATACTTGAAAATGTGAATATTATACTTCTCCTAAAAGCACTGCTACAGCCTATTTTACCTAAATGTGCGTTCCGTGTCAGATTGTCTGTTTTTGTTTTGGTCTGTGTGATCCCGCCCACTGCAAATTTACCTAATGGTATTTTGACCCTTTGGGTTACCAGTTGGTGAAGAACGGCGTATTGTAGCCATGAAAGGCAGCAAACAAACTGGGTGAGAAATCGCAGATTCTACAAGGCCTAAAAAAAACTTGGCAATAAAAACACTGCAAACGAATACATTAGCTGATCAACTTACAATGAAAGGCTCGTCTCTTTCCTATGTTAGTTGTGTTCATTCCAGTTGCATGTCCTCAATCTGGAAACCCGCGTGAGCGTTGAGTCTTTCCAATATTTCGATATTTTAATACAGTACCTATTTCAAGCGCTAGCTATCAATTTAACATACTGCACCTTTAACTCTTTAGTTACTATCACACTACAGTGAATCAATATGAATAAACATTAATTATCAACATTAACTAACCTTAGAGCAAATTTATGTTTTCTTACTGATGTTAATTTGGGAATTAAGTTAACACAGAGTTTAATCTACATATATTATGCAGGCGATTCTGTAATTTTATGTTTAGAACTATCCAAACAGCCAGATCCTACACAGACTGGACATAACTGGACACTGAGGTTTTGGTTGGTTTATGAGAAGATTAACAAAGGGCTGTAAATGGTCAAAACGATTTGCGCTGCAAACCATTGTGTTTATAAGTAAGGCAATGCATTAAAATAATATGGTAAGAAATAACAGTTACATACACTATATTGCCAGAAGTTTTGGGATGCCTGCCTTTACATGCTAATGAATTTTAATGACATCCCATTCTTAATCTGTAGGGTTTAATATGGAGTCGGCCCATCCTTTGCAGCTATAACAGCATCAACTCTTCTAGAAAGGCTTCCCACAAGCTTTAGGAGTGTGTTTATGGGAATTTCTGACCGTTCTTCTAGAAGCGCATTTGGGAGGTCAGACACTGATATTGGACGAGAAGGCCTGGCTCACAGTCTTCAATTTAATTAATCCCAAAGGTGTTCTATCAGGATGAGGTCAGGACTCTGTGCAGGCCAGTGAAGTTCCTCCTCAACAAACTCACTCATCCATGTCTTTATGGACCGACGCTTTGTGCACTGGAGCGCTGTCATGTTGGAACAGGAAGGAGCCGTCCCCAAACTGTTACCACAAAGTTGAGAGCATGAAATTGTCCAAAATGTCTTGGTATGCTGAAACATTAAGAGTTCCTTTCACTGGAACTAAGGGGCCAAGCCCAACCCATAAAAATAACCCCACACCATATTCCCCCCTCCACCAAACTTTACACTTGGCACAATGCAGTCAGGCAAGTACCGTTCTCCTGGCAACAGCCAAACCCAGACTTGTCCATCGGATTGCCAGACAGAGAAGCGTGATTCGTCACTCCAGAGTTTCTGTTGTTCACAATTGCTTCCACTTTGTTATAATACTTCTAACAGTTGACCGTGGAATATTTAGTAGTGAGGAATTATCACGAATGCACTTATTGCATAGATGGCAACCTACCACAGTACCACGCTTGAGTTCACTGAGCTCCAGAGAGCGACCCATTCTTTCACAAATGTTTTGTAGAAGCGTCTGCATGCCTAGTGCTTGATTTTATACACATTTGGACATGGAAGTGATTGGAACGCCTGAATTCAATGATTGGGAGGAGTGTCCCAATACTTTTGCTAATATAATGTATATTGGAGGGGTGTCCCAATACAGTCAAGACTGCAATATAGTGTGTGTGTGTGTGTGTGTGTGTGTGTGTGTGTGTGTGTGTGTGTGTGTGTGTGTGTGTGTGTGTGTGTGTGTGTGTGTGTGTGTGTGTGTGTGTGTGTGTGTGTGTGTGTGTGTGTGTGTGTGTGTGTGTGTGTGTGTGTGTGTGTGCAGTGAATACATTTTTATTATCAAAATTAATGTTATGTCAAACTACTTTGTTTTCTTTTCAATAATTGAATTAATTTTATGATTTTTTTTTGTGACATCAGGACAGTATCTTTCTGACATTTTTTACTTTATGCCCACCCCCAAAAATAGCTAAGAGAATTTTATAAACACAAATGTTGCTTGCAATTATGCATAATTTACTAAGTAAGTACATGTAACATATGTAACAAGAAGACTGTATAATAAAGTGTTACCGGAATTGCATTTTAAGGTTCTGGTATTACAGAGCAAATATTCAAATAATACTGAGTAATATTGGTTAACTACATTCCTTTAGGGTTGTTTTTTTGGTTAGGGTTTGGTTTAGGGTTAGTTACTTGTAATTATGCATAATTTACTGCTATTATTATAGTAAGTACATGTACTGTGTGTAACAACATCACCTCAAATTAAGTAAAATAACAGTTGTTTTTAGTGCAGATTTCTTACTTTATTATCCTGTGGAAGATCACAGGCCAGGGAATTGCATCCCGTCACTCCTCGATAGACATTTATCCTCTGGGCAATCAGGCCTGTCGGAGGGAAGAAACTCTGGTCCTGTATGTCTTCTAAGCCACACAGATGTCCCATCTCCATCTTGTTGTGGATGAAGCTGTGCGGGTACTGCTCCTCTGGACTATCCAGCTCCTGTCCATCTTCATACACGTGCTTCAGGACCCGGCCACTGTATGAAGAGGCCAGCTTGAACCTCACCTTTTTGGGCTTGCCCTCAATCAAGGTGCCTGGTTGCTCATGGAGCTCCTCCATAGTCCCTCTCATGTGAAATTCCCAATGGTCTTGTAAAGAACAGGAGGAAGAACTGTGGAAGATAAGTATTTAGGAAAGACTGGGGCAGTCCAGCTGCTTTCCATAGTCCTGATGAATTATTGAGCAGGGGATCTTGTGCACAACAGGAGAGCTGGAAATTGAGACCTAATGCGTTCATCAAATAATGATGGTTGAAGGAGAGAAGCAGGTGTAATTTGCTTATGCATCACCTATAATGAACGTCAATATACATTTCATATGAAACCTCTACTATTACAAATGTTGAGAGCAATACCTTTGTGGGTGCACTTAGTAATTCCTCATCAGTATAAAGATTTACACCTAAATCTAAGTACTAAAAAGGTACTAAAAATATATTAAATCATCATATGAAGTTATATCAATAACCTAATTAAAAGTTTTTTTTACACAGACAGAACAGAACTGCACCCTGAATTGTGTATAATATTACAGTTTTGTTGTATTTAGAATTAATTTACTTATTCAGTTGTTACTGTTGAGATGTAGATAACTACAGTACTTTGGTAACACTTTAGTTTAGGGTCCAATTCTCACTATTAAAGTTTCTTATTAGTATATTACTATGATATTGGATGTTTATTAGTACTTATAAAGCACATATTAATGCACAACCATATTCCAAATCCCTTAATCCTACCCAATACCTAAACTGAACAACAACCTTACTAACTATTAACAAGCAGTCATTATGAGTTTACTGAGGCAGAAATCTAGTTAAGGCAAGACACTCCAGGTGAATAGGGTAAAAAAGAAAAACTAATCAACATGTCCAACCAATATGCCTATATGGGTCATTTGTCTGAAATACGACCCCATAGGAGCGTTTATTAAAGTTGCGCCCCTATCGACAACAGGACACTTTCATTTTAATGCTTTGTTTCCTTTTATTTGCGTCATATTACGGGTTTTGTGTAGCTCAATTGATAGAGCATTGCAAAATACAATATCATGTAATCATGTGATCATGCAATCGTGGGTTCGATCCCAGGAAACGCATGTGCTCATAAACTGTATATGCACTATAAATCACTGGGTAAGTTTAAGGGTGGGCTGGAAAAAAAAAAAAACGTGGCTAAGTGGAAATATGACAAATGGTGGTAAAAAGTCCACACATTGCATTTAAATGAACACGCATTTTGATTGGTAAAGACAGTCATACGTCATTTCATGAGGACAGACGTTACACGTCACTGTCATTATTTTTACGCCAGCTAGAGGGCGCATGACTTTAAAGCGTAAATAAATGTTGTGATAAGGTGCTTAAAAAACAATAGGGATTGACCACATTAAGAATTGCAAACATTTTTTGAGTCACACTTAAGATTAGGCTCCAATTCTAACTATTAATAATAATTTTAAAATATGAATTAATAATTAATAACTAGACTTTTGCCTCAATAAACTCCAGGTTTTTTTTACAATCGCAATTACAACTACTTTTAACAAATTTCCTAAACTCTTAACACAGTTAGCACAACATCTGTCTGTGTAGGCTATACAATTAACACATGTATTATGAGTTGTACACCTGTATTATACAGTTAACTCAAATTTAAAATGCTTGAACTTCTTTTACACACAATCTCAACCAAGACCAAAACAATGGATTTTTACTGCCAAATTTACCAATGCTTTAACACTGTATGTCAGAACAGATAACACCATGTTCTAAACCTAACCTAATAGGCTAAAGTCAATGTAAACACTTGTTCATATTATGAATTGAAACACAAATCTATCTCCTGTATTTATTCCATTGGAAATGAGAAACAGCCGATTGAAGTTGTGCAAATATATAAATCACAGCTGATTCCCGTCTAGAAATTGTTCAGGTGTTGATGTTCTTTCAATCACATGACCATATGGTATACAGTAAAAGAGGGCCTTTGGGCTTATCTTGTGTGCAAAAGGAACAATATAGAGCAACACAAAGAAAGTAAGAAAAATGCCTTCATGATGGAGAGGAAGAGGAGTACCAGGGCAAGGGAGAGGTTGAGTTAGAATGCATGGTGGCGCTCAAAGAAGGGCCAGAATTAGGGTAACTGATGAAATAAGAGCTACTATCATAGACCATGTCATTAACCACAGGCTATCAGAGAGGCTGGTGAACGAGTTATCCAGATTTTTATCCGGAGCTTTCCTCTGCCCCCTGAGGGAGGTAGATGTTGAATCCTTAGATAGACAAAATACAGTTAGGGACCAGAGGCATACAGTCACTGTAATACATGGTAAAATTATTTACACTTTGCAGTAGGAGAAGCGCTTATACAATGTCCTACCTGTTGGTTTCTTGAAAAATCTGAATAATGGATGGCACTGTGTCCCGGCTGAGTTTTGGCTGTACTCGCTCTGATAGCCTGTGGTTTATGACATGGTCTATGATAGTAGCTCTTACAGTTTTTTACAATCGCTATGACATTTTTTTCAATACTTTTAACAAATTTCCTAAATTCTTAACAAACCAACACACCTACATCACACAATTGTCAAAACGATTAATTTCATGCTCAAAATCACACATTGTAAACTAAACTCCAAACACTAATTTTCACTATGTCTACCAAAACCCTAACACATGTTCTCTTCCAACAGGAACATTTAGTCAATCATAGCACAATGTTATAAAAACACTAACACTAGATGGAATTACAGAAACTGCATTATTTTATGTGTCATGTCTGCCCTTATACAATAGACAGTATATTTTATTGATCATAGTTTGTGTGTCGTTTGAGGACTCTCCACATTTTTGTTTTGTTGGGTTTAAATGCATGCATTTTGTTTCTGTTGCTGCAGAAATTCAATACAAAAAATGAATGACCCATCCTAGGGTAGCTTTATAGAATGGCCTTCAGTTTTATTTACAGTTTTTCTCAATTGTTTACACACAAATACTGGTCCTTGAGACACAATGACCACAACATATAACTCATGCACCAACCCCCTGAACCAATTCTGCTAAACTACAATTCCTGCTTTACACTCGATTTGCAGTTCTAAAACACACTTTTTCAAAACACTACACACAATTCTCTGCATTTGGCACAGTGTTCATGCAGAAAATCTCTTGTTTTCACAAGGAACACACTGCCATTCAAATATGCACACTGACTCTTCACATGGGCAAACACCTGTCACGCAGTTTTACAATTAGCAAACAGAGCTTTAGCATCAAAGGGCAACAGGTGAGAAACCGAAGAGAGGATGCAGCATAGTTAAATCTTTTTTTTTTTTACTTTAACTGTACAGTAAATTCTTCTGTTGTTTTGTATGTAGACCACTGTATGTGCAACTTTGTGATGGTTGGGGTGTACACTGTGTACATTGTTTTTATGGGGAAAATAAAATATATTTGTTACCGTGTATTTGTGTGTTCTGAGTTTGAAAACAATATTCTCAAATATTTTACAACACACTTATGTATGTACTGTCTGTTGTAAGTGTAACACTGAACCAAAAAAGACCTAAGTCATTATGATGAAAGGAGAATAAGTGTTTTCCATTCATCATAGTGTTTTACATTGAGCACATCAGTGTTCAACTGGTTCTTATAAATGTCTATACATATGATGGTTTGTGTGTGTCATTTGAAAACAAAATCCCATTTTGAGAAGAAATAACATTGTTTTGAATGTAAAGTTTCTTTTTGCAGGAGAATTGAGGGGTTTTGCCCATTGTGTGTGTTTTTTGGGATTTGTGTGTAGAGTTCTGAGAATATGAGGCATGCTTTCTGAAAAACTGTAATTATCAGCAATCATCATGTTGACAATAGCAAGTTCCTGTTATTCATTTAGGAGCTTTCCTCTGCCCCCTGAGGGAGGTAGATGTTGAATCCTTAGATAGACAAAATACAGTTACATATTAGAGACCAGAGGCATACAGTCACTGTAATACATGGTAAAAGTATTCACACTTTGCAGAAGGAGAAGCCCTTATACAATATCATACCTGTTGGTTTCTGGAAAAAAAAATCTGGATAATGGATGCCACTGTGTCCCAGCTGAGATTTGGCTGTACTTGTTCACCAGCCCCTCTGATAGCCTGTGGTTTATGACATGGTCTATGATAGTAGCTCTTATATCATCAGTTACCCTAATTCTGGCCCTTCTTTGAGCGCCACCATGCATTCACCCTCCTCAACCTCTCCCTTGCCCTTGTCCAGGCATTCCTCTCCCTTGCTCTTGTCCCATTCCTCTCCTTTGTCCTGGTACTCATCTTCCTCTCCCTCATAAAATAATTTTTCTTACTTTCTTTCTGTTGCTCTACATTCCTTTTCAACACAAGATCAGCCCAAATATGTCATTTTTTACTGTATACCTCATGAGATTGAATACCTCATGTCATGAGATTGAAAGAACATCAACACCTGAACAATTCCTAGATGGGAATCAGGGATTTACATATTTGCATAACTTCACTCATCTGTTTCTCAGTAACAATGGAATAAAATACAGTTAAAGCATTGGTAAATTTGGCAGTAAAAATCCATTGTTTTGGTCTTGGTTGAGCTTGTGTGTATAAGAAGTTCAAGCATTTTAAATTTGTGTTAACTGTATGTATTTTGTGTAAAAGCAACAATAAATGTGTTAATTGTATAGCCTACACAGACAGAGTAAATTTGTTAAAAGTATTGAAACAATTGTCATAGCGATTGTAAAAAACTGTAATATGTGCTTTATAACCAGCCAATATCATTGTATGCATGCTAATAATGCTTGCAACTAGTTATTAGTGAGAATTGGACCCTAAACTAAAGTGTTACCCTATTCTGCATACATTTCTAGAACACAAATCTGAACATTGGATGAAGTCAGGATCAAATTTTTTTTTTTTTACATATAATCAAAGGTTCTTACAGAGGGGACTTTGGATATCTATTTTTATCACTCCATAAATCAGAAAATACTGTCAACAGCCAAATTTTTTAGGAATAAAATGAGGTCAGGTCATAAAATCAGGCATTATGAACAAAGCCCTCTGTAAAAACCTTCAGAATATAGATATGAATAAAACTGTAAGGTTTGGTGTATGTACGTGCTGCTGAAGTGGAGTTCCCTTTCAAGGGAACTCGCGCTGCGTCACCGCTTTGGGAACGCCCCTGCGTGATTGCGTCGTGAAGCACGTATGTCATCAGTCCAATAGAGAGACGGAACGTCATAGGCGGGTGACGTCATAGACCCGGAAACTATAAAGCACACCGGCAAACACACGCCGTTAGCTTCTGTTGCCTTCAACAAGCGCTCTCTGTCACTCTGTCCCTGTCATTCTGTGTTGTGTCTGAGTTCAGACTTTTTTGTTTTCAAGTCACACTCACACTCACGTTTGTAGAGAGAAAAAAAGCTATGGCGAGCGAACAACAGTTCAGACAGTGTGTTCCTCCCTGCTCACGCTACATTACGAGCGGGGATACACACTTGATGTGTGTTGTTTGTCTCCCGCCCTATCTCATCCTTCACCCGGCAGATCCAGTGCCGCCTCTCTGGGTTCGGGAGCCCGCTCTGCGGATTCTCTCGCCCGGGGAGCGGCCGCGGTGTTACAGATATCTTCCTCCGAGGAGGTCGATGTCTGTAGCATTGACACAGGGGGTGAGGACTCGCCACTTCATTCCCCTGCTGGTGAGGAGCTGATGGATGTGCTGAGCAGAGCGGTGGCCAGATTACATATTGACTGGCCACCTGAACAACATGAGCGAGCTGCCGTAAAAAGCAGACTCGACGAGCGCTTTCTCCCCGCGCGCTCTGTTCAGCCTCCACGTAGGAGTCTGCCGTTTTTCCCGGACCTCCACACCGAGGTGTCGAGGTCTTGGAAGCGGCCCGTGTCTGCACGCATTTTCACCCCGCACACTTCTGTGTACAGCAATATCGCGGGGTTGAAAAGACACGGTTATGGTCAGATGCCCCGGGTTGAGCAGACGCTCGCGAGCCATCTCTCACCCGAGTCTGCGTCTGCCATAAAGGCTCCGACTTTGCCCCCAAAACCGTTAAAAGTGACATCATCTTTTGTGGGCAAAGCGTACTCAGCAGCAGGTCAGGCCGCTGCGTGTCTGCACACTATGTCAATCGTGCAGGCATACCAGGCTGATCTGCTGCGAGACCTGGGTGAGAGCCACGAGATCGGAGTTGATACCATCAATGAACTCCGATCTACAGCTGATCTCGCTCTCCGTGCCACCAAGGAGACGGCCCAATGCGTTGGCCGTTCTATGGCAGCCCTGGTGGCCACGGAGAGGCACTTGTGGCTCAATCTTACGGAGATTAAGGAACGTGATAAAAGCTTTTTGCTTGAAGCGCCGCTGTCTCCGGGAGGCCTGTTCGGTGACGCTGTCACCACTGTTACCGACAGGTTCCTGGAGGCAAAGAAACAGGCGGCGGCGCTCAAGCAGTTCCTTCCCCGTAAGCCCCAGGTCTCGTCTGCTGCTGGGCGGGAGCAGCAGACGCCGAGTACGAGCTCCTCCCATAGGGCGCAGCAAAAAGTGAGTGTCGCAACTCGTATACCCCCTCAGAAAGGGTTGTCGGGTGTGCAGCGCTCACAGGCGCAGCCTTCTAAGCCCAGGGCTGATCTGAGGACAGTCATCGTGGCGAGGAAGGCTGCGTCTAAGAAGTCCTGACGCCTCTGGGCCCAGGACAGTGAGGGTGATCCCCTCCGCGGGCGCACGGTGCTCACCGCTGTACACGGTACCCGTGTGTCCGCGGTACCCTCACGGGGTCAAACGGCAAACCCCTCCCGAGTGCCGGGGCACGGAGAAACCCCGCGGGTCATCCGAGGATGGCCCGCACCCTCTTCGGAGGGAAACTATGCCGTCGAGTCAGTTGTTCCCTGCCGGTTCGCCGCTTCAGGGCGCTGCACTCGCGGTGCAGAGTACATCAGAGGCCAGCCTCGAGAGGCTGGTACCCTTAGTAGATTTTGTGTCAGAGTGGGAGAATCTGCCTCACATATCTCGTTGGGTCCTGCGATGTGTAAGATTGGGGTACGCTATCCAGTTCAGATGCCGTCGCCCCAGCTTCAACGGGGTCCTCTCCACTGTGGTGGACCCCGAGCAGGCTCTGGTGATGACTCAGGAAGTACAGACTCTGCTGCAAAAGGGGGCTATAGAGAGGGCCCCCCCCCCCCCCCAGACAGGGAGTCAGGCTTTTACAGCCAGTACTTCATAGTGCCAAAGAAGGATGGAGGGCTGCGCCCCATCTTGGATCTTCGCGTCCTGAACAGAGCCGTGGCAAAACTCAAGTTCAGGATGCTTACACTCAAACAGATCGTGTCTCAGATCAGGTCCGAGGACTGGTTTGTCACGATAGATCTAAAAGATGCATATTTTCATATATCCATCCTTCCGCAGCACAGGAAGTTCCTGAGGTTCGCTTTCAGGGGAGAAGCGTACCAATATCGGGTGCTTCCTTTCGGTCTAGCCCTTTCACCCCGCACGTTCACGAAGTGTGTGGACTCTGCTCTGGTCCCCTTACGCTTACAGGGGATCCGCATTCTCAATTACATCGACGACTGGCTGATACTGGCGCAGTCAGCGCGTCTCGCGGTTCAGCATCGAGATGTTGTTCTCGCCCATATGAGGAGGTTGGGGCTGAGGCTCAACTTCAAGAAGAGTGTTCTTTCTCCTGTGCAAAAGATCACTTATCTCGGTGTGAGTTGGGATTCGGTCTCTATGCAGGCTCGTCTGTCAGAGCCTGGCGTAGGGTCGATCCTCTCAGCCGTGAAAGGGGTGAAGCTAGACCAGCCGCTCACTGTAAAACAGTTTCAGAGACTGTTAGGTCTGATGGCAGCCGCGTCCAACGTGATTCCTTCGGGCCTACTGTTCATGAGACCGTTACAGTGGTGGCTCAAGAACAGGGGCTTTTCCCCGAGGGGAAACCCCTTTCGCGTAATCAAGGCAACGCGGCGGTGTCTCCGCACCTTGGTTATGTGGAAGGACCCTTGGTTCCTGACCCAGGGCCCGTCCCTGGGGGCACCGTGTCAGCGTGCGTCTCTGACCACGGATGCCTCCCTGACGGGCTGGGGGGCGACCATGAGTGGTCGTTCAGCCCAGGGTCTGTGGCAGGAACACCAGCGTTCGTGGCACATAAATTGCCTGGAAATGTTGGCGGTGTTTCAGGCCCTGAAACACTTCCTGCCACATCTCAGGGGCCATCGGTGCACATCGGTGGTCTCCTACATCAACCATCAGGGGGGTTTGAGGTCAAGCTCTTTTAGCAGGGGCCTCCCTGCAGGAAGTTTGTGATGCGGCGGGGTGGTCCTCGCCGCATACGTTCATCAGATTCTATGAACTTGATGTCAATGCTACTCCGGGGTCTCGGGTGCTCGCCTCTTAACTCGTGCCACAGGCGGGCATTCAGACTCGCATGGGGACGTGGGTATTCTCGTTCCCAAAGCGGTGACGCAGCGTGAGTTCCCTTGAAAGGGAACGTCTCAGTTACGACTGTAACCTTAGTTCCCTGAATAGGGAACGAGACGCTGCGTCACCCTGCCATGCTCCTCGCATGCCCGCAAGCGCCTTATTTCAGGCCTTCTTCAGAAGCTAACGGCGTGTGTTTGCCGGTGTGCTTTATAGTTTCCGGGTCTATGACGTCACCCGCCTATGACGTTCCGTCTCTCTATTGGACTGATGACATACGTGCTTCACGACGCAATCACGCAGGGGCGTTCCCAAAGCGGTGACGCAGCGTCTCATTCCCTTTTCAGGAGAGAAAACTCATTTTGAGAAAATGGCCTTTAAAGATATGTAGGCTACTGTAATTGAAATCTGCAAATGCAAATAGATAAAGTGCTATAAAAGATACACTTAACAGTGTATTTTGGATGTTTTCTTTCCATTAGTCTGAAAAAAAAAAACCTTTATGAAAAGCTAAAAAGCCCAAAATCTCACAATTTGTATTTTTGTATTTATTTATTTCCAAAAGGGACATTGTACATTAATCAACATTCATGAATGTAAATGTATCCAAAATAGCCCAAAGGCTAGTTTTCATTGGTAGACCCTTTGCCAGATTTTATTAGGCCTAAAACTAGAAAAATTTTGCTTAGTTAATAGTGAGAATTGGACCCTAAACTAGTGTGACCACTACTTTTTTTCTAAAAGGTAGCTTGGCTGCAGTTTAACTTCTTCAAATTAAAGATTAGCTTGTTTTGTTTAGTTCAAGTGCTCAAGTGTTATCAATTATTCATAATGTTTATTATCAATGTTGGAAACAGTTTGGCTTAATATTTTTGTTGAAACCATTTTTGCAGGATTATTTGATTAACAAAAAGTTCAAAAGAACAGCATTTATTGTAAATAGTAACACTATAAATTCATTTACTGTCACTTTTCATGAGTTGAATGCATCCTTGCTTTATTTTATTTTTAAATCTCACCCCAAATGTTTTGAACGGTAGTGTATCACAGTTTCCACAAAAAAAATATTATGCGTCAAAAACAACATTAATAACATTGATGATAATCTTAAATGTTTCTTGAGTAGCAAATCAGCATATTAGAATGATTTCGGAAGGATCGCAGCTTGTTTTTACTGTATTTTTTTATCAGATTGGTGAGCATATAGGAGACTTCTCTCACAAATTCGGTTTGGTGTTTCTGTTAGGACATTCTGTAGTGGTGCAGATATCTCTTAACCTTTAATACGAAGAAAAGAGCAGGTCATGGTAAAACTCCCAAACAAACCTGCAAGTTATACAATGTTGGGTGTCTTTGGAATTTAAATTAGTTTACAACATCTCAACAGATTAGTCACATTCCTACACATATTTAGATGGTATTGCAATATTTGCATCTTATATATTCCTTTATGCGCAGCTTGCCGTGTGTGAAACAGCAGAAATCCCTGAGATCAGCCAGTAGGGAGCCATTTTACCGAGACAGAACCTAACAAATGGCTGACATTAACCCTTGTGCATTCTAACATCCATCTTGCAATTATCTCCCTAGTTGACTGTTATTGCATTCTAACCGACTGCTAAGATGGTTTGCCTCTTTTTCCTCCCTACGTTCATATCTGCTATTACTATGAAATCATTCAAGTGAGAAATTGTTTTGTGGGCCTCTCAGTAAAAGACTCATTGAAGATGTCAAGTCTCCAACTAGGCTGTACTAAATGATTATTAATCTGCATGCATGCTTATTTTCAGCTGTCACCGGAGAATGTATTTTTCTGCGGGGTACCTCCATCGGGACATAATTTTTCTGAGTGCTTTAGATGTTGTCTTAATGACGCCTCTGATGATATGTCATCAGCTCCTTATTTTCCAGATGGTCATAAAAGTGCATGCCGCTGGGTAAAACTATGTGGTGGCGTAACCTTTCGTCTGAGGAAAAGAGTTAATTATTTTCTATGCAAGCCAGAGTATCTGATATTGATGGAGTGTTTGTTTCGAATGGGCTCTATGAATTTAAAGTGTGTGTGAGCTCTCAACAATCTATTCATGAAAACTACAGTGGCCCCAGTTATTTGGACATGTAAATCGCACTTAAAATGTCTAAATGTCATTACATTTAGATACACAAGAATGTTCTAAAACTATTTTTAGTAACAGGGTAATATAATAATAAACTGGCCTATAATACACATAGCTTTCTCATAATTCAGTAATTCTTAAAAACTTTGGGGATCCTGACAGAAATCAGAATGACAGTATTACTCTGTTTTGCAGGCTGATGCATTACACATCACAGGTGATTTGTTTGAAGCTGACATTTGCGCGCTTGCACCATCAAACAAACCAGAGACGGCTCTTAACTCACGAACTCGCTGATCTGCCTGCAGTGATGAAGACGGGGAAGCAGCTGCAAGACATACAAAATATTCATGACTGTGTCACAGTGTAAACAGAGATGGTACACTACTATTCTGCACTGGTAATCATAGGGGAAGGGTTTTGAGATTCAAGGCTTCATTTCCATTAACATGCATTAACTAGTGTTGTTTATTAATGATCTATTAATATGGGAGTTGGCAGTTATGGGAGTATTATTATTAAAGGTCCCATGGCATGAAATTTTCATTTTATGAGGTTTTTCAATATTAATATGAGTTCCCCTAGCCTTAATATTCTCCCCAAGTGGCTAGAAATTTTGATCGGTGTAAACCGAGTTCTGGGTGTTTTTCTCTGCCTTTGAGAAAATGAGAGCTCAGACGAGCTGATCTTGAATTCTCCTGTTATGACGTCATAACAGGAACGGTTACCTCCCTTTCCTCCGCCCAGAGAATTTGGCATGCCCATGCAAGCGCCATATTTGTTTGTCCTCGAGAGATCATCGCTTGAGAATGAATGAATCCTGGCAGTTTCTCAGTGTTTGGATGTACAAATGAAAACAGAAGTCTTTTTTCAGTTCCTTCTGATCTGTGATCAGTGATTTCTGATGTGTAGCTTCAAGTTCACACAGAACTTTATTATTCGGGCTGCGGCTTCTCTCTCTCTCCCGACAGAATGGTACATCTCCTGTAATGGTACATTATATGTGTTACAAAGTTGGTAATAAGGAGGAAGATGGCCTCGGCATGACTGGGAGATACAAACAAAATAAACTCGCGCTGAGTACAATATCACTTTGTTAGCAATCTCTCTGTCTCTGGTCCATTGATGTCTGGTCGAACCAGTTCACCAAATCGGGCTGAATCGTTCTAAACGGTTTGCGTCTCCAGTCAGCGCTGATCCATAATTTACTAAAGTTACTAACTTTCTGACATGAGTGACAGCCCCTCCGACTAGAAATAAACGAATAACCTGAAGTATATTCAAGTAACTACAACAGTTCACTGAACTGAGACGTGCTGAGAGAACTGATGAGAAGTGACATCCTTCTCTCTGGCAGCAGCTCGTGCGTCGTAGACCTCGTTAAACCACGCCCCCTCCGCTCATTTCAAATGCAAAGATGTCAGCCAATCACAACAGCGGGCGTTTTTACTGAAGTCTCACAGCAGACACGCCTCTTGAAACAGGGCATTCAGCCACAGGGCAAACAGCAGTATAGAAAAAATGCCTTTTATTTCTAAATTATGATATTTTATGATGTAAAAATCATACTAACAATATAAGTACACCTCAGAATACATTATAAAATAAAATAAAAAATCCATGCCATGGGACCTTTAATATGTGTTGCCAACTCTCTGATTGTCATGGTTGGCTGTAGTAAATAGCCCTCGAAGACAAGGAATCCATGAAACAGTCTTTAATAGAATGAAACCACCAATTTAGAAATTATGTTATAGTTGCAGTATGTAATCTCCCAAAACCGTTGTTGAAGACTGTTGATATTTGAAATCAACCCAAATAAACCCATACCTCTCTTCATTGCTTCACCTCCAAAATTCAATTCTGTCCACTCTGAGCTGGTCTCGAACCCCGACCACCGGTATGCAAGACGGGCGCGCTAACAAGGACTCTAACACCAAATTCCACAGCTCTTACTGTGCGTTCACACCAGACACGACATGCGCTAATAAGCCTGGACGCTTGGATATTTTGAGTTTACTCGCTTCATTCGCACGTGACATTCAGTTCACAACAGACAAATTCGTGTCATGGAAGGGGCTTCTGACCGGCAGCTCCAGTCTTGTTGCGAAATGGCTGACATGATTGTTTTAAAATACGGCATATAAGCTTAATTTGCCGGCTTTAGCTAGCTTGTAGTTTCAATATGTATGTATTTATATATATATATATATATATATATATATATATATATATATATATATATATATATATATATATATATATATATATAGATATATTAGGGATGCCACAATTGTCAATATAATATTGAACCGTTCGGTACGCCATTCACGATTCAATACGCGCTTGTGAATTGCGTTTTTTTTTCGGTTTTGCATTTAATTAATTATTTTTATTTCTCTCTGAATTGGCTCTGTTTGAGTGTGCCTGTGAGTCTACGCGCTGCTATGAGCAAATATCCAATCACTATGCACTAAAGTTAGGGGTGTTTAGCCACGCTTGCAATGCTGTTCACACTTTAACAGAACGGTGAAGTGAGGAATCACGAAAGTTCGTTATTTTTGCATGCATTTTCAAGCCTTGCCGGTTAAACATTTAATTTGCTTGCTTGCACTGTTTTAAGCGCGTGCACTAAAAGCCTGTCAAACACGTGATTTCGGGACTAAGTAGTCTTAGCCTACTGTGCTAATACTGTCAAATACACACAAGGTTTACATAAACACAGTCGGTTATGTCTAAAGTGCAAGTAAAATCGGCGTGTGTCTGTATATTAGATGCACACAGGTCTTAAATTGACAGCAGCACAGCCTAGGGAACATGCTGCCGCTTGTCCTTAAAGGGACAGTACACCTCTAAAATGATGTCATTATTTCCTCACTCTAATGTTGTTCCAAACCTGTATTAATTTATTCTGTTGAACACAGACAGTTGATGGTAGCCATTGACTTCCATATTATTATTTCCTACAATGGGGACCAGCAACTGTTTCGTTTCCAACATTCTTCAAAATATATTTTCCAACAGAAGAAAGAACTTTATTCAGGTTTAAAACAATTGAGCGTGAGTAATCAATGATAGAATCTTCATTTTTGAGTGAACTATCCCTTTAATGTTAATAAAACAACAAAAGACAAAGAGAAAATCACTCACTGAAAAACTTTAATACAGTAGCTTTAATAAGAATCAATGTATATTTTTAAGTCTATGTAGTGTTTTATTTTTACATTTATTAATTCAATCTCATACTTAAATGCTGCTGTACAGCTCTGAGCTGCCAGTGTAAATCTTTATATATATTTATTTTATATTATACAATACACTATGAATGTGTACAAGTGTTTTTGAAGTAAAGTTTAAAGTTTTAAGTCTTTTCAGTTAAATAAAGAAAAAGTATTGCAACAACAAAAATAGTATTTTTTCTCCTTAAGCTCTTGCTGTTCCTGTTGGCTAAGAATAGAATAGCAAAAAACTAATTTGACAAGCCATCAGAACCGAACCGAACCGAAAACCGTGGTTAAAAAACCGAGGTATGTATTGAACCATGGACTATATATGGATATATACACTCACCTAAAGGATTATTAGGAACATCATACTAATACTGTGTTTGACCCCCTTTCGCCTTCAGAACTGCCTTAATTCTACATGGCATTGATTCAACAAGGTTCTGAAAGCATTCTTTAGAAATGTTGGCCCATATTGATAGGATAGCATCTTGCAGTTGATGGAGATTTGTGGGATGCACATCCAGGGCACGAAGCTACACCATACACCATATTGGGTTGAGATCTGGTGACTGTGGGGTCCATTTTAGTACAGTGAACTCATTGTCATGTTCAAGAAACCAATTTGAAATGATTCAAGCTTTGTGACATGATGCATTATCCTGCTGGAAGTAGCCATCTGAGGATGGGGACATGGTGGTCATAAAGGGATGGACATGGTCAGAAACAATGCTCAGGTAGGCCGTGGCATTTAAACGATGCCCAATTGGCACTAAGGGGCCTAAAGAAAACATCCCCCACACCATTACACCACCACCACCAGCCTGCACAGTGGTAACAAGGCATGATGGATCCATGTTCTCATTCTGTTTACGCCAAATTCTGACTCTACCATCTGAATGTCTCAACAGAAATCGAGACTCATCAGACCAGGCTACATTTTTCCAGTCTTCAACTGTCCAATTTTGGTGAGCTTGTGCAAATTGTAGCCTCTTTTTCCTATTTGTAGTGGAGATGAGTGGTACCCGGTGGGGTCTTCTGCTGTTGTAGCCCATCCGCCTCAAGGTTGTGTGTGTTGTGGCTTCACAAATGCTTTGCTGCATACCTCGGTTGTAACGAGTGGTTATTTCAGTCAAAGTTGCTCTTCTATCAGCTTGAATCAGTCAATACTGGATGTTTTTCCCTTTTCACACCATTCTTTGTAAACCCTAGAAATGGTTGTGCGTGAAAATCCCAGTAACTAAGCAGATTGTGAAATACTCAGACTGGCCCGTCTGGCACCAACAACCATGCCACACTCAAAATTGCTTAAATCACCTTTCTTTCCCATTCGGACATTCAGTTTGGAGTTCAGGAGATTGTCTTGACCAGGACCACACCCCTAAATGCATTGAAGCAACTGCCATGTGATTGGTTGATTAGATAATTGCATTAATGAGAAATTGAACAGGTGTTCCTAATAATCCTTTAGGTGAGTGTATATATATATATCCCTTATGCATCCCTGGGGATGTTTTCATCTACTACGGGGTGGTGTATTTGAGTTTTAATGAGGCCATAACTTTCTCTGTGTTTCAGCAAATGGAATTGTTATTGGTGACAAATCTTATTTTTACACATATTTTGGAAAAATGCTTTGAAAATTTTCACAAACTCAATGATACACTGTGGGCAAATTCACTACCCTTTCGTTACCCACGTGACTGAAAACAGCCACTAAATTAAACTGTTGTAAAAATGTATAGGATAATTTTTTTTTTTTTTTGATTTTTTTTTGCATAAATCTATTAATCAACCTCAGTCCTGATCAAAACTACTAAATGTTTAACTCTTTAATTGCCGATTTCATAAATGATGTCACTGATTTGGGGGGGAAAAAACACAAAATGACTTATTTTCAATAAGTCAATAAGTGAAATTGGCAATTAAAGAGTTAAAATCCTGAATTTTTTTTAAAACATTTAGTCGTTTTGATCAGGACTGAGGTTGATTAATAGATTTATGCAAATAAATTTGAAAAAAATATTTATCTGATACATTTTTACAGCAGTTTAAGTTAGTGGCTGTGGATGAGGGTAACGAAAGGGTAGTGAATTTGAAGGATGCACAAGGGATATACTGTATATATATATATATTGAGACTCAGGGGCTGGTGCCGATGCTGGGGCAGACTCAGGGGCCGGAACCGACACTGGGGCGGACTCAGGGGCCGGAACTGACACTGTGGCAGGACTCAGGGGCCGGAACTGACACTGGGGCAGACTCAGGGGCCGGAACCGACACGGGGGCGGACTCAGGGGCCGAAACCGACACTGGGGCAGGAGTCAGGGGCCGGAACTGACACTGGGGCGGACTCAGGGGCCGGAACTGACACTGGGGCGTACTCAGGGGCCGGAACTGACACTGGGGCGGACTCAGGGTCCGGAATTGACACTGGGGCGGACTCAGGGGCCGGAACCGACACTGGGGCGGACTCAGGGGCCGGAACCGACACAGGGGCGTACTCAGGGGCCGGAACCGACACTGGGGCGTACTCAGGGGCCGGAACCGACACTGGGGCGTACTCAGGGACCGGAACCAACACTGGGGCGTACTCAGGGGCCGGAACCGACACTGGGGCGTACTCAGGGGCTGGAGCTGACGCTGGGGCGTACTCAGGGGCCGGAACCGACACTGGGGCGTACTCAGGGGCCGAAACCGACACTGGGGCGTACTCAGGGGCCGGAACCGACACTGGGGCGTACTCAGGGACCGGAACCAACACTGGGGCGTACTCAGGGGCCGGAACCGACACCTGGGCGTACTCAGGGGCTGGAGCTGACGCTGGGGCGTACTCAGGGGCCGGAACCGACACTGGGGCGTACTCAGGGGCCGGAACCGACACTGGGGCGTACTCAGGGGCCGAAACCGACACTGGGGCGTACTCAGGGGCCGGAACCGACACTGGGGCGTACTCAGGGGCTGGAGCTGACGCTGGGGCGTACTCAGGGGCCGGAACCGACACTGGGGCGTACTCAGGGACCGGAACCAACACTGGGGCGTACTCAGGGGCTGGAGCTGATGCTGGGGCGTACTCAGGGGCCGGAACCGACACTGGGGCGTACTCAGGGGCTGGAGCTGACGCTTGGGCAGACTCAGGGGCCGGAACCGACACTGGGGCGTACTCAGGGGCTGGAGCTGACGCTGGGGCAGACTCAGGGGCCGGAACCGACACTGGGGCAGACTATGGGGCTGGAGCTGACGCTGGGGCAGACTCAGGGGCCGGAACCGACACTGGGGCGTACTCAGGAGCTGGAGCTGACGCTGGGGCAGACTCAGGGGCCGGAACCAACACTGGGGCGTACTCAGGGGCTGGAGCTGACGCTGGGGCAGACTCAGGGGCCGGAACCAACACTGGGGCGTACTCGGGGGCTGAAGCTGACAATGGGGCAGACTCAGGGGCCGGAACCGACACTGGGGCGTACTCAGGGGCTGGAACTCAGGGGCTCTGTTCCCATTGACTTCCATTTTATGTATGTGGATTATTTTTTATTGATAGAGACATAAATTAGTCAAGTATAATCAATGTGAATTTAGCTATTTGTGTGAACAAATTGTTCTAATATTATAATCATCCGTGTGTGTGTGTGTGTGTGTGTGTGTAGAGGCCTGTAAGAGAATGGAATGTTCATATGTTCGGGCCTCTCGCTCAGCCATTAGAGAATATATGTAGGATGAGCAGGATATGTAGGATAAACAGATTGAGGCATCTTTTTCCACTTTTAAAACAGACTGGATTCCCAACCAGCATACCTTTAAAAAGTTGCATAAATGAGCAGCAATGAGGAAAACAAGTAAATACACATTTTAGAACTTGAATTATTCAGAAACAAAATATTTGTGAATGCACATTGAGTAAGCTGTTCTATAATGTTAGTTTCTTCCATAATGTATAATGTGTCTATAATTGTGTTTGTTTATGTATTATTGACAGTAATGGAACTTAATAATA
The DNA here is from genome assembly GCF_949357685.1 of Gobio gobio. Taxonomy (NCBI): domain Eukaryota; kingdom Metazoa; phylum Chordata; class Actinopteri; order Cypriniformes; family Gobionidae; genus Gobio; species Gobio gobio. The sequence goes on along the minus strand of NC_137107.1, from coordinate 11,042,139 downwards.
ATGATTCAAGTGCTTTTGATATGATATTTTGAAAATGGCAAGGTTAAATATTTAAGCAATTAAACATTATATTTTGAGTCTTAGAGCATAAAACCTTTAAAGTATTTACAAATATCAAAACTTGATAAATTATTCAAAAATCATATTTGTGAATGCAGCCGTGTCAAATTATGCTGGTTCTAACTGATTTTTCAAATGCCTGGCTGTAACATGTATATTTTATTACGGGATGAAATTGCCATTCATCTAGCCTTTTCCTCCAAAGCAACTCACAATTCATTAACCTCAAGGAAGGTTCTCCTGGAGAAAGGGAATCTCAGCAATTTGTTCATTTCCTAGCTTACCTTTGCTTTAGAAAAAAAGCTTGAGTTGACAAAAAGGGTCTTTTACACCTGAACCGTCTTCCTTTTCCCTAGTTTTCCTATAACATTCACAGCACATAAATGCTCCAGTTTTAGTGACAAAAGCCTTGTAGCATCGCTGCACCTGCAGGGAGCTGGCTGTGACTGAATGGATAATGGTAGGTCAGCTGCCAACGTAAGACTTCGTCAGAATAAATCCAGATATGCCACTAGTTTGTGACTCGGTGAGATCACAACGCTTGGCTGCTCTTGGGCAACCAAGCATTTATACATAGCAGTGTGGTCACACCCCTCGCTACCTCGCTAGTCCATTATGGGAATGTGGCCCATCAGCCCTTCCATTTGGCTGGCCATCAGGCCATTCTTCCCCTAAACAAGCAGATTTACTTCTCTGCCTCATGTGTTTCAAGAGATAAGAATAAAGACACAGGGAATCTGCTTAATGACATTCAGATTAGTACAGTGTGCCAGGTTAGGCAATTACAACTCATGCAAATGGTTGATGCTGAATCACTGGGCTAACAGTATAAGAGAACGTAGGGTAAGATGTGCCAATTTTTTTTTTTAAATAGCCTCAAGGTGAAAGGAGACAACAGGAATTTAGAACAGAATAGAATACAATAGAACAAGAATAGAATAGAATCTTGATTATAAATGGATAGTCCAACTCTAAATTCAGATTGGAAGAGCCAATAAGGAAATCATAAACAGCCCAGAATAATGCATCGTGAAGAAATGCAGGACAAATGAGTAGTTTAAGGTGCCGCTTACAAGTAATGTCAGAAAGATATCAGCTCTGCTGTTGTTCATAAACACCAGTAATGATGTTCGAATGAGGATCTTGTCACGTCGCCGGAAATAGTTATCAGTGTCCCAATGTGTAGTGAGCCAGCATCCTTAAGCTGGGCATACACTGTGTGATTTCTGTGCGATTTCAGCAAGGTTACCTACTCACACTGTACGAGTGAAATATGCGCGAAAAAACCTATAATAGAGAGATAGCCTATCAAATGCATCAGCTATCGATATCAAGAGCATTTAGCATTTACAATTTATGTATATAAATGAACATTATTATTAGGGTAGGCCTACTATTATTATTAAATTGATATTACATTTAGAATTTACATTTACATTTACATTTACATTTATTATTATTAAATTGATATTAAATTGATATTACATTTAGAAGATTGTGTACAGTCAATTATTGGCCTTTTTGGAGGAACATAATATACTCGAGGTTTTCCAGTCTGGCTTTAAAACCTTGCACAGCACTGAAACTGCTCTTTTAAGAGTTTTTAATGATATCTTTTTAGCTACTGACTCTGGTGACTATATTATCCTTGTGCTCTTAGATCTAACTGCTGCATTTGATACAGTGGATCATAAAATATTGATTTCACGTTTAAGGCAGTGGGTGGGCATTAGTGGCATAGCTCTGGAGTGGTTTAGGTCATACTTAGCGGATCGAACTTTTTGTGTTAGCTTAGGTGACTCTGTATCCTCCTCTGCTCCTTTTTTGTGTGGGGTCCCACAGGGCTCAGTCCTCGGCCCTCTACTTTTCTCTCTGTATTTGCTGCCACTTGGTTCCATACTTAGAAAGTACGGCATTTCATTCCATTGTTATGCAGATGACAGTCAGATTTATGTCCCTCTAAAAAAGAAAAATGATAATTCAGTTGGACAACTGCTCGATTGTCTCGACGACATAAAGGCCTGGATGGCTTAACTTTTTAAATTTTAATGATAAAAAAACAGAAGTGATGGTTTTTGGAGGCACCACTGGGACCCCATCTGTAGATCTGGGCTCCTTGGCACCCTATATTAAACCTAGTATCACAAATTTAGGAGTAAAAGTGGATCCTGAGCTTAAATTTGACAGTCAGATCAAAGCTGTTGTCAAATCAAGCTTCTTTCATTTGAGGCAACTGGCCAAAATAAAGCCAATTCTGTCAAGACAACATTTTGAAACTGTAATCCACGCCTTTGTAACTACACGGCTGGACTACTGTAATTCGTTATATGTGGGGGTTAGTGGGTCCTCCATCACCCGTCTCCAGATGATACAAAATGCAGCAGCACGTCTTTTAACGGGCACACGTAAACATGAGCACATTTCCCCTATTTTAGCTTCTTTACACTGGCTGCCTATTCAATTTAGGATCCGTTTTAAAATTCTGTTATTTGCTTTTAAATCACTAAATGGTCTTGCCCCGCCATACCTCTCTGAGCTTCTACACTCTTATAAACCCGGCCGCTCTCTCAGATCAGATGAACAGCTGCTCTTGACTGTGCCTAAAACTAAGCGTAAGCTCAGAGGGGACCGTGCCTTTGCTGTGTCGGCCCCAAAACTATGGAATGATCTCCCTTTGCATGTTAAGCAGGCCTCTTCTCTATCTGTTTTTAAAACCCTTCTTAAAACCCATCTTTTCTCTTTGGCTTTTGACACTTAGTAAGAGGTTGACTTTATTTTATTTAAATGATATAATTTGTTATTTTGATTGCTTTTATTCTGTGGTTATTAATTGTACAAATGTGTTTTCTGTACAGCACTTTGGTCAACTGTGGTTGTTATAAAGTGCTTAACAAATAAAGTTGGTATGGTATGGTATGGTATTACATTTATTGCCCCGCGCTAATTTTACAACATCAATGCATAACCGACACTCTGCATAATAAAAGAATAGATAGATTAGCTTCATTACTCCTCATTATTTAAATACATTTTGCCCAATTAAACACGGAATTATAGGCCTATAATTAAAATGATTATCAATCTAAAATATTTCATAACACTGCAATAATATCAGAAAGTAAGAGCAGCTTTATTTCAAAAACAACTTGTTTAACACGAAATGGGCCTATACTTCTTTTCTAATTTGTTTCACAATATGGGCCACAAGAGAAATATTAAGAATATAAATTAAGACTGAATGAATGAATCTTGTCTCTGTGAGAATATGCGCCGACAGCTCGTCAGATTTTACTTTCACTTTCACCGACTTTCGCGCACATTGCGTTTTTGTGTGATATATCCACTGACTCGCATTCATGATTTAAAACGAAAAGTAAAAAAAACAAATCTTTATTGCGGCGTGACATTTTTTATTCTTTTCTTTTGTCAAATGATGGACAACGATTCACATTTTTCCCATAATAATAAAATTAAGTAAATAGAATAAAATAGTAAATAAAGTAAATTAATATTCAAAGTTAAATGAATAAAAGAGGCACTGATCATAGGCTAAACACGGCAGTTTGAACGTCTTAGATTATCCATTTTACAACACGAACTGGAGGCAAGCAACAGTTTGCTACATTTCTGCTATTTGATAACTGCCTACAGAACTTAAAGATCTCCCTCTTTTCGTTTTCTTTCTTGCTGCATTAAAGATTCATGGTTGAACTTCTGCTTTCGCGCAGGCGCATGATGAGAAATAGGGCAATCAGTTCGTAGCTCTGCTTCAGCTGTTTAATAACCTCACGAGGAGCGACCAGAATTTCTGACATGCCAGAAATTCACCCGACCATCCAATTGCCGATCGGGAGAGGTTTGTCGCCTCTCGGTACGACGCACGACAAAGCTGAAAATCGGCCCGACCCAAAAAAGAGTCGCACGAGTCAGAATTCGGCTCGAAATCGGACGAAAATCGCACAGTGTATGCCCAGCTTTACTGTCTTTACCAGTGTCTGAATTCTTGAACACGATATACTGATTCACGAGCTCGGAAGCTAGAGAACTGATTGAGACGCACCTAATGTGACAAAAGTAGCATGTCCGAATTGACCTTCTGAAGTGTGCCATGGGAGAGGATTTGTGAATGGCAGTGAAATAGCTGGCGCTGTATAGGTCACATGATAATGACAGCACATTTTTTGAAGCTAAGTCAAGTCACCTTTATTTATATCGCGCTTTTTACAAAGCAGATTGTTTCAAAGCAGCTTCACAGTGTTAACAGGAAAATAATACAACAGAATTTGATTCAGCCGTACAGAGAACAGTGATGTCATCGTCCAGCTCAGTTCAATTATCGTATAGTGACAATGCGGGCGGATCTGTAATATAGTTGAATATTTAGTGTTCAGGAACTTATGTGTTCCCAGAAATCATCAGATGTCAAAGCACCACAGTTAATACATTGTGTAAAGTACAAAGTATTAAAAATCAAAGTATAAAAATAAAGCTCTGTAAAATGTTTATTTGCATTTTTACAACACTATAAGTGAATCCCAACAGGTAATAACAAATTTTACACGTTTGTTTACGTCAACTTTAACATTTGGGACAAATACAGGAAATACGTCATCACAAGTGGAAAAGTGCAAAAGCCGAAAGTGTGGGTAATAGGACAGGCCCAAAACCTGAGTGCTATATTTAAGCTCATGGCCTGTCTCTCCACCCCCTACATTCTCCGTTACTCATCGGTTATGGCAGCACCTAAATACACTGATCAGGCATAACATTATGACCACTGACAGGTGAAGTGAATAACTGATTATCTCTTCATCACGGCATCTGTTAGTGGGTGGGATATATTAGGCAGCAAGTGAACATTTTGTCCTCAAAGTTGATGTGTTAGAAGCTGGAAAAATGGGCAACTGTAAGGATTTGAGTGAGTTTGACAAGGGCCAAATTGTGATGGCTAGACCACTGGGTCAGAGCATCTCCAAAACTGCAGCTCTTGTGGGGTGTTCCCGGTCTGCAGTGGTCAGTATCTATCAAAAGTGCTCCAAGGAAGGAACAGTGGTGAACCGGCCACAGGGTCATGGGTGCACGTGGGGAGCGAAGGCTGGCCTGTGTGGTCCGATTTAACAGACGAATTACTGTAGCTCAAATTCCTCAAGAAGTTAATGCTGGTTCTGATAGAAAGGTGTCAGAATACACAGTGCATCGCAGTTTGTTGTGTTTAGGGCTGCATAACCCTGACAGACCAGTCAGGGTCCCCATGCTGACCCCTGTCCACCGCCGAAAGCGCCAACAGTGGGCATGTGAGCATCAAACTGGACCACTGAGCAATGGAAGAAGGTGGCCTGGTCTGATGAATCTGATGGTCTGATGAATCTGATGAAATTTTACAACACGTGGATGGCCGGGTGTGTGTGCGTTGCTTACCTGGGGAACACATGGCACCAGGATGCACTATGGGAAGAAGGCAAGCCGGCGGAGGCAGTGATGCTTTGGGCAATGTTCTGCTGGGAAACATTGGGTCCTGCCATCCATGTGGATGTTACTTTGACATGTACCACCTACCTAAGCATTATTGCAGACCATGTACTTTCATGGAAACAGTATTCTCTGGTGGCTGTGGCCTCTTTCATCAGGATCATGCGCCTGCCACAAAGCAAAAATGGTTCAGGAATGGTTTGAGGAGCACAACAACGAGTTTGAGGTGTTGACTTGGCATACAAATTCCCCAGATCTCAATCCAATCGAGCATCTGTCGGATGTGCTGAACAAACAAGTCCGATTCACGGAGGCCCCACCTCGCAACTTACAGGACTTAAAGGATCTGCTGCTAACATCTTGGAACCAGATACCACAGCCCACCTTCAGGGGTCTAGTGGAGTCCATGCCTCGATGGGTCAGGGCTGCTTAGGCAGCAAAATGGGGACCAACACAATATTAGTCATAATGTTATGCCTGATCTGTGTATTTAACACAGAAATGAACATGCTCTGTGAGTTATTAATAAGAGTATTGCCTTGTAGTAGGGCATAGCTAACCAGCAGGGTCATGCCTCAGGTCTGTTTGTGAGACTGATAAAAATGATTGGCATTGCATTTAGCCTCTGAATGTAAAAAAAAGGTCTATCCTTGGCCTGCATAGGTCTGTAATTTTTACATCTTTCACACCTTGTGAACTCGCTATAGCCAGCGTCTCTGCCAACTGGTTCAGAGCTCCATGCTTATTAAAAGCACGGATGTCGCCTACACACTGCGAGCTCATTGGTTGTTATCCGTGTTGTAGAGACGTCCTGCTGTGCCGGTCCTGGAAAGGCTAAAGACAGAGACTGCGATGGGGAGAAAAGCACATTTACACACTGGCAAGGACTCGTGCATCACGCTGAATTATTCACAAGCGTCTGGCTAACACAGATGGAGAGGGTTTTGGAGAAAAGTGCTTTGGACGATACAATTGAAAGTCTCGACTGGCAGCAATGCTGAATGTTAGAGTTAAGTGCTGATCTGGGAGCACTGTGGCCTCATGCTGGATTATGGTCAAGATGAAGATGGCAGAAGAATGTATGAAGAAAAGTACGCTATCTTTAGTCAGCATTTACATTGTGACTGTGCCAAATCTATCAGTGTCTGTAAAGGTGTGAACCAAATAGCCCATATGTATGAATGGGCCAATCAGTTTCTAAGGGCCATGTCAAACTTAACACTAAGTGATAAACTTTCAGTCAACTTATTATTGGAATATTACTTCAACGCTCCACAGTTGCAACGCATCAATCTGAAAAACTTGGCACAGTAATTTTCCACCTCATTGGTGTCCATACAGGTAACAGGGATCTCAGTCATAAATCATTACACAAAAAACTGTCTGCTGGTGACCATGTTGTGTGGTTGCATAACTGCGGCGCTGAGGCTAATTTCATGCGAGTGAGTAGTTGGCTGTTCACTCCTCTCACAAGCAGCTTCAATTACAAATGCCTGTCAAGCTGATTTCCATGTGCTTTTGAAGCCTGGATCCAACTCTCTGAGAAAGGCCTGACCTGTTTAACGTCCAGCTACAAACATAATCAATGTATTTGTTGGAGAGTGGCCTTCTTTTGAATCAAACTTATGCCATGGTAGTGCTTTGGATCTTCTATCTTGATACAATAATTATATGTGACAGAGGAATTATCTTCGAGTTTCAGGCTTCCTGCTGTAATTGTTGAAATAAACCTATTTTTGTCAAGAAATTGCCTTTGCGTATGAAAGGAAACAAGCAAACAGAGGTAAATGGATTGTTATTTGGTGACTTTGATACAGCAGGACTAAAAGCCCCCAAAAAGCAGTAATTAGACAGCAGTCTTTGTAGCATTGACAATGTTATTTAAATAAAAAATAACAAATTTAAATGTGAATCATAACAGAATTATTGCTTTAAAAAAAGGATAACAGGAAACGTTTCATATCTTCTACATGCATTGAGTGATTCAGATAAAACTTGAGCTGTTTGTTTGCTCATGGGGGCTGATGTGAGCACCGTGACAGATGATTGGACCAACCCCAAATGGACGATAGGGCTAAATCTATCGTTTTATATTTTTCCTTTATTAAGAATTTTTGTTTTTTGGCCAGCAACTGCCTTCTGGAGGATGAAACCCTCAACCCTGTTCTGGATCAGGGCAAACTTCCACAACCTCATCCATCTTCCAAACACCACCGAACTGAGAGGGAGGTAAGTTGTTGTGAGTTGTCGGGAGAGCGCACGGCCCTGATCCAGATCCCAGCCAGACCCAGAGCCCAGCCCGTCACCACCCCGATCGACAATAACTGAGCCCCCCGCAGACTGGAAGCTTCCGCCTGCAACAATGAGTGAACCCATGCCCGAGGATGGAAAGGCGGAGCACATCACCCCAGAGTCGAAGCACCATGGTGAATCTGACCACCTCGAGAGTCCTCGTAGAGTTCGAGGGCCAGCAACCCTTCTGAACCTGAAGAACCTGATGAACCTGTCATCATTAGTTCATATGTTTCAGTTGTGTTCCTCAGTCATTCTCATTTGGGTTTGATTTATAAGTTGGTCCCTCACAATCATTCCCTGTCCGATCACCGTTATGCTTAGTGTGTGTTGCAGTTAACTGTCTGCCTGACTGTTTGGATTTACAAATAAACTTTGTTGTATTGACTTTGATACTTCTGCATTTGCCTGTTTCCCTGCGAGCACCAAAAATACTAAATTTGGTTCCTAATGATAAAATAAAATAACCCTGCGTCATAATGTACATACTATCCATCTGATATATTATGTGAGATTAGAATGTGTGCCTCAAAGCATACTGTAGTATGTTGAAAATAGTATGCCAAAAGTCCCCGGATGGTCTACTTTTTCTGGTAGATTTTAAAAGTGTGGATCATTTTATGCTCTAACGGCTGGTATTGCCCACAACCTATCACACATTGAAGAAGGATTTGGTTCAGAACTACAAACATGAATACAAAGAACTACAAAAATGGTAGATGAACATGGGCCTGACGGTTCAAATATGCTGCCGTCATGTCATCAGAATTATCGTAAATACGAGTTTCCTAGTTAAAAATTGGACATGAACGCCCCCTCAAGTCGTATTTACCACTGGGAACCACATAAACTTTAAGCATGGAGGGGAGAATGATTTCTGCTGTGACTGCTACTCTTCATTAGTTTTTCTTCAACAGCTACATCACCTCATCTTGTCGATAAAGTGCATGTTTACATAAAAGAATAATCATTTGAAGTGTATTGTATGTTTTATACACAATGAACGTATCTTGTATTTAACCGAAATAGCAGAATTGTCTAGCCTGGATGCCAGCCGAATTTAGCCCCACCCACAAACTTTTTTGCTCGGGCAATTCGGTCTGGACTCGCTCCATAGAGGAGTAATTATGCCCGAACAGAAACTGTTCGGACCAATGAAATTGTCAGGGCGGGCTTTAGACGATGATTGACAGATGATCAACAGTAACGTAATCATCCACGTCATCGAAGGCTCTTGGGTTGAATTTGCTCTTATCCTAAACGGAGAACTTGTTCGTATATGCATTCACCTTCACTATTTCTCTCAGAAACGATGATCGTGTTGGTAAGTACTCTGTGTATCCTTGTATCCTATTACTTCCGCTAAGTGAGGTCAAAATACGAGCGTGGTCATAGATGTATACGTAGATACCTCATTAGCGCTTGTACGGATCAATAGAATTAGGCATCTATGATCGATATATCTATGACCACGCTCGTATTTTGACCTCACTTAGCGGAAGTAATGGCGGAGCTCAGAGATGATCCAGTTCGTCTGATAAGAGGTAAAATAATAGCATAACTGCTCGGTTTCTCACAGAAACTGATCGTTTCACTAGATAAGACCCTTATTCATCGTCTGGTATCGTATAAAGCCCTTTGAAGCTGCACTGAAACTGTCATTTGGACCTTGAACCGTTTGGGGCCCATTGAAGTCCATTATGTGGAGAAAAACCCTGGACTATTTTCATCCAAAACCTTAATTTCTTTTCGACTGCAGAAAGAAAGACATGGACATCTTGGATGACATGGGGGTGAGTAAATTATCAGCAAAAGTTTATTTAAAAGTGAACTAATCCTTTCAATGCGACAAGCTCGTAGTCACCAGAAGTGTGAAGTAGGAAATTTCTGATAGCATGTGAACACAGCTTCAGCCCTGAAAGGGGCTTGAGTTATTAATAATTAATATCTAACCTGATGAAAAACATTTGTTATCTGTGATATATTTCATCTGCAACAACACAAAAATAGCACAATGGCAAAAGATAAACTTTTGGTAACTATTAAATGCATCATTATGCAAAAAACATAAGCTTGCTCACAGCATGAAAGACCCACGACTGGCAAACCAACATGCTTTTGTTTGAGTAGTGTAAGAGTAATAAAAATAAAATGTGGAGTGTGTGTATAAGGATGTTAACTGTGACTATATGTATTGTAACTATGTGACAGAGAGCAATTTTATGACATGATCCCGATTCCCAAATCTTGCCTACACACTTTAAAAGTATCAACTTTTTGTTCTCAATATAAGCAGGGAAACTGGGACGCAGCAGAATACTCACCACAATCACAGGCTAAAAAGGGCCTGACAAAGGAATATGGCTTTAAATACCAGACTAAATTAGATTAACAAGAAATACCTGAACCAACAAGGATACAAGAACCAGGACATGAAAAGAAAATAATAAGAAAAAAAGACACATGAACAAAACCCACCAAACTCATTACAATTATAATGAGAGTATGAACAGTTATTGAAAAAGCTCTATAATATAACTGTATGTTATGTCTACATTCTAATATTAGTTAATACAAAATCCTCAAACACTAGATATATCTTTAGACACGGATTGGGTTTAAATGTTGCATTTAGGCAGGAGACAATCTTTAAATTATAACGATTAAAGCAAAGAGTCATATAGTACTTTGAACATATTCAAAATGTAAGGGATAATGTACATTCAGCCTAGACTGGGTAATCCCAGCCTGATCTGCCGGCGATTTGATTTCGCCCTGCAACTCAGTCTGAAAACCTGTACATTCATTTCTACTGCTTCTGTTACACTTTTGCAGGAACCAATCACATACTTGCTTATCCACCTGGCACGCTATTGGCGGGTTTGACACGATGACGGATAGAGAAGCGATGGGTCGTTGCCCGTTGATCACGCCTCTTGTGGTCTGACTGGTTGAAGGACTATTCAATTGCATACAGAGTCATTTGAATTATGCTCGTTTATCACGCCTCTTGTGGTCTGATTGGTTGAAGGACTATCCAATTGCGTACAGAGTTATTTAATTTATGCTCATTTATCACGCCTCTTGTGCAGTAGAAAATACATAGCAGACCAATGTTCAATCTTAAATTGAGCTTGGTCTGGTGATAGCCAGACAACATCCAGCCGGTTGTTATCGCAGAATAAACCCCGACAAGAGTGATCAGGACCCTGACATGAAGCGGTAAAGTAAAGTGCTGTCCGATCGCCTTCCGTGGAAAAAGTGTTGAAAGGGCCTCTCGCAATTCAAAATTCTGTCTGACGAGTGTAACTGGTAGCATAAGCATTTTGAACTGCAGAGGCACTTTCAACACTTTTCACATAAATTGAATATGGAAGGCGATCGGCCGAAACTTTACTTTATAAAGTTTTAAATATAGACATTTTTCTTACACAAACTCATCGATTCGCTTCAGAAGTCCTTTATTAACCCCCAGAGCTGTGTGGAGCATGTAATTTATTTGATTTTTTATGGACTTCAAAAACAGAACAACAATCACTGCCATTATAAAGCTTGGATTAGCCAAGACTTTTTTTATATATATTTTATTTGTCTGAAAGAAGAAAGTCATATACACTAGGATGACTTGAGGGTGAGTAAATCATGTGCTAATTTTCATTTTTGGGTGAACTAACCCTTGAAGTCTTCCATTGTAACCCATGGTGGTTAAGTGTTTTTCAGTCACAAGATGGTGCCAGACAGTCAACGACAGCGGAATGACACATTAAAGGGGTGGTAAACCACGATTTCACTTTTCTAACTTTAGCTAGCGTGTAATGTTGCTGTTTGAGCATAAACAACATCTGCAAAGCTACAACGTTCAAAGTTTAAAGCAAAGGGAGATATTTACTTTTAAAGAAATCAATTTCTAAGGACTACAGCAAACGGCTGGTAGGGACTACTAGACATTCCTCCAGGGTCTCTGACATCACCAGGCTCAATATTTACATAAACCCCTCCTCCGAGAATATTAAATAAGGGGGGCGAGGCCATTTTGTATCGCTGCGGGGAAGCGTTGTTGTGGTTAGTAGGCTGGAGTGTTGTTGCCGTAATGCAGACAAAACGCTGTTATTTTCATCCGGATTGCAGGTCCACTTTGTTCAGCCTTCCAAGGGACGGGGGTGTGTTGAACAAGCAACATGTTATAAGCATGTGTGTATGAGACAGAGGGGAACAGGTCGTATTGCAGCAGATATAGGCTGCCCATCATAAATCGAAGTACGAGACAGACAGGGGTCGGAGGAGAAGACCGGAAAATGTGACATAATGGACAATATTCGTCTGTATTTGCAATACACGAGCCGCGGTTCAGCTGCGTGAGACAAACACTGCCAGTGTGTGGATGCACGACAGGCCCTCACGGCTCCCGCTACACATTTCACGGAGGAAAGCTTCCACAATCTTCGCGAGTTCAATGAAAGATTCGCACAACGGATTGTCCTGAAAGATGGATTTAAAAATAGAAGCTGTTTACGGGCCACAACCTGTAAGTATGATTTATTTTTCGTCAATATGTTTTCCTGTAATAGTTCGTATTGTTAATTGTACGTTGTAGCAAGGAAGTAAACAGATGACAACGCTGTTTGGCTCTGCAAACCAGTTTGTTAAATGCTCATTCATACTTAACGTTATCCGACAAACCTAACGTTACAAACTTTTTTTTAAATCTCAACAGCGAACTTGGCATTAGTGTAAATGATTCTTTGATTAGAGCTTTTATGTATTGTTTATCTACAGGCATGCTAAACATGGTTCTGTGTTTGATTTGGCTACTTGTAAAGCCAATGTTTAGTGTTCGTTTTGGGTTAATAGTTCTTGCGACAGATATTTGGCTATAATCGTTCTAAAAATACGAAAGTAACAGTGCTATTTAGTAGCGATCACTATAGATCCGCAGTCTTTACTCTTGACTGAACAGGTTGAACAGGTTCTGCTCGATCATCTTCACTAAAATTTTCTGGGTCCGATTCGGGCTCAAATTGGTTTTATTGACGCCATTGTTTCTAATACTGACCAAAGCACAGACTACCGGTAAAGGTAGGGGCGTGACATTTCCGACAAACGTGCACTGCGGTTAGCGAATCAGAACACACTGATTCGCCAGCTAACCAATCTGAGCCCATTACGTATTTTTGAGGGACCGGCTTCATAGAACCCAGAAACCATCAGACCGTTTTTACAAGGAGGGACAGAGAAGTGTAGAATAAAGGTAAAATATTTGAAAAATAATGCAATTTTTTAAAAACGAAGCATGAACATGTTGCAGTGCACCCCACAAACACAATCAAGCCCTTGAAAGAATGTGTTTTACCACCCCTTTAAGCATATAAGTAGTACTGGTCAAGATAACTCGTAGTACCCGGATGAGCGGTGTGTTTTTCACTTTGGCGGTTGTTTTCTCGGAATAACACACCGCTGGATTGCGCGATTGACCAATCAGAATTGAGCATTCCACAGAGCCATGTAATAAGTTGTAGTCAAAATGCTGTTTTAAGTACACTATATCGTCGCTGCCCGATGAAACTCACGTATGTCCAAAACGGTTACTTTTCAGGAAGTGAAAAAATCTCATGCTTCCACAGGGCGGGGAGATACGCGGCGTGATTGACAGCTTTGACACCAAATGGATACGTGAAAATCAGATGACATGATTTCACAACTTTTCATTGGCCACTTAGATATGTGAAGCATACTGTATACGGAAATGAACCTGAGCATTCATCCGTCGAAAAATCTCAAAATGGGCAGAATGGACATACGTGGTTTTCATCGGACAGCGACGATATGATGAAACACGTCAGTATTTAAAATGTTATGTGTTAAAAAATACTAACATTTATGACAGATTTACAGATTTAGTTCACGGAGACCGAAACGCTGAAAGTACATCCTGTTTGTTTTCTTGATGTTACAAAAGCAAGAGTTTTTTTGTTATCGTGAGTGTACTGTACACAAATAAAAACAGTTTTGAATGAGTATTTTTAATCATTTTCTTTGTTGTCAGGAGAAAATGCAAGTGATCTTCGCATGAACACTTGGACATTTATCTAGGTTAACATTAGAGCGAGCGACCATGTAAAGTGGCTAACGTTCGGATACTACTTACATGTTTCAAATGATAAACCATATTTGAGGTCAGTGAATGACAGACACATGGACCAGCCATGTTAACGATATGACCGTCATGGGGGACTTTGCCACTTTCCTGTGGAGTTTTTTTTTTTCTGTGACTAACCGACCAGTTAAAATTTGGTAGTCTAATGCAGTGGTTCCCAACCACGTTCCTGGAGGACCCCCAACAGTGCACATTTTGCATGTCTCCTCAATCAAACACACCTGATTCAGGTCATCAGCTCATTAGTAGCTACTCCAAGACCTGATGTGGGTGTGTCAGACAAAGGACACATCCAAAATGTGCACTGTTGGGGGTCCTCCAGGAACGTGGTTGGGAACCACTGGTCTAATGGTGCGTTCACACCGGACGCGAATGACGCGATTCGCGCGAGTGATTTACATGTTAAGTCAATGCAAAGACGCGAATAGACATTCTGGGGTGCGATTCACGCGAACGAGACGGTGCAAATGAAGCGATTTGCGCGAATTGAGCGTTTGACACGTGATTCGCGCGAATGCCGCGAATCGCCCGAGTTGAAAAATCGGAAATTCGCACCGCGTTAACCAATCAGGAGCTTGCTCTAGTAGTAACAACGAGGAGAAAATCTGTATATTAATATCTGGTTCAGACAATATGATTATCACTGTGAAAACATAAAATGACATGAAACACAACCCAGTCTCTTTTTGTTAAATGCATGTTTATGTTTGCTCAATAATACAAAAGTATAAGTAAAAAGTATAATAAGCTATACATGAAATAAAGCAAACAATTCAGTCAAACATTCAAAGTCAGTTCTAGTTGGCTAAAACTGTAATGTAAAGTTATAGCCTAAAAATAAAAAAGTAATGAAACTTCACTTTGCCCTCAGCCTAAATGATTTGCCAGGGAACAAATTATAGATATGGGATTGGGACCAAAGATCGGCCGTTACATGTACACAAGACGAATTATAGCTCGAGACACCACAGAGACTTCAGAGCCAGCAGCAGACGGCAGAAGGACTAGCCGAGGAAAGGCTACTCTCGCCGGGGTAAACAAGCGCGGAGCGCCGCTGATCCACTGGAGCTCACAACTCCGAAAACGCCAGATAAACATTTTCAAATAGGCACTCTTTTTATAAATAAACCACAGATTTAAGCTTTAAACAACTACATTATCGCCTGAAAAAGTCTTAAAACTACGTTTTGTCACACATTAACAGTAGATTTTAACAAAAAAGATGTGTAAACACAGCCCATGTCAGCCATTTCTCAACGAGATGAGCCGGCTGGCAGAAGCCCCTCCCATGACGTGAATTCGCGTCTGTTGTGCAGTGAATGTCACGCGCGAATGAAGCAAATTTCACGCACGAATGAAGCAAGTAAACTCAAAATGTTCAAGCGTCCAACTTTGCGCGAACAGCGCAAATTATTTGCGTAATTCGCGTCCGGTGTGAACACCACATAAGCTTCTTCTAGTTGACATTTAGTCGACTATTAGGAGGCATCCCTTTCCTTAGGCCCTGTTTACACCTGGTAGAAAAATGTGTTTTGGTGGATGAAGCTAAATGCAGGTGTAAACTGGTCTAAAACGTTTTGAGCTTGTCTAATTTTGACCACTTCCAGAGGTATTCTTAAAAGCATTTGACCGGATTGCTTTCATAGTGTAGTTAGTGTAGTCTTCGTTACACTCAGCCCCCTAAACCTCACTCCCATCCGGGTTAACGGCACCAAATGAAACCGGTCCTACTCAACCCTCTCTGAGCAGGACTCGAACCGGCGT
The DNA here is from genome assembly GCF_949357685.1 of Gobio gobio. Classification (NCBI taxonomy): domain Eukaryota; kingdom Metazoa; phylum Chordata; class Actinopteri; order Cypriniformes; family Gobionidae; genus Gobio; species Gobio gobio. The sequence goes on along the minus strand of NC_137107.1, from coordinate 11,026,400 downwards.
CTCCAGTGTGGGAGATGGGCGCTAACAATGACATTAAAGACTGTAGCCGCTAGTGTCAGACGCTAGCACACCTCTTGAGGCCAGGGGAGTGAGGATTACATGCACAGCTCTTACTGGCCTACGTCTATTACACTCCGTCCCCTAAACCTCAATCCCATCCAGGTCCCAGCACCAAATGTAACCAGCGAGATGCTAACGGTCTAATCAGATTCAATGATCTATGCTAAGCTATGCTAAAAGTGCTACCGTCAGACACGGAGATCGGCTGAATGGATTCGAAAGCAGTAAAACCCAACTGTTTAACATATAGGGGAGTTGGAAAATGAGCCTATTTAAAAAAAAGTGGAGTTTTCCTTTAATCTCCCTAGAAACTGCATTGCGATGTCCTAGAAACAATACTGAACACCTCAGTAACTGCATAGCATCACCCTGGCAATTACCCAAAACACCCGATAGCAACTACAAAGCAGCATTCTATTATGCACCAAGAACACTCTAGCAAATACATAGCAATGCTCTAGCAACCACCAATAACACCCTGGCAACCGCATAGCAATGACCTAGTAACCATTCAGAACACCCTACAATTTCAAAGCAACACCCTAGTAACAACCCCCAAGAGCATCAAATCAACACCAAGTAACCATCAAAACACTCTAGAAGCTGCATAGCAACACCCAAACAACCACCCATGACATCCTAGCAACACACTAGCAACCACCCAAAGCACTCAAACACGTATGTAGAGCACACTCTGTGTAACAGCATAATAACACCCTGGCAAACCCCCACAACACAAAACATGATTTCATCTTGCTGATCCTGGAATAACTGTTCAACCAACCAATCAGATTCGAGGGACAAGTTTACCATTTATGTCAAATCTAGGCTTACAACCAGGGTTAGGAGCTTCTATAAATTCAGTGTTATAAACATATAATTTTGCTCTGATTTTAGGGATAAGTTATGGTTTAGGAGTAGGGATAGGGTTAGGACTACATTTTCTGACAGGATTGTTGTTACGGGATCAATCAAATATGTTCTGCATCTAACTAAAAACAGTACGTGTGCCCACAACACACTACAGCATTATGGGGGTGAGTTCTGTATAGGTAAGCACTCTTTTGCTTTCTCATCGTTTGCTCAATAGTTTTATCTCAACCTCACTCTCACACTCCCTCTTGAGTTTCTTGTACCATCCATGATTCTCCGTTTCTTGCTGACTGTTATTTTTCTTTTTTCACTTTATTATTCCAACCGCACTTTTCATTCGCTTCAACTGTCAGTTTTCACTGCATTCTCTCTCTCTCTCTCTCTCTCTCTCTCTCTCTCTCTCTCTCTCTCTCTCTCTCTCTCTCTCTCTCTCTCTCTCTCTCGCTCTGTTTGTCTTCTTTGCTAACCCATTTTTTGTTTTCACATCAATGCTGGAGAGTTGACTGATGGCCACTCGCTCATGTCTCAGGACCTTCTATTGTAGCCTGACTCGCATGTCATCTATAAAATATGTCTATTTCTTTTGTATGCACCCCTAAAGCCCTATTTTTAGACCATGCACTTTTTTCAGGCCAGTGTTTTTTTCCAGAACAGAATTAATAATGTCACACTGTTTCATTACTGTCTTTCTTTTTAATACGCATTATGCACTGTGGCCATGGGATTTAATAGGCTGTGCTTATCGTGGCATATTAAAAGTCATTTTCAGGGAAAGTGACTCAAGCTTTGAGAGCCTACCATGGTGATATGAATGTTCCTTGACCTTTAGAGTAAACTCCATCCTCTTTCCATGAGGACTTGCAAAATCTTAAAAGTCTCCATTTCACTTCAGAGGGATGTTCCACCTTGATGTTTGAAGCATATCGTGAAGAGAAGCAACTGATATCCGCTGAAATATTCACTGGATCACCCACGGTGCGTGGATTGAGATACCGGGTTGAGGAAACTTCAAAGCAAGACTGGCTTTCACAGGAAAGGGGAGCTTCAAACGGACCACTGACCTGTAAGGAGATTCCTCTAGAAGCTCACCTCTTCATTATTGTCTGAACCCTTAAATAACATTGACATGTAGTGTACTTTAAAGGGCTTAACCATTTGTAATGTTATCCAATTTGTATGTTTTTTTGCAGCACAAAACTGTTTTATTTTTTTTGCTGCTGCTGCTGCTGTGCCTTTAAAAGTGTGCTCTAATAATAATCTTGGTGTATTCGCGTGGAAGTATTTGCAAGCAGGTTTGATTAATTCATTCTATTAATCAGGAGAACTTCCATGTTTTATTAACAGTTCATGTTAGTATCAGGGTGCGAATTACACAATGGCCTTTTGCTGCCAAAACAGCCCAGACCTAGCCTGGATGCCAGCCGAATTTAGCCCCGCCCACAACATTTGAGTTCAGGAAATTTGGTCAGGACTTGATCCGTTGTGGAGCAACTAAGCCCGAACAGAAGCTGTTCGGACCAATGAAATTGTCAGGTCGGGCTTTATACAATGATGGACAGATGATCAACAGTAACGTAAGCATTCACGTCACCAAAGAGCGCTTGGGTTGAATTCGTTCTAATCCTAAACGGTTCAACTTGTTCGTATATGCATTCACCTTTACTATTTCTCTCAAAAATAATCATCGTGTTGGTAAGTACTCTGTGTATCCTTAAATTCTTTTTTACAACACCGGCAAAGTTCGTTTACACTCATTTTCTTCTTCTACTTTTTCCAGCGTGCGTGCAGTTGAGTTCTGTTGCCAACTATGCGTCGCTCCGTTGCTCTGATTGGTTGTAGGTCTATCCAATCAAGCTCTTTCCTGGTTCGGTTAAAACACACCCGATAATCACAGCTCAATGGAGCGGTATCACTCATATTCTGACTAGAATTGAGTATGACGCCGTCAGGCTAGCCCTGACCCATCGAGGCATGGACTCCACTAGACCCCTGAAGGTGTGCTGTGGTATCTAGCACCAATATGTCAGCAGCAGATCCTTTAAGTCCTGTAAGTTGCGAGGTGGGGTATCCATGGATCGGACTTGTTTGTCCAGCACATTCCACAGATGCTCGATTGGATTGAGATCTGGGGAATTTGGAGGCCAAGTCAACACCTCAAACTCGTTGTTGTGCTCCTCAAACCATTCCTGAACCATTTTTGCTTTGTGGCAGGTTGATTATCCTGCTGAAAGAGCCACAGCCACCAGGGAATACCATTTCCATAAAAGGGTGTACATGGGCTGCAACAATGCTTAGGTAGGTGGGATGTGTCAAAGTAACATCCACATGGATGGCAGGACCCAAGGTTTCCCAGCAGAACATTGCCCAAAGCATCACACTGCCTCCGCCGGCCTGCCGTCTTCTCATAGTGTATAGGTGATTCATCAGACTAGGCCACCTTCTTCCATTGCTCTGTGGTCCATTTCTTATGCTCACATGCCCACTGTTGGCACTATTGACGCTTTCGGCGGTAGATAAGGGTCGGCATGGGCACCCTGACTGGTCTGCGGCTATGCAGCCCCATACGCAACAAACTGTGATGCACTGTGTGTTCTGACACCTTTCTATCAGAACCAGCTTTAACTTCTTGAGCAATTTGAGCTCCAGTAGCTCGTCTTTTTGATCGGACCACACGGGCCATCCTTCGCTCCCCACGTGCATCAATGAGCCTTGGCCGCCCATGACCCTGTCGCCGGTTCACCACTGTTCCTTCCTTGGAGCACTTTTGATAGAGACTGACCACTGCAGACCGGGAACACCCCACAAGAGCTGCAGTTTTGGAGATGCTCTGACCCAGTCGTCTAGCCATCACAATTTGGCCCTTGTCAAAATCGCTCAAATCCTTACGCTTGCCCATTTTTCCTGTTTCAAACACATCAACTTTGAGGACAAAATGTTCACTTGCGGCCTAATATATCCCATTCACTAACAGGTGCCGTGATGAAGAGATAATCAGTGTTATTCAGTTCACCTGTTGTCAGTGGTCATAATGTTATGCCTGATCGGTGTATATATTTAGGCCTTTACATATAGGTACATACATTTTATATTTAAGCCTTTTTGCAGACTTGAATCTGCTTATCTGTGTTGTTCAAATACCTAAATTAGAATCCATCACAATTCTACAGACTGTTACCACCAAAAAAATGTTCAACCATCGACTAAAGCCTGGAAAGCTTCTGGAACATCTGGCATTTATGTTTATTTAAGAATCAAAAATACAAATTCACCTGATCCCAGTTGGGGTGTTTGAGATTAATCTCTTGCATTAGGTAAATAGCCTATGAACATGAAGTCATTATAGGGGTGAAGCCTCAATATCATGACAAAATGATTATGGTTGATTATTGCTCTTGAAATTGTAATGATGATTATTAGGTCCACAACGTTTTTTGGTGGGGAAAAAGCACATCATATTCATGGCTACAGACAAAACAAGCTCAGAACCGTTAATGAACAGTTTATTGCTTTTTACGGATTAGAAAAAAAAACGTAACATTGGTTATTTCAGTAGCACGGAAAACAAAAGGGTTATTCAAACTGGGAATATAGCTATTACGTTTAGAAATCGGTTAAAGAACACAAAGCGGTACATGACTTCAGTCTAATGTGAGTTATACACTTTCGTGATAGTCTATACTGCAAAATGAATCTCTTACTTGCGTGTTTTCTGCATTTTGTTGTTTATGATGATAAGAGAGAATTTGCGTGAGCTCAGATTCACAATTTAGTCGATGAGCGCATGACACCGGCATCTCCGCGGTGATGAATCAAAACGCATCTGATTAGACATTGCATTCCTAAACTCAACAGAAATGCATGTGATTGGTCATAATGCTCAACAAACTACAAATTACATGTAAAAGAAAATTACTATAAATATGATGTAACACGAACACATCTACTGTAAATGTAATGCCTCAATCTTCATATTATGACTACTTTCTTTGACCACCACCCCAACCCCCACCTCCCGCCCCCAAAATCTTATTTAGACGTCCTTTAGGGGGGATCAAGCCTTCACTAGGGGGGTCAAACCTGGTTAGTATTGTGTATTTACCATGATAACTGTTGTTTCCATAATCCCAAAATGCCACTTAATTTTCACTTTGTGTTATTGTGTATTTTTGTAAATGACTGTGGTGGCTCATACCAACATTATTGTATTACACATTAACATTACTTCTCACTGTTCAATTTGAGCATTGTATGTATTATTTGGTGCTAAATCCAGATTTCTTGGTGTTAAGTGGCTGAAAAATACGGGCTGTCTTCTGTTTCACCCTGTGTGTGCGTGTTTCCTGATGATCTATTATATGCTATCATTGTTTGTCTTGTTCCGTCACTAACCACTGGGGTTTTACTTTCAGAGCTCTATTTTCAGTGAGCTTGATGCATAGCGTCCAAAGGAAGGTCACTAGGGTACTGTGATGCAGAGGAATAATACCCATAATTCACCTCGCAAGCACATCAGCTGCATCTGGAATCATTTTCCTGGAATACTGGAGCTTCACGGCTGATCTAGTTAAGAACATGATCTTGTAAAAAAAAAACATCAACAGTTAATATCATACTGTGTTTAAGATATGAGAATCTCTCGTGGCAGCCTCACTGGGTTTTTATCAGAAATCAATCCTTATCAAAACGAGCAGTGAGGTTTCCGGAGACAACATCCCTATCTCTGATGACCTTGACTGAATACAAGAACCTAACTGCTTTGTTTATTGCGCCCTAAAAAATCTGAACTTTTTCATCATAATATAAAAGAAAAATAAGATATTTGATTTTATTCTGTGGAAGATTAAATGTCAAACGGGTTCAGTGTTGTTTTGGAACTTGATTTTGATAATAACTTGTTTTCCCTCTTTTTCCATTGGTTGGACAAACAGCTAGTTCCAACTCAAACTCACCTAGATGATATTATGGCCCTTTCCCAAATTGCCCCCTAAACACTCACAGTCTTCCTACGAGTCCGCATTTTCATGATTTAACGGCACTTTGACTGTCGTGAAGTCTGCTGTGGAGCTTGCTTCAGTGCAGGCTCAGCAAGAGTGTGCATTAAAGGATTAGTTCACTTTTAAATAAACCTTTGCTGATCATTTACTCACCCCCATGTCATCCAAGATGTCCATGTCTTTCTTTCTAAAGTCGAAGAGAAATTATGTTTTTTGATGAAAACATTCCAGGATTGTTCTCCATATAATGGACTTCAATGGGCTCCAAACGGTTCAAGGTCCAAACAGGGGCGGGGCCAGAGGGGGGGCCTTTGGTGGCATGGGCCACCCCAAAAATGTAATTGGCCACCCCAAGTCCCCCCCCACCCCCCACCCATCAGAGTCTGAAGGTAATATGTTGTTGGACTTATCAGTATTAATTCTTTACTAGTAGTTCTAGCGGTTTTCTTAACTAAAACTAATATTTTACAGTGCATTGATTTATTTATATTTAACTTTATGCATGCAAGTGGCCACTGCACTCATCCCCCTGTTGCTGTTGTTGTTGTGGTTGTGGAGCGCCTCTGGGGAGGAACCACTCTACCATGACGTGTTGTTATCGGAGTAAATAGTGGGCGCAAACGGACGGCGAAGTGCGTTGGTTGGTTTCTCTGCTTTAAAGCTTATAAAAAATAATTTGCGAACAAAAAATTTACTAAAACTAAGCCAATTCAGGCAATTCAGACACGAATGAGAAGTTGCGCGCGCTCTGTGAGAAGATTGTGTGTCGGCACTCATCCGAAGTGCGCAAACCCGCGCAAATATAGCACGCAAATATTTAGTTCTCTTTCGAGTCTTGCGCTTAAACGGACAAATTCACACAAAAATTGTCAACATGACCGTCTTGAGTATTCTAGCAAACTAATATTCCTGCTGTCTGTGTTTTTAATGTTAATCAAACAACAAAATACAAGGAAATCACTCACTGCTCTAGCTTTTGTAACTTTAATAACAATCTTTAATTTATACAGTCAAATATGCAATGCTATTTTACATTTGATTACTGATATTCAATTTCCAACACGATCTCATGACAATGCGTATCAAAAGTAGGAGTGTGCAATCTCGTGGAATGTATACGCCAAAATGAGTTTTGGCGTGCATATGCTACGCAGTTTTTCGCGTGCATATGATACGCACTTTATGTCGTGCATATGACACGCTTTTGGGTAGGGTGAGGGTAGGGGGTGGGGGGTTCGTACGTATAATACGCCATAAAGTGCATATCATATGAACGCGAAAAACGGCGAACCATATGCACGGCAAAACTCATTTTGTCGTATACATTCCGCGAGATTGCACACTCGTATTATTTATACGCATTTTCCCGAGATCGGGCTCTCAATTTCTGTTCCTGAGAACTAATGTTAGACCTACCAGAAAAACCTGAAGAGCACTGTTTATTTTATAAGTATCTTTGCTTGTATTTATTTGTGCTTTTTCATAGTTAGATTATTTGTTTATTTTCTTTATTTTTCTTTTTTCCCTGAATATAGCACAAACAGACTGAACCATGAGGAATTTGAACAGTTAAACCCCTAGTAGCCTAAATATTTACATAATAAATATGTATTACAGGTCCTCACTAATTATTTTAGAAATAAGTTAATTCAACGAAGGTAACCTCTTTTGCTACATATTTTTGATGGTTCGAATGCATACTCCTACATGTTTTACCATTTATCAAAAATCATTTATGTGCCCTATACCATCACCATTCATATCTATGCAACCAATAAATAAATTACTACTAAAGTACAAAATTGTTTACAAAAAAAAAAAATCTTCATGGATCTAGTCACTTAATTTTGCTCCCAAAATGCACCAGATTTATGCATTTAAATTTAAAATGAACAAAATGTTATTTTGGGGAGCACCCTCTAGCCTAGAGGGACCTATGTCTACCCAGCACAGTCTCACAAAATCCTGTGAGAAACAAAAATAATATATTTATAATGTAATATGAATATGAATAAACACTGCTACAGCTTCTTGTTGAGCTCAAAAGTTATTTGTTTTTACATATCACATTTGAAGTTGCTCATTTTGAATTCCTTTTCACTCATTATAATACGTTTTGTTATCAATAATATACAGTATTATTACCTCTATTTATACTGGTTCACTGTTTACATGTATTTAAATGTGCCACCCCTCTCTGAGTCTGTGCCCCAGCCTGGCCCCTCCACGAAAAATTGGACCCGCCCCTGGGTCCAAATGACAGTTTCAGTACAGCTTCAAAGGGCTTTAAGCGATACCAAACGATGAATAAGGGTCTTATCTAGCGAAACGATACGTTTCTGTGAGAAACCGAACAGTATTTATGCTATTATTTTACCTCTTATCAGACGAACGTGATCATCTCTGAGCTCTGAGCGCTAATGAGGCATCTACGTATACATCTATGACCAGGCTCGTATTTTGACCTCACTTAGCGGAAGTAATGGCGGAGCTCAGAGATGATCACGTTTGTTATAAGGGTGCTCACTTATAAATCAAAAATGACAAATGGGAAAACCTATGGGGTCATGCCTCGATTATACTCCAGTTCAGACGCGTACACGGACAACTGCGGACTGCACGGATGCGGACTACTTCTATTTATACTACTGAAAGTGTATGCTGGGGTCCGTTATCAGACGTGTTCCACACATGCACAGTAGATCGGCGTGTACACTTCCACACATGCGCAGAATTTCCCTCCATTAATTATTGCACACCGAGCTGTCTCTATATTGTAGACTGAAGACTGAAGTCACGACGGATTATAGAGGTGCGGGTAGCGATGGACTTCTTCACACAGCCTCTCTTCAACATCCATTTTGTTTTTCCGCAGTTGGCGCTTTTGTAGTGACCGCGTGGAGACAAAAAATGGGAGGTACGCGGATGTCCACAACGAGCCTCTTCCTACACCCTCCGATGACGATTTTTACGTCACGCTGACCCTAGCGGACCCTTGCGCACTTGCGCATGCGGAGAGTATAACACTCGCTCAAGCCCCGGGTATACTTCAATTTCCGCATCGGATAGCGCGGGGCACAACCTAACGCAGGGTTAGTTGTAACACGCAAGTTTTAACCCTTTTCACTCAAGCAAGAATGACGAAACTTTGTGTATTTACTAGTTGCCATATCAACATTATTTAGAGAAAAAATAGCGCCAAAATAAATTACTGAACATGTTTTTAACCATAGCAAAAGTAAATTTCTTACTTAACCCTCTATGGTACGGTGTTGCCTCCAGGCAACATAGTCTATTTTAGTTTATTTTAAATACAATGAAACACCAATTTATTGGTCAAACCTATTTTAGGGAAGAAGAAATCAAATACTAATCAATGAAAGTGCCAAAAATTTGTCACATGACCCACAGGGGTCCATTTTGTGTCCTGTTTCAGCACATGTGCACAGGTCACATGGCTCCATATTTTCTCCAAAGAAAAGTGCATTTTTCACTAGTTTCCGTCCAGTTAATCACCCACAAAAAATATGAGTCACCTTCACTGGTAAGTAAAGAAGTATTTTCAAGAACTTTACATTATATATCATCAAATGTTTTAGAGTTAATAACAAAAAACGGTGTTGCCTCAAGGCAACATTGTACCATAATGGAATCGCATAAGGCCACACTAGATTGGATACAAATATAGTATATTTGTAGGGAAAAGAGTTAAAATTCTCAAAATATATTTGCATTTTTGCATGATTTTGTAATGCATGTATAAGATTAGTAATTCAAATACTATAACTGCATATATTATGATCTGCACGTTTTCTATAGCACTTAAAAAAAGGTATAAAACACAACCGATGAGGGTGAGGATGAGGTGTCATGTGATGAGGAAGATGAGGTCATAGTGACAATCTGGCTGGGAGAGATCGAAGATGGAGATGAGGATGAAGATGGATATGATAACTTGATATGATAAGTTGACACAATATATTGATATGATAACTTGACATGATAACTTGATGTGATGGTTTGGTAATACTTGTGTTCCACGATGGTACAATGTTGCCTGAGAGCAACAGCTGAATTTGAAATGTTACTTTTTATTAAATATGACATTTGTAATACATTATAAACTGGATAAATGTGCTTGTTCAGGTGTCTGGTTAAAGAAATCGATGTTTTCAATAAATATATTTCTTTTTTCTACATGAAAATGTAAAATGTTTAAATTTGTCCATTGTGGTACAATGTTGCCTTGAGGTATACACTGTATTAATGAAACAAAACCACATAATTGTACTAGACATATGTGCAATTAATATGGGAAAAAATAAATACTCTGAACCCCAAGTGGATATACACAAACTGAGAAAGTCAAAAAGCGTTAGGTTGTGCCCCGCTCTCCACTATGTCTCGCGCACAGTTGTGTCCGCACAGCTTTCAAAGTATACTCAACTGATGGCCAAGTTCGACACATGCACAGTAAAAAAATGTATACTCTACCAGACATCGGAGGGCAGCACTGAGTCGTGTCATCAACAGGACATTCGCTCAGCAGGATCGAAGAAAAGTGTGGCTCAACCATTGAAACACAGTTCAGAAGAAACAACAACGCACAAACGCTCGTCAAGTTCGTTGTCCATTGTAGTGTTTTCATCAACATTAACTTGTCAAAGCCTGCAAATAACAGTCTTAACATTACAAAAGCAAACCATTAATCAGTATAGAGTATGATCTATTCAGGAGACTTCAAAACAGAGGCACCAGGAGGAGATAAAATGTTCCACGGGACTTGCATGTCACCACACTGCAAGAGACACCCTGATAAGAGCTCAGACATCAGTGCTGGGAGATCAAAGACATACAACATGAGTTAGGACGAGACCCTGAAGGAACAAGATCAAACCCACAAAAATGGCACCATGCAGAATTTAGTTCTGATCCAAAGTCTGTGTTAAAGGTACTGTTGACTTAATCAGGTGATCCTCTAACGCCTCCCTCGGCGGGGACACACATCTACTGTGTGCTGAACGAGATGTTTGTCTTTGGCTGAACAGAATCAAGCTTCAGGCACACAAACATCTAACTGGCCGTCCATGGTTTCTGCCCCAGGTGCCCGAGCTGTTGCTGTGGACTGGGCTGTTACCAAAGGGACACGTGGCTGCTAAGGAGATGCACACACAAACACTGAAACACGTCACAGCAAGACAACATCTCTCTAGGGCACATATGCTCCAAAAAGTGCCACGGATGCTCTTGGATCCTCCTGGGAAGTTGTTATTTACGAGCTGGGAACATTGAATAAAAGTTTTTGGCAATTTTTCAATTTCAATTTTTATATTTCTGGATGTGATCGCATGATTAAAACTCCATGCAAGCCATACAAAATTGGTTCTTTATTTGTGGTTGAGAAACAGCTTCTTGAAACTTTCCATGATCTTCCTTTCACAGTCGCTCCTGTCCTCATTTTTCCCTTTTCTGGTTTTGTATCTGCAGTGCTTAAGGCTCCAGCGGTCTCATGTCCCCCAGGGGCCCTCACAGAAAACCTTGACGGCAGCCATACACCTGTCGTCTTATACAAAGACACACACTCTCCTTTCTCCACCTCAGGACAGTGTGTGTGTGTGTGTGTGTGTGTGTGACAACAGTGCCCTCTACAGAAATGCACACAATCGCACACACACACTTTTTGGACCAGGAGAAAAGGAAGTATTGATGGCTTTTAGATGACACAATCTTTGAAAATCATGATTTAAATGATTTCTATAGGGAAGGTTGCTAGACACTTTTTACTCTAGTGAAAATTAATCAAGGTAGACACATACCAAGTCCTGGGTTAAGTAAATATCTATTGAACATTTCTATCATTAGGCTTATTGTCCAAAAAATGTATTGGTGACAAAAACTAATTTTTTTAACAATGCATTATTGCATATTTGTAATTTTAAATAATGCTCAAGCATTATAATGGCAGTGAATTGTTGCTTCGTTTTTGAAGTCCATAAAAGTGCCCCTATCCATCCCCCTCCGGGGGGTTAATAAAGGCCTTCTGAAGCGAAGTGGTGTGCTTGTGTAAGAAAAATATCCATATTTAAAACTTTATAGACTAAAATTACTAACTTCCAGCCGTTTGCATTGATTTACAGCAAAAGAGTATCCCCTCACCCTTGAACCCTTGACGCATGCATATTGGACGAACGCAGAACCGCAGAGGATAGAGCAAAACAAAACACTGGTCATCAATTTTAAGAGAAATGGTGGAGGATTTTGATATAAGAGAAGAGGGGCTTGAGTTTGTTACCCAGCCCTCTCCATAAGAGGCGACAAATCTTGCGATGCTCCTGTACATCGCGTCAGGGGTTACTCTTTGCCGTAAATCGAATTGCGTACGGCTTTCTGCCGGAAGCTAGTAATTTAGTCTATAAAGTTTTAAATATGGGTATTTTTCTTACACAAATGCGCCACTTCATTTCAGAAGGCCTTTATTAACCCTCCGGAGCCGTGTGGAGCAGTTATATGATGGATAGATGCACTTTTATGGACTTCATAAACGAAACAACAATTCACTGCCATTATAAAGCTTGGATTAGCCAGGACTTTTTAATATAACTCCGATTTTATTCGTCGGAAAGAAGAATGTCATATACACCTAGGATGGCTTGAGGGTGAGTAAATCATGGGGTCATTTAAATGTTTGGGTGAACTAACCCTTTAAGGAATAAGTTACGACAGGCCGTTGAATTATTAGAAAATAAAGCACAGGTGTAACGGCCACTTCGTTTACCAGCTGTGCATTATTTTCTAATAATCCAACAGTCAATTATTCCGCTTATACTACGGTTACCAAACCTCAAGACATTATTCAGATGTTGTATATCAAGTCATTCGTCAGGTTTTTGTCCTGAAAACTCTCTTGTGTGTAGGACTAGTTTTTACGCATCTTATACCACACCTGTTGCTAATTCCAAAACATTATTTTAGAGCAAACGGAGGCTTCAACAACTGATAGCAGACTAAAGCCGCGTTTTCACCGCGGGAACTTTCCCCAGGAACTAGGGACTTTGGGGTGGTACTCGGTGTGCAGGAACTGGGGTCTAAATAAAGTTCCGGGTAAAGATTTCTCCCTCATAACAGCCCTGCTTGCGAGGTAGTACTTTTTGAAAGTTCAGGAACTTTCGTTCAGTTCGTTTTGTCACGAGGCGTTAAACATTCAATATAAAAGTCTGTTGTGGTGCGTGCAGTAAGAGTTGATTGCTATTCAAATCAACAATGGAGTCAAAAAATACGACGATGGGCCGACGACAAGGTTCAGGTTTTATTACCTTTATTTGCAAAGGACGAAATCCAGTGGGAACTGTAAAGTCGACGTGCACAGTCCTACATCCCTGGACTAATCTTCACGGTACTTTAGACTGCGATGGAAACGCAGACAGCAACAGGTCTGGGGGAAAAAGACTTCCTGGGAAAAAAGTTCCTGGGACAAATTGTTCCAGGTAATTTCGGTGGAAACGGGGAATAAGGCCCTGATCAGACAGAGCACGTGTTTGAAAACGTAAATTTTTTTGGGGTTAAAGTTTTTTTGTTTGATTTTTTTTTTTCAAAATACAAGGTGCCCGGGGAGCATAAACAGTGCGCAAAACACTTACTGCCAATAGAAAACTAGTTTAAATATGTTTTTTAATTTAGAAAAGAGCAGTGCGATGCGTTTTTTCAGTGTTGCGGCAACCTCCGAATCAAGTCTAATCAAGGTAACTGTCACCACAATGGAAGGCCCGCCTCTCCATTAATTCGATTGGACAAAAAATCACGTCGCAATGACGTCGGGCACTTTTCTGCTCAGAGTTGATTTTGTTCAACTTGAGGCGCTTATAGCGCTCCTACAAAAACGCAAGGCCCAGTAGGCGGATAGAAAACAATTTAAAAACAATTTAAAAAAGGCGCCTCTCACTGCAAAAACGCGTTCTGTCTGATCAGGGCCTTAGTCTGCTATCAGCCCCTTTATTACCTCGCTAGTGAGAAAGGTCTTGTAGCTTTTAAGTTTTTTTACTATTTTACTTATAAAATTGTCAGATCAGCACTGACAATACATTTCTGTGAAAGAGCAGGAGAAAGAGTGTGTGCTAGAGCCCTGCGCGGGACTGTTTTCTTCATCCCGCTCCCGCCCGCACCCGCCGAATTTCTGACCATTACACTCTAAAAAAAAAAAGGTTCTATATTGCACCAAAAATGGTTCTTGGCTCGTAATCATAGGGGAACCTTTTTTAGTGCTATATAGCACCAATTTTGGTGCTTCAGTGGTTCTTCAGAGGTTCTTCAGCGGTTCTTCACCGGTTCTTTGACTAAGGTGCTATATAGCACCTCTGAAGAACCGCTGAAGAACCACTGAAGCACCAAAATTGGTGCTATATAGCACTAAAAAAGGTTCCCCTATGATTACGAGCCTTTTTTTTTAGAGTGTACCGCCCGCTCCCGCAACGTATGTGTTACACTCCCGCCCGCTCCCGCAATATGTATGTCCACTCCCGCCCGCACCCGCAAAACTCCGAGAATTTATTCCCGCACAATAATAGAGATGCATTGATTTTGTGTCTTCTCCCGTCCCGCAGGGGGAAAAAACACGTATTTGTATTGATATTATTAAAGAGATTCATGGGGTTGTTTGTTTCGTTTCCCTGGCCTGCATGTAAAAAAAAAAAAAGACAAATACATTCAAATATAATTTCGTTTTTATCAAAAACTTTGCACATAAAAATAGACTGCTTTGCAAAACAGAAAACAGAAAACCAGATTGAGAAACAAAAAACAGATCCCAATTCCGTCGAACGTGACCGACTGAAAGGAAACCTGAGAAAACATGCTTCAACAGAACGTAATGTGAACACAAAATAGCAAACGGACATTTAGAAACAATCCATTTCCACTCACTAAACTTCTATGTATTGTTTGTCAAAAACACCAAACAGTCAACTTGACCTGCAGGGAGTGCTGAGCGTTTTTGGTGAGGTATGATCAAGTAGCTATGTATTTGCCAGCTGCGCAATATGTGGATACATATAACGTTATACCGCATGACTTTGCCTACCAAAACAATTGAGAAACTTCTCCAAATGTCAGACTTTCCTTGCTTAGCTTTTGTGCTGTAAATACCTCGTTTGAGGTTTTTTTCTACATCATCTATTGACATCTCCATCATGTCGTTAGGCAACCTCCCTATCCCGCCGATTCCCGCAGCGTTTTTTTTAGCCGCCCATTCCCGCCCGCAGCAAAATTCAAACCGCCCGCTCCCGCGAGATTTACGTTGGGTCCCGCGGGACCCGGTGGGACTCAATCCCAATGCAGCCCTCTAGTGTGTGCTTCCATACATAATAAAACGTCATTTTGTGGCAAATATCGTGGAAATAATATGTCGTTTTTATCCTATTGTTTACTATATTTCTTTGCTCTGTCAGTGTCATTGTGTGTTTTGGTTCTTTTGCTGTTGGCGGCTACAAGGAGCTTTGAAATAACTGAAATCATTAGGCGAAGTGATACGGAACTGTAATGCGGTCAAGACCTGCTGGAACTACTTTAGCCGTGCGTTTCCCTGAAAATAATTGCACACCTTAGAACGTTCAAGCAATCAGATTGAAGCATTCAACAGCCCCGTAGTATAATTATCGTTAAAGCCATCATGAAATCACTGACGATTCTTATTTTAAATTGAAAAGTATTTATCTGTGCACATAATTACTTTTTTTTTTTAAATCATATGCCTTTAATCTTTAATCAAAATTGGCGGGGCAACCTGTCACTCACATGAGATCCACCAATTGCAAACCACAATCATCCAATCAATTCCCCATGGACTAAATCAAGTCCCGCCCTACTTTTGTTCTTGTTCAAGAAGCCATTTCACTCATGGGCTGCGTCCGAAATTGCATACTCTCTTATTTTGAATAAGTACAGTATTTAATTAACGAATGCTAAACAAAAGTATGTTCTATATAGTATGAGTGTGTGTGTGTGTAGTGTGAATATAATCTGGATGTACTACATTCGCCATGTTGTCATTATCATGTGACCTACCAGCGTCAGTTGCGTCGCTTCACTGGCATACATAAATCCTCTCCTGTGGCCTCATGGGATAGTAAAGTCGTATGCACACTTCAGAATCTCACCGGAAGTAATAAGTCACAAGAAACACAAGAGCCAATGACATTTTACAATCAAAGCTGACGTAACGTTTCTTCGATCGACAATTTTTTAATGTGTGCATGATCTTAGGCGGATGGAGACGCTGAACGTTGACGCTGGGTCTTTTCTTCACACATATCAATCGTTTTGCCTCAGGACACTTGGTGTTTTATAACATATAATACACAAATGGGTAGGTTTAGGGATGGGGTTGGGTTATGTGTTGAAACATGTCTAAATAGCGTAACAAATTTTTTTTATTATGCTGGCTTATTAAATTGAGTATCACACTCCAACATAATGGCAAAATCAAAACCTAATATATAGTTTCATCATGACGATAACATGCTCAACACTTCCGTGTATGATGTCAAAGGTTTCTCATTGAAATCAATGGAGTACCCAGCGTCGCGAAAAATTGCCCTAAAGGGGTACCCGGTGCGTTAAAAAGTGATGTCGAAGGGTCCTGACAAAGCGTCAATATGTGACGAGTTGGGTGTGAGAACGTGTTGATCCATCTCATAGTGAAAACCATGTGGCCTACCAAAATGTAATTAACAGTAGAAGTGAAATCTTATTGTAGTTGAAATCTGAGTACCGTCTTATCTTTTAAAATCACATACGGGGAAGTTTGGTTCTGTCAGCAAGGCATGCAAACATGACAGTCATGCGGCTCTAAAGGCTTATTCACACTGGGACGATTATGACACGCGTTTATCGCCGATGTTTACCGCCTCGTAAATAAACGAAGGGTGCCAATGTGAGTGTGAAATGCCAGGCGTAAAAGTGTAATTTTTTCAAAAAAAGCCTTGGTTTGTTTTTTGGTTTTTAACGCACCACGTTAAAAACTGACCGACCAATGTGATTGGTGCTTTTGTTCACGTGCCTGAAGCTGCTGAAGTTACAATAAAACACGACTTGGTGGCACTCAAGCGCAAAACGGTCTTGCCGAGCACACATTGATACGACGAAGAAGACGACGAAGAGGAAGTAAGTTAACGAAGAAGAAGATGCAACGAGGCAAGATTAATGTAGAGCTGCTGGTCCCTGTGGTGTCTGAACACAAAGAACTTTCGCCACAGCCACTACAAAAATCTCAATAAGAGGGAGTTGTTATGGAGAGTAATCGCAGATCAAATAGGTTTTGATGGTGAGTTTCCATCTGCAATCAAATCAAAAGCGTCATAAAGACGCATCGAAAAATGTCTCAAAAATGCTGGCAACAAGCGTGCGTCATAATCGTCCCGGTGTGCATAAGGCTTTAGATGCTAAGGTTTTCTTTGACTCTGCGTTTTTTACAGTATTTCTCAGTCGCTTTGGTACATTTCTCAGATCAGAATTGAAATTCTCAAAGCTACCTGTTAAATCTTCACATCATTGTGTCACTTGTGCACATCAAAAAAGCAGTTTCTCATTTCTTTGAACAAGTTGCAAATGCTTTGGTACATCCATGCAAATGATTATGTACAATTCTCTGCTGTTTCCTACATTATCAGTTACTTATGTCATGTTGATCAAAATGTATTATAATGGGTCTCTGTTGAATAGTCCCACCCCCCACAACATTTAGCCATTAGTTCATTGCATAAGTCTTTACATGCAAAATGGTTGAACAAGTTGTCATATTGTCAACAAGCATATTTCTATACATTTCCATTAGACGTTCACATTTCTACTTTTGTTTTTCTGTTTTTTTTTCTCTTTGTGCTATGCAGTGCTGTCTTTTCCTCTCTGTATCGCAATGACATGGTCTGTCAACAAATTACAGTACAAACAGTAAAAGCATAAATATGAATCTTGTCCAGTCTCTTGCATTCAAACTCCCACATTCACTAAGGTGTAACCTACAATTTACAATAATTGTCATCAAAATTTTTGCCATATTTACATCAGAACATCCCTCCAGAGTACAGCTATATTGACAACATGACTAAGCAATTTGACTGTCTTATCCGTACACAATGACACAAGGACTTGTCATTCTGATGGCACTGACATGTTCATTGACACAGATATTTACTTTTGAGAGATGAACTAAGGATTTTGAGCAAGAGACTGGCTTTTGCAGGTAATCCATGGTGTTTTGCTATTTGTACGAATTGTTTTGAGAAATGGACTTACTGTTTTACAAATGTCGAGGATGAATCGAGAAATGTACCAAAGCGACTGAGAAAAACTGTAATGGTGCGTTCACACCGGACGCGATTCGCGCGAGTGATTTACATGTTAAGTCAATGCAGAGACGCGAAATGGCATTCTGCGGCGCGATTCGCGCGATTGATGGTGCGTTCACACCGGACGCGATTCGCGCGAGTGATTTACATGTTAAGTCAATGCAGAGACGCAAAATGGCATTCTGCGGCGCGATTCGCGCGAATGAGGCAGCGAGATTCGCGCGATTGAGGCGGCGAGAAGGACGCGACTTGAGCGTTTTGAACGCGCGATTCGCGCGAATCGCGTGAATCGCGCGAAACGCTCAAGTTGAAAAATCTGAACTTTGGCGGATATTTCGCGCCGCGTTAACCAATCAGGAGCTTGCTCTAGTAGTGACAACAATGATGAGAAAATCTGTATATTAATATCTGGTTCAGACAATATGATTATCACTGTGATAACATTAAATGACATGAAACACAACCCAGTCTCTTTTTGTTAAATGCAAGTTTATGTATGATCAATAATACAAAAGTATAAGTAATGTATAACAAGCTATACATGAAATAAAGCAAACAATGCAGTCAAACATTCAAAGTCAGTGCTAGTAGGCTAACGTTACAACTGCAACATACAGTTATAGCCTAAAAATATAAAGTAATGAAACTTATCTTTGCCCTCAGCCTAAACGATTTGCCAGGGAACAAATTATAGATCCATGAGACCAAAGATCGGCCGTTACAAGACGAATTATAGCTCGAGACACCACAGAGACATCAGAGCCAGCGGCAGACGGCAGAAGGACTGGCCGAGGAAAGGTTGCCCTCGCCGGCTTTCACGTGCGCTGAGCGCCGCTGTCCGCTGGAGCTCACAGCTCCGACAATGACAGATAAAATGTTCAAATAGGTACTGTTTATGTAAATAATCCACAGATTTGAGCGTTAAACAACTACATTATCGACTGAAAAAGTCTTAAAACTACGTTTTGTCACACATTAACAGTAGATATGAACAAAAAAAAAGACATGTAAACACAGCCCATGTCAGCCATTTCTCAACGAGACGAGCTGCTGGCGGAAGCCCCGCCCATGACGCGAATTCGCATCTGTTGTGCAGTGAATGTCACGCGCGATTCGCGCGAGTAAACTCAAAATGTACACGCGTCCACCTTCGCGCGAATCGCGTCCGGTGTGAACGCCACATGAGGCGGCGCGAAGGACGCGAATTGTATGGAACGCCAAAAGGTTCAAAAAACGCCATTAACCAAACGCCTGGTGCCCAGAAAACGCCGTTATTTGCGGCGTTTTGGACGAAACAACGGCGCAAAATACGGCGTTATGTTGTACAAGCGCCGTAAATGACGGCGTTTTCACCGCAGAACCGCCGTTAATATCGGCGTTTTTTGATATGACCCAAAACGCCGTTCATTTCGCCGTTTGGCCTTCCATATTACGCCGTCATTGACGGCGCTTAAGTCTGACAAAGACGGCGTAAAAAGCGGCGTTTTCTATAATATTCAAAACAACCCCTCCTTTTACTACACAGCCCAGCCCCATCAAAAGGCGGTAAGACCTGTGTAGTAGAATGTCGATCCACCTCAGAGTCCTATCTTTTAACGCTATTGTGACTGATATTTAGACTTTCTTCGTGTGAGGCTATTTGTATTTTTTCTTTGGGCATATGTGTATGCGCCTTTTCCTTAATCATATGTGCATAAGTAAAACTATTTAATAATATTTTGTGTGTATTGTTTGAAAACCATAGAGCTATCGCGAGTCAGTAGCCACTCTTAATTTCCTGACAGGAGTTCAAGTCCGAGGTTCGTTCTCGTTCTCGTTCTCTCTCTCTCTCTCTCTCTCTCTCTCTCTCTCTCTCTCTCTCTCTCTCTCTCTCTCTCTCTCTCTCTCTCTCTCTCTTTTAGAGATGATACTTATTAACAGGCGACCTGGCGTTATGCTTTAATAATATCTTATTGTTGTGTACAATAGCTTTGGGTCGGGTTTATTGTTGATTTAAAAAAATAAAAATCCTACACAAACAAGTGTATTTTTGCCCTCTTGATGCAAGCATAATATACCTAGGCTATAGGTTTCGATACAAAACGATAATGTATAGGCTACATTTACATTTCCTTGCTTTATTCGTAAACTGATGAATTAATTTCTCTCTTACATCGAGCAATGCTGCTGCATAAATAAATATTTACACATTGTTGCGGTTACAGCAAATACACAAGCATTGTATCTTTCAGTTCAATCATAAGAATAATCCATACTGTCAAACTTTCAATAGACAATTCCTAGACCTACAGACAGTTAATAACTACTGGCACTAGGCCTATATCGTTTTTTTTTTTTTTTTTTTTTTTTTTACCAGTAGCCTATATCTTCTTCTTTTTTTATTGGCCTATATGCACTGTAGATTCATAGATTCATTCAATTAAAATAGATTCATTCAATTAAAAACAATTGCAACTTAAAAAAAACAAACCCTTTCTTTCGTTTTGGAAAAATTATATCTTAATATTGATCAATGTTTCATCAACTAATTGCCTGTATTTAATATGCAAATATAGAATCCGCTGTAAAATAAGATGCAAATAGCCTACGCTGGCGGGATGACTTCGTGTTAACTGTTAAACATTTCTAATGTAATATTTAGCCTAGCTATATACTATTATTATATAGGCTATATAATAATAAGTCTGTATTTCCATAATGCCTATAACTACATATAGCATTTTGCAATATTTTTTTTCTTTAAAATGTGTAGGCTATTTGAAAACAATTTTTTTGTTTTTGTTGCTACAATTATTTTGTGTAAAACAAAACAATTTTTTTTTTTTTTGATGGAAAAAAGTAAAAAAAAAAATGTTTTGTTTTACACAAAATAATTGTAGCCTATTGTGGAAAACAAAAAAAAATGTTTTTACTTTTTTCCATAAAAAAAAAAAAACAAAAAAAAAACTTTTAAACTTTTTTTTAAAATGGAAATATCTTGAAGCAGGACGTCCAAACCAGTGAGCTCTCATGGTCAACACAGCCTACTAAAAACTTTTTAATTGGTAACGTTTAAAAGAATGAAGCAAAAATGGACAAAGACTAGGCCTATGTGTAAGCATTGCTGCCACATAGGCTACATATTCTTTTTTTTCCACTCTTTTTTTCTCACATCTTTTCTCTGTCATAAAAATGACATATTTTTTTCGTAATAACGAGATCTTATGTTATATATTTTCTCCTAATAAGGACATGTGTTGTATAGTGACCTGTAGCTACAACATATGCCTTTATCCACATTAGAGAATTGATATAGCCTATGTGCCTTTGTAACACAGAGTTGCACCCGAGTATATGCACTGGGTAAGACTTAAGAAATAAACCCAGGTAAATCGCACTGGTGTGTCATTCCCATTTTATTAAATATACTGGTAAAAACGAAATGTCTACAAACATTATCAACATGTAGCTATTTTAGTCTGCTTCCACAACAAATCCTAATTCACGAAATGTAACGAAATTCACAACAAGAATGAAAAATATAAATGTAAAAAAACAAAAAACAAAAAAAACATAAATTATGCCATTCATTAGCGTTCAAACTATTTTTAACCATCGAATCGATGCCTGTAAGAAAAATAACCATATTTAAAACTTTATAGAGTAAACCCTTGAAGTCTTCCATTGTATGGCGGTTATTATTAGGGGTTCAAGCACGAAGTGCTGAACACCTATTGTATTTGTGCTGATTTTTAGGGGTTCAAGCACGAAGTGCTGAACACCTATTGTATTTGTGCTGATTTTTAGGGGTTCAAGCACGAAGTGCTGAAACCCTATTGTAATTGTATTGATTTTTATTATTATTAGGGGTTCAAGCACGAAGTGCTGAAACCCTATTGTAATTGTATTGATTTTTAGGGGTTCAAGCACGAAGTGCTGAACACCTATTGTATTTGTGCTGATTTTTATTATTATTATTATTCTGCCGTAAAACGCATCGTGCAGCCCAAACCGTAAGTGCTGGAGCTTTGAAACTTTGTCAGATGGTAGTACAAAAATCGAGGAGAGGTTATCAAATTATGAGCCAGATTGGCCTATAGGTGGCGCTATAGCAATCAATTGCGCGAAACTGCTCATAACTCCTAAACCGTATGTCGTAGACTCAAGTGTCTTATATTATTGGAAAGGGGAGTCCCTGACGAACAAAACGTATATCTCCGATTTCATTTCCGTCATGATAGATTTTCCGCCATTTTGAATTTTGTCAAAAAACTACTTTTGCGAACTAGTCCCTGGATTTTTGCCCGATCGGAACCAAACCAGTGCAGAAATGTTCTCTGGAGTCTGAATATCAATAATTATCGAAAAAAAGTATAAATTTCGCTTCAAGGTCGCAAAGGGGCGGAAAACGAATGTTGTGGGAGGAGCCTATTTTACTAAAATGGCTATAACTCAAGAACAAAATGAGATATCTTTACCAAACTTGGTACACGTGTGTATGGGCTAAGTCTTTGGTCACGATAAAACAATCGCGACGATTGACCACTTGGTGGCGCTATAACACAAAAAAAACATGAAAATGGCTATAACCACCCGACCGCTAGTCCGATTGACTTGAAAATTGGTATGCAGTGTTTTGGTCCAAGGTACCATATATGTCTATGAGGACATTGGCGTATCTCAAAAAACATGGCTGCTATCGGCTAATGAAGTTTGAGCACCTCTAAGACAAGGTTAACGGAGGCCGATCGGAATGAAACTTGGTGGGCATCTTTGACTCATGGCCCTAGAGGTCTGTAAGAATTTTGAAAGAAATCGGCCACTAGTTGGCGCTAACGAGTTTTATGGCTCTGTAATCACGTGGTGTTGCACACATCAACCAAATATACACATCATATGATAGGTCTCCTCATGTTGAACAACTTTGCCTCTAGAAGCATTGCTGTCAATCAAACCGTTCATTACATATCCGCGATTATGTTTAAAACCTACTTTTGCGAACTAGTCCCTGGATTTTTGCCCGATGGGAACCAAACCAGTCTAGAACAATTCTCTGGACTCTCTAGATAAATAATTATCGAAAAAAAGTTGAACTTTTGCATTTGGATGGCTATAACAGGGTCATTTAGAAGAGGGGCTTAGCAAAATACACTCAAAAGGCTATAAAACCTAAAGGAAAACTCAAAACTTCACGAAAAATGTTATGTATATGTATCATAACATGCTGAAGAATCCTGCAAAGTTTCATGGAGATCGGACCATAGGTGGCGCTATAACTGTTAAAACGCTTTGAAAACCATGTATTCCCTATGGTGAAATGCCTGTATTGGCTGCAAATGGTATTTTCCATGGGGTTAAAAACATCCACATAATATGCATAAATTATGATAGATCTCCTCATACTGAACAACTTTGCTTCAAGAACCAATACTGTCAATCAAATCGTTATTTAAACATTCACAATTATGTTAATAACCTCATTTTGCAATCTAGTCCTAGATTTTTTTGCCCGATCGGAACCAAACCACTGTAGTACGATTCTCTGGACTCTTTAGAGCAATAATTATTTAAAATAAAGTTAAACTATTGCATCTGAATGGCTATAACATTATTTCAAGGTGTGGCCTTGGCCAAGTGTCCCCAAATGCCTATATCTATTCAATGAATGCTCAGATATTCTTAAAAACAAGTCAGAACATGTGTACTATGCCTCTAAACAAGCATGAAACATTTCAGACAGATAGGACAATATTTGCCTCTATAACAGTTAAAAAGCTGAAAATTATGAAAATAATGGTATGTTAAGCCAATAAGTGGTCGTTTGCTGCCCCCCGCTGTTCATTTTATTGTACTACACTCTAATATTGATCTACAAGTCATATTCAGCTTAAAATAAATCACTATTTTAACATTTGCAATCACATTTAGTTAAAATTAATCTATTAAGTATTACTATTGACAATTGTCACATTGAGAAATGTGAATCTTGAAGGAGACTTGCAGGAAACATTTTGTTTACTGCAACATCATATAGTTAAAATGTCTGTATCTACAACAAAATGTGTGTGTGTAGTCCTATGTTTCTGAATACATTTTTAAAAATCTGATTAATAGTTACAAAGAGCTATGTTAAATGATTATAGACCATAGCATTAAAAAAGTGTGTGTGTGTGTGTGTGTGTGTGTGTGTCTGGCCTTGACCAAGTGTCCCCAAATGCCTATATCTATTCAATGAATGCTCAGATATTCTTAAAAACAAGTCAGAACATGTGTACTATGCCTCTAAACAAGCATGAACATTTTCAGAAAGATCGGACATTATTTGCCTCTATAACAGTTAAAAAGGTGAAAATTACAGGGTTCATATGACAATAATGGTATATTAAGCCAAAAAGTGGTCGTTTGCTGCCCCCCGCTGTTCATTTTATTGTACTACACTCTAATATTGATCTATAAGTCATATTCAGACTTTAAAAAAATCACTATTTTAACATTTACAATCACATTTAGTCAAAATTAATCTATTAAGTATGACTATTGACAATTGTCACATTGAGAAATGTGAATCTTGAAGGAGACTTGCAGGAAACATTTTGTTTACTGCAACATAAAGTTCAAATGTCTGTATCTACAACAAAATGTGTGTGGGTGGTCCTATGTTTCTGAATACATTTTTAATAATCTGATTAATAGTTACAAAGAGTTATGTGAAATGATTATAGACCATAGAATTAAAAAAGTGTGTGTGTGTGTGTGTGTGTGTGTATATAAGCATGCAGAATGGAATTAACATGGAAGACCAATTTGATATATAAGTGATTTTATAATGTCTATTGCAAAGCAACTGTGAAAAGACTTTATTAATAAGTAGAATGTCCAGCAGAGGGCAGCAGAAGACCACTTATTGACTCACTTTCCTTTTAAAGTTAATAATTTTCAACAGTGACAAAAGCAATTACTATAATAACATACTCATATTTTGTCAGATTTTATCTCTTCATTTGTACTGTCACTTCACATAATTACTAGCAATGTGGTAAATCATGGTAAATCACATTAGAATCATGGTTAATCATAGTAAATAATACTAGAACGTGGTGTATTTCACAAAAAAATGTGACATGCTCATAGACCATTAAAATATATTTTCACAATAACATATTACAAAAACATTGTGTGTGTGTGTGTGTGTGTGTGTGTGTGTGTGTGTGTGTGTGTGTGTGTGTGTGTGTGTGTGTTAGTGTGAAAGCATGCATAATGTAACAACTGGTTTGAAGCCTGTTTCAGAGTCTATTTTACTAAAAGGGCTATAACTCAGGAACTAAATGAGCAGTGTTGGGGAAAGTTACTTTGAAAAGTAATGCATTACAATATTGCGTTACTCCCTGAAAAAGTAACTAATTGAGTTACTTAGTTACTTTTTAAGAAAAGTAATGCGTTACGTTACTTTTGCGTTACTTTTTCTCACCTGGGCTGGGCTTGCTTTTTTGTTTTGTTTTTTAATAGCAAAAAAAGTCATTTTTTGTGCAAATGTAAAGACCTCTTCATACCAAAATTGAAATAATAGGCCTCAGGCTGAGGTAAAAATGTGCTGCCATTCTGGATAATGGAAGAATAGGACGCAGGAGAAAAACGTTTTACCAATAAAAACAAAAAATCTAGTCATTTTTGCTCATGGCTTAACTGAATCATCAAAGGTCAGCAGCATGACATTGGTCAATAAAGGTAGATTAAAGGCATAAAAATATGTGTTTTATTTAACATATATATATTTGAGGTTTGAGTACTCTGATTTTGCATGTGACTGATTTTATTCATTTTGAGGAGTACAGAATCTTTATTGTGCAAGTTAGATTAGTAAATGCTCACATTTAGTCTAGAACTACAATAACCATCATGTTTACACACAACGCCTTATTTTTCTCAACATGGGGCAGGAGAGCTGTCAGTCAAATAAATGTGAAAAAGTAACTTGCGTTACTTTTTTGAAAAAGTAACTCAGATATTTTGTTGTAAATTTGAAAAGAAATGCGTTACTTTACTAGTTACTTGAAAAAGTAATATTATTACGTAACTCAAGTTACTTGTAATGCGTTACCCCCAACTCTGTAAATGAGATATCTTCACCAAACTTGGTACACATGTGTATGAGCTGAGTCTTTGGTCACGGTACAAAGAATTGTGAGGATTGAACACTTGGTGGCGCTATAACATGAAAAAAACATGAAAAGGGCTATAACCACCTGACTGCTAGTCCGATTGACTTGAAAGTTGGTATGCAGTGTCTTGGTCCAAGGTACCATGCATGTCTGTGAGGAAATTGGCGAAGCTCAAAAAACATGGTCGCCATTGGCCAATGAAATTTGAGCACCTATTAGACAAGGTTAACAGGATCGGAACAAAACTTGGTGAGCATGTTTGACTCATGGTCCTAGAGGTCTGTAATAATTTTTTAAGAAATTGGCCACTAGTAGGCGCCAACGAATTTTATGGCTCTGTAATCACGTGATGTTTCACATATTCCCACAATATTGATATAATTTGATAGATCTCCTCAAACTGAACAACTTTGCCTCTAGAAACATTGCTTTCAATCAAATCGTTCATTTAATATTCGAAATTATGTTAAAAACATACTTTTGCAAACTAGTCCCGTTTTTTTTGCCCGATCGGAACCAAACCAGTCTAGGACAATTCTCTGGACTCTCTAGATTAATAATTATCAAAAAAGTTGAACTTTTGCATTTGGATGGCTATAACAGGGTCATTTAGAAAAGAGGCGTGGCAAAATACACTCAAAAGCCTATAAATTCTAAGGGAAAGCTCAAAACTTCACGAAAATTGGTGGGCACATGTAACATTAGATCCTTAACAAGCATTAAACGTTTTATAGAGATCGGACCATAGGTGGCGCTATAACTGTTAAAAACCTTTTAAAACCATGTTTCCTATGGTAAATTGCCTGTAAATTGACTTTTCCATCTATTATTTCAGTGTTTAAAATCTTGCTAAATAAAATGTAATGTCTTTTGATGCTTGTGTGCTTAAAGGCCTTAAAGGCTTGAAGCCCGCTAAATGCTGCTCGCAGCTTTAATTATTATTATTATTATTATTATTATTATTCTCCGCTAAAACGCATCGTGCAGCCCAAACCGTAGAAGCTGGAGCTTTGAAACTTTGTCAGATGGTAGTACAAAAATCGAGGAGAGGTTATCAAATTATGAGCCAGATTGGCCTATAGGTGGCGCTATAGCAATCAATTGCGCAAAACTGCCCATAACTCCTAAACCGTATGTCGTAGACTCAAGTGTCTTATATCATTGGAAAGCTGAATACCTGACGTAAAAAATGTATATCTCCGATTTCATTTCCGCCATTATAGATTTTCCGCCATTTTGAATTTTGTCAAAAAACTACTTTTGCAAACTAGTCCCTGGATTTTTGCCCGATCGGAACCAAACCAGTGCAGAAATGTTCTCTGGAGTCTGAATATCAATAATTATCGAAAAAAAGTTGAAATTTCTATTCACGATCGCTAAGGGGCGGAAAACGAACGTTGTGGGGGGAGCCTATTTTACTAAAATGGCTATAACTCAAGAACAAAATGAGATATCTTTACCAAACTTTGTACACATGTGTATGGACTGAGTCTTGGGTCACGAAAAAAGAATCGCGACGATTGAACACTTGGTGGCGCTATAACACGAAAAAAACATGAAAATGGCTATAACGACCCGACCGCTAGTCCGATTGACTTGAAAATTGGTATGCAGTGTCTTGGTCCAAGGTACCATATATGTCTATGAGGACATTGGCGTATCTCAAAAAACATGGCTGCTATTGGCCAATGAAGTTTGAGCACCTCTAAGACAAGGTTAACGGAGGCCGATCGGAATGAAACTCGGTGGGCATGTTTGACTCATGGACTTAGAGGTCTGTAAGAATTTTGAAAGAAATCGGCCACTAGTTGGCGCTAACGAGTTTTTTGGCTCTGTAATCACGTGGTGTTGCACACATCAACCAAATATACACATCATATGATAGGGCTCCTCATACTGAACAACTTTTCCTCTAAAAGCATTGCTGTCAATCAAATCGTTCATTAAATATTTGCGATTATGTTTAAAACCTACTTTTGCGAACTAGTCTCTGGATTTTTGCCTGATCGGAAACAAACCAGTCTAGGACAATTCTCTGGACTCTCTAGATCAATAATTATCAAAAAAAAGTTTAACTTTTGCATTTGAATGCCTATAACAGGGTCATTTAGAAGAGGGGCGTAGCAAAATACACTCAAAAGCATATAAATCCTAAAGGAAAACTCAAAACTTCACGAAAATTATTACGTATATGTAACATAACATGCTGAAAAAGCATGCAAAGTTTCATGGAGATCGGACCATAGGTGGCGCTATAACTGTTAAAAAGCTTTGAAAACCATGTATTCCTATGGTGAAATGCCTGTATTGGCTGTAAATGGTATTCTCCATCTCTGTAATCAGGTGGGGTTAAAAACATCCACATAATATGCATAAATTATGATAGATCTCCTCATACTGAACAACTTTGCCTCAAGAACCAATACTGTCAATCAAATCGTTATTTAAACATTCACAATTATGTTAATAACCTACTTTTGCAAACTAGTCATAGATTTTTCAACCTGATCAGAACCAACCCAGGGCAGTACAATTCTCTGGACTCTTTAGAGCAATAATTATTTTTAAAAAAAGTAAAACTTTTGCATCTGAATGGCTATAACTGGGTTATTTCAAGATGTGGCCTTGACCAAGTGTCCCCAAATGCCTATATCTATTCAATGAATGCTCAGATATTCTTAAAAAAAAGTCAGAACATGTGTACTATGCCTCTAAACAAGCATGAAAATTTTCAGACAGATAGGACCATATTTGCCTCTATAACAGTTAAAAAGCTGAAAATTATGAAAATAATGGTATATTAAGCCAATAAGTGGTCGTTTGCTGCCCCCCGCTGTTCATTTTATTGTACTACACTCTAATATTGATATACAAGTCATTTTCAGCTTTAAATAAATCACTATTTTAACATTTGCTATCACATTTAGTTAAAATTAATCTATTAAGTATTACTATTGACAATTGTCACATTGAGAAATGTGAATCTTGAAGGAGACTTGCAGGAAACATTTTGTTTACTGCAACATCATAAAGTTCAAATGTCTGTAACTACAACAAAATGTGTGTGTGTAGTCCTATGTTTCTGAATACATTTTTAAAAATCTGATTAATAGTTACAAAGAGCTATGTGAAATGATTATAGACCATAGCATTAAAAAAGTGTGTGTGTGTCTGGCCTTGACCAAGTGTCCCCAAATGCCTATATCTATTCAATGAATGCTCAGATATTCTTAAAAACAAGTCAGAACATGTGTAATATGCCTCCAAACAAGCATGACAATTTTCAGACAGATAGGACAATATTTGCCTCTATAACAGTTAAAAAGGTGAAAATGACAGAGTTCATATGAAAATAATGACCAATATGTGGTCTTTTGCTGCCCCCCGCTGTTCATTTTATTGTACTACACTCTAATATTGATCTATGGTTATAGATACATGGTTAATCATAGTAAATAATACTAGAACGTGGTGCATTTCACAAAAAAATGTGACATGCTCATAGACCATTAAAAGATATTTTCACAATAACATATCTCAAAAATATTGTGTGTGTGTGTGTGTGTGTGTAACCATGCATAATGGAACAACTGGTTTGAAGCCTGTTTCAGAGCCTATTTTACTAAAAGGGCTATAACTCAGGAACGAAATGAGATATCTTCACCAAACTTGGTACACTTGTGTATGGGATGAGTCTTTGGTCAAGGTAAAAAGAATTGTGAGGATTGAACACTTGGTGGCGCTATAACATAAAAAAACATGAAAAGGGCTATAACCACCCGACTGCCAGTCCGATTGACTTGAAAGTTGGTATGCAGTGTCTTGGTCCAAGGTACCACGCATGTCTATAAAGGAAATTGGCGTAGCTCAAAAAACATGGCCGCCATTGGCCAATGAAATGTGAGCACTTATTAGACAAGGTTAACAGAGGCCGATCGGAACAAAAGTTGGCGAGCATGTTTGACTCAGGGTCCTAGAGGTCTGTAATAATTTTTTAAGAATTTGGCCACTAGTAGGCGCCAATTAGTTTTATGGCTCTGTAATCACGTGATGTTTCACATATTCTCACAATATTGATATAATTTGATAGATCTCCTCATACTGAACAACTTTGTCTCTAGAAACATTGCTGTCAATCAAATCGTTCATTAAATATTTGTGATTATGTTAAAAACCTACTTTTGCAAATAAGTCCCTGTTTTTTTGCCCGATCGGAACCAAACCAGTCTAGGACAATTCTCTGGACTCTCTAGATCAATAATTATGAAAAAAAGTTGAACTTTTGCATTTGGATGGCTATAACAGGGTCATTTCGAAAAGAGGCGTGGCAAAAAACCCTCAAAAGCCTATAAATTCTAAGGGAAAGCTCAAAACTTCACGAAAATTGGTGGCCATGTGTGAGATTAGATCCTTAACAAGCATTAAACGTTTTATAGAGATCGGACCATAGGTGGCGCTATAACTGTTAAAAACCTTTTAAAACCATGTTTCCTATGGTGAATTGCCTGTAAATTGAATTTTCCATCTATTATTTCAGCGTTTAAAATCTTGCTAAATAAAACTTAATGTCTTTTGATGCTTGTGTGCTTAAAGGCCTTAAAGGCTTGAACCCCGCTAAATGCTGCTTGCAGCTTTAATTATTATTATTATTATTATTCTCCGCTAAAACGCATCGTGCAGCCCAAACCGTAAGGGCTGGAACTTTGAAACTTTGTCAGATGGTAGTAAACAAATCGAGGAGAGGTTATCAAATTATGAGCCAGATTGGCCTATAGGTGGCGCTATAGCAATCAATTGCGCGAAACTGCTCATAACTCCTAAACCGTATGTCGTAGACTCAAGTGTCTTATATCATTGGAAAGGTGAGTTTATGACGAACAAAACGTATATCTCCGATTTCATTTGCGCCATGATAGATTTTCCGCCATTTTGAATTTTGTCAAAAAACTACTTTTGCGAACTAGTCCTAGGTTTTTTGCCCGATCGGAACCAAACCAGTGCAGAAATGTTCTCTGGAGTCTGAATATCAATAATTATCGAAAAAAAGTTGAAATTTCTATTCACGGTTGCTAAGGGGCGGAAAACGAATGTTGTGGGAGGAGCCTATTTTACTAAAATGGCTATAACTCAAGAAAAAAATGAGATATCTTCACCAAACTTGGTACACATGTGTATGGGCTCCGTTTTTGGTCACGATAAAAAAACCGCGATGATTGAACACTTGGTGGCGCTATAACACGAAAAAAACATGAAAATGGCTATAACCACCCGACCGCTAGTCCGATTGACTTGAAAATTGGTATGCAGTGTCTTGGTCCAAGGTACCAAGTATGTCTATGAGGACATTGGCGTATCTCAAAAAACATGGCCGCCAAGGCCAACTAAATTTGAGCACCTATTAGACAAGGTTAACGGAGGCCGATCAGAACGAAACTCGATGGGTATGTTTGACTTATGGCCTTAGAGGTCTATAAGAATTTTGAAAGAAATCAGCCACTAGTTGGCGCTAACAAGTTTTATGGCACTGTAATCACGTGGTGTTGAACACATCCACAAAATATGCATATCGTTTGATAGACCTCCTCATATTGAACAACTTTGCCTCTGGAACCATTGCTGTTAATCCAATTGTTCATTAAATATTTGCGATTATGTTTAAAACCTACTTTTGCAAACTAGTCCCTGGTTTTTTGCCTGATCGGAACCAAACCAGTATAGGACAATTCTCTGGACTCTCTAGATCAATAATTATCGAAAAAAAGTCCAATTTTTGCCTTTGGATGGCTATAACAGGGTCATTTAGAAGAGGGGCGTAGCAAAATACACTCAAAAGCCTATAAATCCTAAAGGAAAACTCAAAACTTCACGAAAATTGTTATGTATATGTAACATAACATGCTGAAAAATCATGCAAAGTTTCATGGAGATCGGACTATAGGTGGCGCTATAACTGTTAAAAAGCTTTGAAAACCATGTAATCCTATGGTGAAATGCCTGTATTGGCTGTAAATGGTATTTTCCATCTCTGTAATCAGGTGGGGTTAAAAACATCCACATAATATGCATAAATTATGATAGATCTCCTCATACTGAACAACTTTGCCTCAAGAACCAATACTGTCTATCAAATCGTTATTTAAACATTCACAATTATGTTAATAACCTACTTTTGCAAACTAGTCATAGATTTTTCAACCTGATCAGAACCAAACCAGTGCAGTACAATTCTCTGGACTCTTTAGAGCAATAGTTATTTTAAAAAAAAGTTAAACTTTTGCATCTGAATGGCTATAACAGGGTTATTTCATGATGTGGCCTTGACCAAGTGTCCCCAAATGCCTATATCTATTCAATGAATGCTCAGATATTCTTAAAAACAAGTCAGAACATGTGTACTATGCCTCTAAACAAGCATGAAAAATTTCAGACAGATAGGACAATATTTGCCTCTATAACAGTTAAAAAGCTGAAAATTATGAAAATAATGGTATATTAAGCCAATAAGTGGTCGTTTGCTGCCCCCCGCTGTTCATTTTATTGTACTACACTCTAATATTGATCTACAAGTCATATTCAGCTTAAAATAAATCACTATTTTAACATTTGCAATCACATTTAGTTAAAATGAATCTATTAAGTATTACTATTGACAATTTTCACATTGAGAAATGTGAATCTTGAAGGAGACTGGCAGGAAACATTTTGTTTACTGCAACATCATAAAGTTCAAATGTCTGTATCTACAACAAAATGTGTGTGTGTAGTCCTATGTTTCTGAATACATTTTTAAAAATCTGATAAATAGTTACAAAGAGCTATGTTAAATGATTATAGACCATAGCATTAAAAAAGTGTGTGTGTGTGTGTGTGTGTGTGTGTGTCTGGCCTTGACCAAGTGTCCCCAAATGCCTATATCTATTCAATGAATGCTCAGATATTCTTAAAAACAAGTCAGAAGATGTGTACTATGCCTCTAAACAAGCATGAAAAATTTCAGACAGATAGGACAATATTTGCCTCTATAACAGTTAAAAAGCTGAAAATTATGAAAATGATGGTATATTAAGCCAATAAGTGGTCGTTTGCTGCCCCCCGCTGTTCTTTTTATTGTACTACACTCTAATATTGATCTATAAGTCATATTCAGACTTTAAAAAAAATCACAATTTTAACATTTACAATCACATTTAGTCAAAATTAATCTATTAGCTATTACCATTGACAATAATTGTCACATTGAGAAATGTGAATCTTGAAGGAGACTTGCAGGAAACATTTTGTTTACTGCAACATCATATAGTTCAAATGTCTGTATCTACAACAAATTGTGTGTGTGTGTAGTCCTATGTTTCTGAATACATTTTTAATAATCTGATTAATAGTTACAAAGAGCTATGTGAAATGATTATAGACCATAGTGTGTGAAAAAGTGTGTCTGTGTGTGTCTGTGTGTGTGTGTGTGTGTGTGTGTGTGTGTGTGTGTGTGTGTGTGTGTGTGTGTGTATAAGCATGTATAATGGAATTAACATGGAAGACCAATATGATATTTAAGTGAAGCAACTGTGAAAAGACTGTATTAATAAGTAGAATGTCCAGCAGAGGGCAGCAGAAGACCACTTATTGACTCACTTTCCTTTTAAAGTTTGATTTTCCACAGTATTTTGCACTAAAGCAATTACTATTATAACACAATCATATTTTGTCAGAGTTGACACTTCACATAATTACTAGCAATGTGGTAAATCATGATAAATCACATTAGAAACATGGTAAATCATGGTAAATAATACTAGAACATGGTATATCATTGTAAATTTTGCTAGAACAGGGTAAATCACGGTAGACTATGGTAAATCATGCTAGAAACATGGTTATTCATAGTAAATAATACTAGAACGTGATGTATTTCACAAAAAAATTTGACATGCTCATAGACCATTAAAAGATATTTTCACAATTACATATCTCAAAAACATTTTGTGTGTGTGTGTGTAACCATGCATAATGGAACAACTGGTTTGAAGCCTGTTTTAGAGACTATTTTACTAAAAGGGCTATAACTCAGGAACGAAATGAGATATCTTCACCAAACTTGGTACACATGTGTATGGGCTGAGTCTTTGGTCACAGTAAAATTAATTGTGAGGACTGAAAACTTGGTGGCGCTATAACATTAAAAAAACATGAAAAGGGCTATAACCACCCACCTGCTAGTCCAATTGACTTGAAAATTGGTATGCAGTGTCTTGGTCCAAGGTCCAAACATGGCCGCCATTGGCCAATGAAATTTGAGCACCTATAAGACAAGGTTAAAGGAGGCCGATCGGAACAAAACTTGGTGAGCATGTTTGACTCATGGTCCTAGAGGTCTGTAATAATTTTTTAAGAAATTGGCCACTAGTAGGCTCCAACGAATTTTACGGCTCTGTAATCACGTG
This sequence comes from Gobio gobio, assembly GCF_949357685.1. Lineage (NCBI taxonomy): Eukaryota > Metazoa > Chordata > Actinopteri > Cypriniformes > Gobionidae > Gobio > Gobio gobio. Next base: position 10,991,559 of record NC_137107.1, on the reverse strand, counting down.
ATGTTTCACATATTCCCACAATATTGATATAATTTGATAGATCTCCTCATACTGTACAACTGTGCCTCTAGAAACATTGCTGTCAATCAAATCGTTCATTAAATATTCGTAATTATGTTAAAACCCTACTTTTGCAAACTAGTCCCGTTTTTTTTGCCCGATCGGAGCCAAACAAGTCTAGGACAATTCTCTGCACTCTCTAGATCAATAATTATCAAAAAAGTTGAACTTTTGCATCTGGATGGCTATAACAGGGTCATTTAGAAAAGAGGCGTGGCAAAATACACTCAAAAGCCTATAAATTCTAAGGGAAAGCTCAAAACTTCACGAAAATTGGTGGGCATATGTGACATTAGATCCTTAACAAGCATTAAACGTTTTATAGAGATCGGACCATAGGTGGCGCTATAACTGTTAAAAACCTTTTAAAACCATGTTTCCTATGGTAAATTGCCTGTAAATTGACTTTTCCATCTATTATTTCAGTGTTTAAAATCTTGCTAAATAAAACTTAACGTCTTTTGATGCTTGTGTGCTTAAAGGCCTTAAAGGCTTGAACCCCGCTAAATGCTGCTTGCAGCTTTAATTATTATTATTAGGGGTTCAAGCACGAAGTGCTGAAACCCTATTGTAATTGTATTGATTTTTATTATTATTAGGGGTTCAAGCACGAAGTGCTGAAACCCTATTGTAATTGTATTGATTTTTATTATTATTAGGGGTTCAAGCACGAAGTGCTGAACACCTATTGTATTTGTGCTGATTTTTATTATTATTATTATTATTATTATTATTATTATTATTCAGACCTAAAACGCATCGTGCAGACCAAACTGTAAGGGCTAGAGACTTGAAACTTGGCCAATAGGTAGTACAAAAATCGAGGAGAGGTTATCAAATTATGACCCCGATTGGCCTATAGGTGGCGCTATAGCAATCAATTGCGCAAAACTGCTCATAACTCCTAAACTGTATGTTGTAGACTCAAGTGTCTTATATCATTGGAAAGCTGAATACCTGACATAAAAAACGTATATCTCCGATTTCATTTCCGGTATGCAAATTTTTCCGCCATTTTGAATTTTGTCAAAAAACTACTTTTGCAAACTAGTCCTAGGTTTTTTGTCCGATCAGAACCGAACCAGTGCCAAAATGTTCTCTGGCGTCTGACTATTAATAATCATTGAAAAAAAGTCATAATTTGGATTCACGGTTGTTAGGGGGCTTAAAATTGATGTTCAGGGCGGAGCCTATTTTACTAAAAAGGCTATAACTCTAGATCAAAATAAGATATCTTCACCAAATTTGGTACACATATGTAAGGGCGTGGTCTTTGGTCACGATAAGACAATCTCGACGATTGGCCACTTGGTGGCGCTATAACATGAAAATAACATGAAAAAGGCTATGACCACCTGACCATTAGTCCAATTGACTTGAAAATTGGTATGCAGTGTCTTGGTCCAAGGTAGCATATATGTCTATGAGGAAATTGGCGTATCTCAAAAAACATGGCCGCCACAGCCAATTAAATTTGAGCACCTATTAGACAAGGTTAACAGAGGCCGATCATAACGAAACTCGATGGGCATGTTTGACTCATGGTCTTAGAGGTCTGTAAGAATTTTGAAAGAAATCGGCCACTAGTTGGCGCTAACGAGTTTTGAGGTTCTGTAATCACGTGGTGTTGTACACATCCCCGAAATATGCATATCATTTGATAGATCTCCTCATACTGAACAACTTTGCCTCTTGAACTATTGCTGTCAATCAAATAGTTCATTAAATATTTGTGATTATGTTTAAAACCTACTTTTGCGAACTAGTCCCTGGATTTTTGCCCGATCAGAATCAAACCAGTCTAGGACAATTCTCTGGACTCTCTAGATCAATAATTATTGAAAAAAAGTTGAACTTTTGCATTTGGATGGCTATAACAGGGTCATTTAGAAGAGGGGCGTAGCAAAATACACTCAAAAGCCTATAAATCCTAAATGAAAACTCAAAACTTCACAAAAATTGTTATGTATATGTGACATAACATGCTGAAGAAGCATGCAAAGTTTCATGGAGATCGGACCATAGGTGGCGCTATAACTGTTAAAAAGCTTTGAAAACCATGTATTCCCTATGGTGAATTGCCTGTATTGGCTGTAAATAGTATTTTCCATCTCTGTAATCAGGTGTGGTAAAAAACATCCACATAATATGCAGAAATTATGGTAGATCTCCTCATACTGAACAACTTTGCCTCAAGAACCAATACTGTCAATCAAATTGTTATTTATTTATTTATTCACAATTATGTTAAAAACGTATTACCTAAAATTGCCACCAGATGGCAGCAGAAGACCACTAATTGGTTCATTCTGCTTACTAAGCATATTTAAACTTTATAAAATCATTATAATAAATGTTGCAAATGACATTTTGTCAATGTTTATCAATTAATTTGTTCAGTTGATTAATGTTTTTACAATAATTATTAAATTACAATTAAAATAATGCCTGAAAATATGTTTTAAAGGGGAAAACCTGGAATAAGCTATTTGTTACCCATCATTTATTTCAAATATCTATATCTCCAACAAAATGTGCATGTGAGTTAAGCACGTTTGAAGACATTAACTTGGAAAATGTGCCCATTAAATGAAAAACAGACATTTAAAATGAAAATGAGCCAATGAGTGGTTCTCTGCTGCCACCTGCTGGGCTTAAATTGTCATTTTGTCATACTATTTACTTATCATGTTCTATAATTCCTATTTAGATATTATAAAGTCACTATTACAATATTTACAATTACATTTTGTCAAATTAATTTATTTCAAATATATTATGGCGTATTACCTAAAATTGCCACCAGATGGCAGCAGAAGACCACTCATTGGCTAATCCTCTAAACTAATATTGTTCAATCATATTTAAACTGTGATCGTGCAGACCAAAGCGTAAATGCTAGAGACTTGAAACTTTATCAGATGGTAGTACAAAAATCGAGGCTAATGTTGTCAGAGTATGAACCCGATTGGCCAATAGGTGGCGCTACAGCAATCAAAAGCGCGAAATGGCTCATAACTCCTAAACCCTATGTTGTAGACTCAAGTGTCTTATATCATTGGAAAGGTGAGTCCATGGCAAACAAAACGTATATCTCCGATTTCATTTCCGCCATGATATATTTTCCGCCATTTTGCATTTTGTCAAAAAACTACTTTTGCAAACTAGTCCTAGGTTTTTTGCCGGATCGGAACCAAACCAGTGTCAAAACGTTCTCTGGAGTCAGATTATCAATAATTATCAATAAAACGTCGAAATTTATATTCACGGTTGTTAAGGAGCGTAAAAATAATCGTTCAGGGGGGAGCCTATTTACTAAAAGGGATATAACTCAGGAACAAAATGAGATATCTTCACCAAACTTGGTACACATGTGTATAGGCTGAGTGTTTGGTCACGATAAAAAAAATCACGACGATTTAACACTTGGTGGCACAATAACTTGAAAAAACATCAAAATGGCTTTAACCACCTGACCGCTAGTCCGATTGACTTGAAAATTGGTATGCAGTGTCTTGGTCCAAGGTACCAAGTATGTCTATGAGGACATTGGCGTATCTTAAAAAAAATGGCTGCCACAGCCAATTAAATTTGAGCACCTATTAGACAAGTCTCATGGCCCTAGAGGTCTGTAAGAATTTTGAAATAAATCGGCCACTAGTTGGCGCTAATGAGTTTTATGGCTCTGTAATCACGTGGTGTTGCACACATCCACGAAATATACATATCATTTAATATATTCTAAGGGAAAACTCAAAACTTCACGAAAATTGGTGGGCATATGTGACATTAGATCCTTAACAAGCTTGCAAAGTTTTATAGAGCTCGGACCATAGGTGGCGCTATAACTGTTAAAAACCTTTTAAAACCATATGTTTCCTATGGTAAATTGCCTATATTGCCTGAAAATTTACTTTTCCATCTATTATTTCAGTGTTTAAAATCTTGCTAAATAAAACTTAATGTCTTTTGATGCTTGTGTGCTTAAAGGCCTTAAAGGCTTGAACCCCGCTAAATGCTGCTTGCAGCTTTAATTAGGGGTTCAAGCACGAAGTGCTGAAACCCTATTGTATTTGTGCTGATTTTTATTATTATTATTATTCTGCCGTAAAACGCATCGTGCAGCCCAAACCGTAAGTGCTGGAGCTTTGAAACTTTGTCAGATGGTAGTACAAAAATCGAGGAGAGGTTATCAAATTATGAGCCAGATTGGCCTATAGGTGGCGCTATAGCAATCAATTGCGCGAAACTGCTCATAACTCCTAAACCGTATGTCGTAGACTCAATTGTCTTATATCATTGGAAAGGTGAGTCCCTGACAAACAAAACGTATATCTCCGATTTCATTTCCGTCATAATAGATTTTCCGCCATTTTGAATTTTGTCAAAAAACTACTTTTGCGAACTAGTCCCTGGATTTTTGCCCGATCGGAACCAAACCAGTGCAGAAATGTTCTCTGGAGTCTGAATATCCATAATTATCGAAAAAAAGTATAAATTTCGCTTCAAGGTCGCAAAGGGGCGGAAAACGAATGTTGTGGGAGGAGCCTATTTTACTAAAATGGCTATAACTCAAGAACAAAATGAGATATCTTTACCAAACTTGGTACACGTATGTATGGGCTAAGTCTTTGGTCACGATAAAACAATCGCGACGATTGACCACTTGGTGGCGCTATAACACGAAAAAAACATGAAAATGGCTATAACCACCCGACCGCTAGTCCGATTGACTTGAAAATTGGTATGCAGTGTTTTGGTCCAAGGTACCATATATGTCTATGAGGACATTGGCATATCTCAAAAAACATGGCTGCTATCGGCTAATGAAGTTTGAGCACCTCTAAGACAAGGTTAACGGAGGCCGATCGGAATGAAACTTGGTGGGCATCTTTGACTCATGGCCCTAGAGGTCTGTAAGAATTTTGAAAGAAATCGGCCACTAGTTGGCGCTAACGAGTTTTATGGCTCTGTAATCACGTGGTGTTGCACACATCAACCAAATATACACATCATATGATAGGTCTCCTCATGTTGAACAACTTTGCCTCTAGAAGCATTGCTGTCAATTAAACCGTTCATTAAATATCCGCGATTATGTTTAAAACCTACTTTTGCGAACTAGTCCCTGGATTTTTGCCCGATGGGAACCAAACCAGTCTAGAACAATTCTCTGGACTCTTTAGATCAATAATTATCGAAAAAAAGTTGAACTTTTGCATTTGGATGGCTATAACAGGGTCATTTAGAAGAGGGGCGTAGCAAAATACACTCAAAAGGCTATAAATCCTAAAGGAAAACTCAAAACTTCACGAAAAATGTTAAGTATATGTATCATAACATGCTGAAGAATCCTGTAAAGTTTCATGGAGATCGGACCATAGGTGGCGCTATAACTGTTAAAACGCTTTGAAAACCATGTATTCCCTATGGTGAAATGCCTGTATTGGCTGCAAATGGTATTTTCCATCTCTGTAATCAGGTGGGGTTAAAAACATCCACATAATATGCATAAATTATGATAGATCTCCTCATACTGAACAACTTTGCTTCAAGAACCAATACTGTCAATCAAATCGTTATTTAAACATTCACAATTATGTTAATAACCTCATTTTGCAATCTAGTCCTAGATTTTTTTGCCCGATCGGAACCAAACCACTGTAGTACGATTCTCTGGACTCTTTAGAGCAATAATTATTTAAAATAAAGTTAAACTATTGCATCTGAATGGCTATAACATTATTTCAAGGTGTGGCCTTGGCCAAGTGTCCCCAAATGCCTATATCTATTCAATGAATGCTCAGATATTCTTAAAAACAAGTCAGAACATGTGTACTATGCCTCTAAACAAGCATGAAACATTTCAGACAGATAGGACAATATTTGCCTCTATAACAGTTAAAAAGCTGAAAATTATGAAAATAATGGTATATTAAGCCATTTAGTGGTCGTTTGCTGCCCCCCGCTGTTCATTTTATTGTACTACACTCTAATATTGATCTACAAGTCATATTCAGCTTAAAATAATTCACTATTTTAACATTTGCAATCACATTTAGTTAAAATTAATCTATTAAGTATTACTATTGACAATTGTCACATTGAGAAATGTGAATCTTGAAGGAGACTTGCAGGAAACATTTTGTTTAATGCAACATCATATAGTTAAAATGTCTGTATCTACAACAAAATGTGTGTGTGTAGTCCTATGTTTCTGAATACATTTTTAAAAATCTGATTAATAGTTACAAAGAGCTATGTTAAATGATTATAGACCATAGCATTAAAAAAGTGTGTGTGTGTGTGTGTGTGTGTGTGTGTGTGTGTGTGTGTGTGTGTCTGGCCTTGACCAAGTGTCCCCAAATGCCTATATCTATTCAATGAATGCTCAGATATTCTTAAAAACAAGTCAGAACATGTGTACTATGCCTCTAAACAAGCATGAACATTTTCAGAAAGATCGGACATTATTTGCCTCTATAACAGTTAAAAAGGTGAAAATTACAGGGTTCATATGACAATAATGGTATATTAAGCCAAAAAGTGGTCGTTTGCTGCCCCCCGCTGTTCATTTTATTGTACTACACTCTAATATTGATCTATAAGTCATATTCAGACTTTAAAAAAATCACTATTTTAACATTTACAATCACATTTAGTCAAAATTAATCTATTAAGTATGACTATTGACAATTGTCACATTGAGAAATGTGAATCTTGAAGGAGACTTGCAGGAAACATTTTGTTTACTGCAACATAAAGTTCAAATGTCTGTATCTACAACAAAATGTGTGTGGGTGGTCCTATGTTTCTGAATACATTTTTAATAATCTGATTAATAGTTACAAAGAGTTATGTGAAATGATTATAGACCATAGAATTAAAAAAGTGTGTGTGTGTGTGTGTGTATAAGCATGCAGAATGGAATTAACATGGAAGACCAATTTGATATATAAGTGATTTTATAATGTCTATTGCAAAGCAACTGTGAAAAGACTTTATTAATAAGTAGAATGTCCAGCAGAGGGCAGCAGAAGACCACTTATTGACTCACTTTCCTTTTAAAGTTAATAATTTTCAACAGTGACAAAAGCAATTACTATTATAACACTCATATTTTGTCAGATTTTATCTCTTCATTTGTACTGTCACTTCACATAATTACTAGCAATGTGGTAAATCATGGTAAATCACATTAGAATCATGGTTAATCATAGTAAATAATACTAGAACGTGGTGTATTTCACAAAAAAATGTGACATGCTCATAGACCATTAAAATATATTTTCACAATAACATATTACAAAAACATTGTGTGTGTGTGTGTGTGTGTGTGCATGTGTGTGTGTGTGTGTGTGTGTGTGTGTGTGTGTGTGTGTGTGTGTGTGTGTGTGTGTGTGTGTGTGTGTGTGTGTGAAAGCATGCATAATGTAACAACTGGTTTGAAGCCTGTTTCAGAGTCTATTTTACTAAAAGGGCTATAACTCAGGAACTAAATGAGCAGTGTTGGGGAAAGTTACTTTGAAAAGTAATGCATTACAATATTGCGTTACTCCCTTAAAAAGTAACTAATTGAGTTACTTAGTTACTTTTTAAGAAAAGTAATGCGTTACGTTACTTTTGCGTTACTTTTTCTCACCTGGGCTGGGCTTGCTTTTTTGTTTTGTTTTTTAATAGCAAAAAAAGTCATTTTTTGTGCAAATGTAAAGACCTCTTCATACCAAAATTGAAATAATAGGCCTCAGGCTGAGGTAAAAATGTGCTGCCATTCTGGATAATGGAAGAATAGGACGCAGGAGAAAAACGTTTTACCAATAAAAACAAAAAATCTAGTCATTTTTGCTCATGGCTTAACTGAATCATCAAAGGTCAGCAGCATGACATTGGTCAATAAAGGTAGATTAAAGGCATAAAAAATATGTGTTTTATTTAACATATATATATTTGAGGTTTGAGTACTCTGATTTTGCATGTGACTGATTTTATTCATTTTGAGGAGTACAGAATCTTTATTGTGCAAGTTAGATGAGTAAATGCTCACATTTAGTCTAGAACTACAATAACCATCATGTTTACACACAACGCCTTATTTTTCTCAACATGGGGCAGGAGAGCTGTCAGTCAAATAAATGTGAAAAAGTAACTTGCGTTACTTTTTTGAAAAAGTAACTCAGATATTTTGTTGTAAATTTGAAAAGAAATGCGTTACTTTACTAGTTACTTGAAAAAGTAATATTATTACGTAACTCAAGTTACTTGTAATGCGTTACCCCCAACTCTGTAAATGAGATATCTTCACCAAACTTGGTACACATGTGTATGAGCTGAGTCTTTGGTCACGGTACAAAGAATTGTGAGGATTGAACACTTGGTGGCGCTATAACATGAAAAAAACATGAAAAGGGCTATAACCACCTGACTGCTAGTCCGATTGACTTGAAAGTTGGTATGCAGTGTCTTGGTCCAAGGTACCATGCATGTCTGTGAGGAAATTGGCGAAGCTCAAAAAACATGGCCGCCATTGGCCAATGAAATTTGAGCACCTATTAGACAAGGTTAACAGGATCGGAACAAAACTTGGTGAGCATGTTTGACTCATGGTCCTAGAGGTCTGTAATAATTTTTTAAGAAATTGGCCACTAGTAGGCGCCAACGAATTTTATGGCTCTGTAATCACGTGATGTTTCACATATTCCCACAATATTGATATAATTTGATAGATCTCCTCAAACTGAACAACTTTGCCTCTAGAAACATTGCTGTCAATCAAATCGTTCATTTAATATTCGAAATTATGTTAAAAACATACTTTTGCAAACTAGTCCCGTTTTTTTTGCCCGATCGGAACCAAACCAGTCTAGGACAATTCTCTGGACTCTCTAGATTAATAATTATCAAAAAAGTTGAACTTTTGCATTTGGATGGCTATAACAGGGTCATTTAGAAAAGAGGCGTGGCAAAATACACTCAAAAGCCTATAAATTCTAAGGGAAAGCTCAAAACTTCACGAAAATTGGTGGGCACATGTAACATTAGATCCTTAACAAGCATTAAACGTTTTATAGAGATCGGACCATAGGTGGCGCTATAACTGTTAAAAACCTTTTAAAACCATGTTTCCTATGGTAAATTGCCTGTAAATTGACTTTTCCATCTATTATTTCAGTGTTTAAAATCTTGCTAAATAAAATGTAATGTCTTTTGATGCTTGTGTGCTTAAAGGCCTTAAAGGCTTGAACCCCGCTAAATGCTGCTCGCAGCTTTAATTATTATTATTATTATTATTCTCCGCTAAAACGCATCGTGCAGCCCAAACCGTAAGGGCTGGAACTTTGAAACTTTGTCAGATGGTAGTACACAAATCGAGGAGAGGTTATCAAATTATGAGCCAGATTGGCCTATAGGTGGCGCTATAGCAATCAATTGCGCAAAACTGCTCATAACTCCTAAACCGTATGTCGTAGACTCAAGTGTCTTATATCATTGGAAAGCTGAATACCTGACGTAAAAAATGTATATCTCCGATTTCATTTCCGCCATTATAGATTTTCCGCCATTTTGAATTTTGTCAAAAAACTACTTTTGCGAACTAGTCCCTGGATTTTTGCCCGATCGGAACCAAACCAGTGCAGAAATGTTCTCTGGAGTATGAGTATCAATAATTATCGAAAAAAAGTTGAAATTTCTATTCACGATCGCTAAGGGGCGGAAAACGAACGTTGTGGGAGGAGCCTATTTTACTAAAATGGCTATAACTCAAGAACAAAATGAGATATCTTTACCAAACTTTGTACACATGTGTATGGACTGAGTCTTGGGTCACGATAAAAGAATCGCGACGATTGAACACTTGGTGGCGCTATAACACGAAAAAAACATGAAAATGGCTATAACGACCCGACCGCTAGTCCGATTGACTTGAAAATTGGTATGCAGTGTCTTGGTCCAAGGTACCATATATGTCTATGAGGACATTGGCGTATCTCAAAAAACATGGCTGCTATTGGCCAATGAAGTTTGAGCACCTCTAAGACAAGGTTAACGGAGGCTGATCGGAATGAAACTCGGTGGGCATGTTTGACTCATGGACTTAGAGGTCTGTAAGAATTTTGAAAGAAATCGGCCACTAGTTGGCGCTAACGAGTTTTTTGGCTCTGTAATCACGTGGTGTTGCACACATCAACCAAATATACACATCATATGATAGGGCTCCTCATACTGAACAACTTTTCCTCTAAAAGCATTGCTGTCAATCAAATCGTTCATTAAATATTTGCGATTATGTTTAAAACCTACTTTTGCGAACTAGTCTCTGGATTTTTGCCTGATCGGAAACAAACCAGTCTAGGACAATTCTCTGGACTCTCTAGATCAATAATTATCAAAAAAAAGTTGAACTTTTGCATTTGAATGCCTATAACAGGGTCATTTAGAAGAGGGGCGTAGCAAAATACACTCAAAAGCATATAAATCCTAAAGGAAAACTCAAAACTTCACGAAAATTATTATGTATATGTAACATAACATGCTGAAAAAGCATGCAAAGTTTCATGGAGATCGGACCATAGGTGGCGCTATAACTGTTAAAAAGCTTTGAAAACCATGTATTCCTATGGTGAAATGCCTGTATTGGCTGTAAATGGTATTCTCCATCTCTGTAATCAGGTGGGGTTAAAAACATCCACATAATATGCATAAATTATGATAGATCTCCTCATACTGAACAACTTTGCCTCAAGAACCAATACTGTCAATCAAATCGTTATTTAAACATTCACAATTATGTTAATAACCTACTTTTGCAAACTAGTCATAGATTTTTCAACCTGATCAGAACCAACCCAGGGCAGTACAATTCTCTGGACTCTTTAGAGCAATAATTATTTTTTAAAAAAGTTAAACTTTTGCATCTGAATGGCTATAACTGGGTTATTTCAAGATGTGGCCTTGACCAAGTGTCCCCAAATGCCTATATCTATTCAATGAATGCTCAGATATTCTTAAAAACAAGTCAGAACATGTGTACTATGCCTCTAAACAAGCATGAAAATTTTCAGACAGATAGGACCATATTTGCCTCTATAACAGTTAAAAAGCTGAAAATTATGAAAATAATGGTATATTAAGCCAATAAGTGGTCGTTTGCTGCCCCCCGCTGTTCATTTTATTGTACTACACTCTAATATTGATATACAAGTCATTTTCAGCTTTAAATAAATCACTATTTTAACATTTGCTATCACATTTAGTTAAAATTAATCTATTAAGTATTACTATTGACAATTGTCACATTGAGAAATGTGAATCTTGAAGGAGACTTGCAGGAAACATTTTGTTTACTGCAACATCATAAAGTTCAAATGTCTGTAACTACAACAAAATGTGTGTGTGTAGTCCTATGTTTCTGAATACATTTTTAAAAATCTGATTAATAGTTACAAAGAGCTATGTGAAATGATTATAGACCATAGCATTAAAAAAGTGTGTGTGTGTCTGGCCTTGACCAAGTGTCCCCAAATGCCTATATCTATTCAATGAATGCTCAGATATTCTTAAAAACAAGTCAGAACATGTGTAATGTGCCTCCAAACAAGCATGACAATTTTCAGACAGATAGGACAATATTTGCCTCTATAACAGTAAAAAAGGTGAAAATGACAGAGTTCATATGAAAATAATGACCAATATGTGGTCTTTTGCTGCCCCCCGCTGTTCATTTTATTGTACTACACTCTAATATTGATCTATGGTTATAGATACATGGTTAATCATAGTAAATAATACTAGAACGTGGTGCATTTCACAAAAAAATGTGACATGCTTATAGACCATTAAAAGATATTTTCACAATAACATATCTCAAAAATATTGTGTGTGTGTGTGTGTGTGTGTGTGTGTGTGTGTGTGTGTGTGTAACCATGCATAATGGAACAACTGGTTTGAAGCCTGTTTCAGAGCCTATTTTACTAAAAGGGCTATAACTCAGGAACGAAATGAGATATCTTCACCAAACTTGGTACACTTGTGTATGGGATGAGTCTTTGGTCAAGGTAAAAAGAATTGTGAGGATTGAACACTTGGTGGCGCTATAACATAAAAAAACATGAAAAGGGCTATAACCACCCGACTGCCAGTCCGATTGACTTGAAAGTTGGTATGCAGTGTCTTGGTCCAAGGAACCACGCATGTCTATAAAGGAAATTGGCGTAGCTCAAAAAACATGGCCGCCATTGGCCAATGAAATGTGAGCACTTATTAGACAAGGTTAACAGAGGCCGATCGGAACAAAAGTTGGCGAGCATGTTTGACTCAGGGTCCTAGAGGTCTGTAATAATTTTTTAAGAATTTGGCCACTAGTAGGCGCCAATTAGTTTTATGGCTCTGTAATCACGTGATGTTTCACATATTCTCACAATATTGATATAATTTGATAGATCTCCTCATACTGAACAACTTTGTCTCTAGAAACATTGCTGTCAATCAAATCGTTCATTAAATATTTGTGATTATGTTAAAAACCTACTTTTGCAAATAAGTCCCTGTTTTTTTGCCCGATCGGAACCAAACCAGTCTAGGACAATTCTCTGGACTCTCTAGATCAATAATTATCAAAAAAAGTTTAACTTTTGCATTTGGATGGCTATAACAGGGTCATTTCGAAAAGAGGCGTGGCAAAAAACCCTCAAAAGCCTATAAATTCTAAGGGAAAGCTCAAAACTTCACGAAAATTGGTGGCCATGTGTGAGATTAGATCCTTAACAAGCATTAAACATTTTATAGAGATCGGACCATAGGTGGCGCTATAACTGTTAAAAACCTTTTAAAACCATGTTTCCTATGGTGAATTGCCTGTAAATTGAATTTTCCATCTATTATTTCAGCGTTTAAAATCTTGCTAAATAAAACTTAATGTCTTTTGATGCTTGTGTGCTTAAAGGCCTTAAAGGCTTGAACCCCGCTAAATGCTGCTTGCAGCTTTAATTAGGGGTTCAAGCACGAAGTGCTGAAACCCTATTGTAATTGTATTGATTTTTATTATTATTATTATTATTATTATTATTCTCCGCTAAAACGCATCATGCAGCCCAAACCGTAGAAGCTGGAGCTTTGAAACTTTGTCAGATGGTAGTACAAAAATCGAGGAGAGGTTATCAAATTATGAGCCAGATTGGCCTATAGGTGGCGCTATAGCAATCAATTGCGCAAAACTGCTCATAACTCCTAAACCGTATGTCGTAGACTCAAGTGTCTTATATCATTGGAAAGCTGAATACCTGACGTAAAAAATGTATATCTCCGATTTCATTTCCGCCATTATAGATTTTCCGCCATTTTGAATTTTGTCAAAAAACTACTTTTGCGAACTAGTCCCTGGATTTTTGCCCGATCGGAACCAAACCAGTGCAGAAATGTTCTCTGGAGTCTGAATTTTAATAATTATTGAAAAAAAGTTGAAATTTCTATTCACGATCGCTAAGGGGCGGAAAACGAACGTTGTGGGAGGAGCCTATTTTACTAAAATGACTATAACTCAAGAACAAAATGAGATATCTTTACCAAACTTTGTTCACATGTGTATGGACTGAGTCTTGGGTCACGATAAAAGAATCGCGACGATTGAACACTTGGTGGCGCTATAACACGAAAAAAACATGAAAATGGCTATAACGACCCGACCGCTAGTCCGATTGACTTGAAAATTGGTATGCAGTGTCTTGGTCCAAGGTACCATGTATGTCTATGAGGACATTGGCGTATCTCAAAAAACATGGCTGCTATTGGCCAATGAAGTTTGAGCACCTCTAAGACAAGGTTAACGGAGGCTGATCGGAATGAAACTCGGTGGGCATGTTTGACTCATGGACTTAGAGGTCTGTATAAATTTTGAAAGAAATCGGCCACTAGTTGGCGCTAACGAGTTTTTTGGCTCTGTAATCACGTGGTGTTGCACACATCAACCAAATATACACATCATATGATAGGGCTCCTCATAATGAACAACTTTTCCTCTAAAAGCATTGCTGTCAATCAAATCGTTCATTAAATATTTGCGATTATGTTTAAAACCTACTTTTGCGAACTAGTCTCTGGATTTTTGTCTGATCGGAAACAAACCAGTCTAGGACAATTCTCTGGACTCTCTAGATCAATAATTATCAAAAAAAAGTTGAACTTTTGCATTTGAATGCCTATAACAGGGTCATTTAGAAGAGGGGCGTAGCAAAATACACTCAAAAGCATATAAATCCTAAAGGAAAACTCAAAACTTCACGAAAATTATTATGTATATGTAACATAACATGCTGAAAAAGCATGCAAAGTTTCATGGAGATCGGACCATAGGTGGCGCTATAACTGTTAAAAAGCTTTGAAAACCATGTATTCCTATGGTGAAATGCCTGTATTGGCTGTAAATGGTATTCTCCATCTCTGTAATCAGGTGGGGTTAAAAACATCCACATAATATGCATAAATTATGATAGATCTCCTCATACTGAACAACTTTGCCTCAAGAACCAATACTGTCAATCAAATCGTTATTTAAACATTCACAATTATGTTAATAACCTACTTTTGCAAACTAGTCATAGATTTTTCAACCTGATCAGAACCAACCCAGGGCAGTACAATTCTCTGGACTCTTTAGAGCAATAATTATTTTTTAAAAAAGTTAAACTTTTGCATCTGAATGGCTATAACTGGGTTATTTCAAGATGTGGCCTTGACCAAGTGTCCCTAAATGCCTATATCTATTCAATGAATGCTCAGATATTCTTAAAAAAAAGTCAGAATATGTGTACTATGCCTCTAAACAAGCATGAAAATTTTCAGACAGATAGGACCATATTTGCCTCTATAACAGTTAAAAAGCTGAAAATTATGAAAATAATGGTATATTAAGCCAATAAGTGGTCGTTTGCTGCCCCCCGCTGTTCATTTTATTGTACTACACTCTAATATTGATATACAAGTCATTTTCAGCTTTAAATAAATCACTATTTTAACATTTGCTATCACATTTAGTTAAAATTAATCTATTAAGTATTACTATTAACAATTGTCACATTGAGAAATGTGAATCTTGAAGGAGACTTGCAGGAAACATTTTGTTTACTGCAACATCATAAAGTTCAAATGTCTGTAACTACAACAAAATGTGTGTGTGTAGTCCTATGTTTCTGAATACATTTTTAAAAATCTGATTAATAGTTACAAAGAGCTATGTGAAATGATTATAGACCATAGCATTAAAAAAGTGTGTGTGTGTGTCTGGCCTTGACCAAGTGTCCCCAAATGCCTATATCTATTCAATGAATGCTCAGATATTCTTAAAAACAAGTCAGAACATGTGTAATATGCCTCCAAACAAGCATGACAATTTTCAGACAGATAGGACAATATTTGCCTCTATAACAGTTAGAAAGGTGAAAATGACAGAGTTCATATGAAAATAATGACCAATATGTGGTCTTTTGCTGACCCCCGCTGTTCATTTTATTGTACTACACTCTAATATTGATCTATGGTTATAGATACCTGGTTAATCATAGTAAATAATACTAGAACGTGGTGCATTTCACAAAAAAATGTGACATGCTCATAGACCATTAAAAGATATTTTCACAATAACATATCTCAAAAATATTGTGTGTGTGTGTGTGTGTGTGTGTGTGTGTGTGTAACCATGCATAATGGAACAACTGGTTTGAAGCCTGTTTCAGAGCCTATTTTACTAAAAGGGCTATAACTCAGGAACGAAATGAGATATCTTCACCAAACTTGGTACACTTGTGTATGGGATGAGTCTTTGGTCAAGGTAAAAAGAATTGTGAGGATTGAACACTTGGTGGGGCTATAACATAAAAAAACATGAAAAGGGCTATAACCACCCGACTGCCAGTCTGATTGACTTGAAAGTTGGTATGCAGTGTCTTGGTCCAAGGTACCACGCATGTCTATAAAGGAAATTGGCGTAGCTCAAAAAACATGGCCGCCATTGGCCAATGAAATGTGAGCACTTATTAGACAAGGTTAACAGAGGCCGATCGGAACAAAAGTTGGCGAGCATGTTTGACTCAGGGTCCTAGAGGTCTGTAATAATTTTTTAAGAATTTGGCCACTAGTAGGCGCCAATTAGTTTTATGGCTCTGTAATCACGTGATGTTTCACATATTCTCACAATATTGATATAATTTGATAGATCTCCTCATACTGAACAACTTTGTCTCTAGAAGCATTGCTGTCAATCAAATCGTTCATTAAATATTTGTGATTATGTTAAAAACCTACTTTTGCAAATAAGTCCCTGTTTTTTTGCCCGATCGGAACCAAACCAGTCTAGGACAATTCTCTGGACTCTCTAGATCAATAATTATCAAAAAAAGTTTAACTTTTGCATTTGGATGGCTATAACAGGGTCATTTCGAAAAGAGGCGTGGCAAAAAACCCTCAAAAGCCTATAAATTCTAAGGGAAAGCTCAAAACTTCACGAAAATTGGTGGCCATGTGTGAGATTAGATCCTTAACAAGAATTAAACGTTTTATAGAGATCGGACCATAGGTGGCGCTATAACTGTTAAAAACCTTTTAAAACCATGTTTCCTATGGTGAATTGCCTGTAAATTGAATTTTCCATCTATTATTTCAGCGTTTAAAATCTTGCTAAATAAAACTTAATGTCTTTTGATGCTTGTGTGCTTAAAGGCCTTAAAGGCTTGAACCCCGCTAAATGCTGCTTGCAGCTTTAATTATTTTTATTATTCTGCCGTAAAACGCATCGTGCAGCCCAAACCGTAAGGGCTAGAGACTTGAAACTTGGCCAATAGGTAGTACAAAAATCGAGGAGAGGTTATCAAATTATGAGCCAGATTGGCCTATAGGTGGCGCTATAGCAATCAATTGCGCGTAACTGCTCATAACTCCTAAACCATAAGTTGTACACTCAAGTGTCTTATATCATTGGAAAGCTGAATACCTGACTTAAATAATGTATATCTCCGATTTCATTTCCGGTATGCAAATTTTTCCGCCATTTTGAATTTTGTTGAAAAACTACTTTTGCGAACTAGTCCCTGGATTTTAGCCCGATCGGAACCAAACCAGTGCAGAAATGTTCTCTGGAGTCTGAATATCAATAATTATCGAAAAAAAGTAGAAATTTCGATTCACGGTTGCTAAGGGGCGGAAAAAGAATGTTGTGGGAGGAGCCTATTTTACTAAAATGGTTATAACTCAAGAACAAAATGAGATATATTTACCAAACTTGGTACACATGTGTATGGGCTGAGTCTTTGGTCACGATAAAAAAATCCCGACGATTGAACACTTGGTGGCGCTATAACATGAAAAAAACATGAAAATGGCTATAACCACCCGATTGCTAGTCCGATTGACTTGAAAATTGGTATGCAGTGTCTTGGTCCAAGGTACCATGTAGGTCTATGAGGACATTGGCGTATGTCAAAAAACATGGCCGCCACAGCCAATTAAATTTGAGCACCTATTAGACAAGGTTAACGGAGGCCGATCGGAACGAAACTCTGTGGGCATGTTTGACTCATGGCCCTAGAGGTCTGTAAGAATTTTGAAAGAAATCGGCCACTAGTTGGCGCTAACGAGTTTTACGGCTCTGTAATCACGTGCTGTTGCACACATCCACGAAATATGTATATCATTTGATAGAACTCCTCATACCAAACAACTTTGCCTCTAGAACTATTGCTGTGAATTAATATGTTCATTAAATATTTGCGATTATGTTCAAAACCTACTTTTGCGAACTAGTCCCTGGATTTTTGCCCGATTGGAACCAAACTAGTCTAGGATAATTCTCTGGACTCTTTAGATCAATAATTATCGAAAAAAAGTTGAACTTTTGCATTTGGATGGCTATAACAGGGTCATTTAGAAGAGGGGCGTAGCAAAATACACTCAAAAGCCTATAAATCCTAAAGGAAAACTCAAAACTTCACGAAACTTGTTATGTATATGTGACATAACATGCTGAAGAAGCATGCAGAGTTTCATGGAGATTGGACCATAGGTGGCGCTATAACTGTTAAAAAGCTTTGAAAACCATGTATTCCCTATGGTGAATTGCCTGTATTGGCTGTAAATGGTATTTTCCATCTCTGTAATCAGGTGGGGTAAAAAACATCCACATAATATGCAGAAATTATGATAGATCTCCTCATACTGAACAACTTTGCCTCAAGAACCAATACTGTCAATCAAATTGTTATTTATTTATTCACAATTATGTTAAAAACTTATTACCTAAAATTGCCACCAGATGGCAGCAGAAGACCACTCATTGGTTCATTCTGCTTACTAAGCATATTTAAACTTTGTAAAATCATTATAATAAATGTTGCAAATGACATTTTGTCAATGTTTATCAATTAATTTGTTCATTTGATTAATGTTTTTACAATAATTATTAAATTACAATTAAAATAATGCCTGAAAATATGTTTTAAAGGGGAAAACCTGGAATAAGCTATTTGTTACCCATCATTTATTTCAAATATCTATATCTCCCACAAAATGTACATGTGAGTTAAGCACGTTTGAAGACATTAACTTGGAAAATGTGCCCATTAAATGAAAAACAGACATTTAAAATGAAAATGAGCCAATGAGTGGTTCTCTGCTGCCACCTGCTGGGCTTAAATTGTAATTTTGTCATACTATTTACTTATCATGTTCTATAATTCCTATTTAGACATTATAAAGTCACTATTACAATATTTACAATTACATTTTGTCAAATTAATTTATTTCAAATAAATTATGGCGTATTACCTAAAATTACCACCAGATGGCAGCAGAAGACCACTCATTGGCTTATCCTCTAAACTAATATTGTTCAATCATATTTAAACTGTGATCGTGCAGACCAAAGCGTAAATGCTAGAGACTTGAAACTTTATCAGATGGTAGTACAAAAATCGAGGCTAATGTTGTCAGAGTATGAACCCGATTGGCCAATAGGTGGCGCTACAGCAATCAAAAGCGCGAAATGGCTCATAACTCCTAAACCGTATGTCGTAGACTCAAGTGTCTTATATCATTGGAAAGGTGAGTCCATGACGAACAAAACGTATATCTCCGATTTCATTTGCGCCATAATAGATTTTCCGCCATTTTGTCAAAAAACTACTTTTGCGAACTAGTCCTAGGTTTTTTGATTGATCGGAACCAAACCAGTGCAGAAATGTTCTCTGGAGTCTGATTATCAATAATTATTGAAAAAAAGTTGAAATTTCTATTCACGGTCGCTAAGGGGCAGAAAACGATTGTTGTGGGAGGAGCCTATTTTACTAAAATGGCTATAACTCAAGAACAAAATGAGATATCTTCATCAAACTTGGTACACATGTGTAGGGCCTCAATTTGTGGTCATGATAAAAAAATCGCGACGATTGAACACTTGGTGGCGCTATTTCACGAAAAAAACATGAAAATGGCTATAACCACCCGACCGCTAGTCCGATTGACTTGAAAATTGGCATGCAGTGTCTTGGTCCAATGTCCCATCTATGTCTATGAGGACATTGGCGTATCTCAAAACACATGGCCGCCACAGCCAATTAAATATGAGCACCTATTAGACAAGGTTAACGGAGGCCGATCAGAACGAAACTCAATGGGTATGTTTGACTCATGGCCCTAGAGGTCTGTAAGAATTTTGAAAGAAATCGGCCACTAGTTGGCGCTAACGAGTTTTATGGCTCTGTAATCACGTGGTGTTGCACACATCCACAAAATATGCATATCAATTAATAGATCTCCTCAAATTGAACAACTTTGCCTCTAGAACCATTTCTGTCAATCAAATTGTTCATTAAATATTTGCAATAATGTTAAAAACCTACTTTTGCAAACTAGTCCCTGGTTTTTTGCCCGATCGGAACCAAACCAGTCTAGGACAATTCTCTGGACTCTCTAGATCAATAATTATCAAAAAAAAGTTCAACTTTTACATTTAGATGACTAAAACAGGGTGATTTATAAGAGGGACGTAGCAAAACACACTCAATAGCCTATAAATTCTAAGGGAAAACTCAAAACTTCACGAAAATTGGTGGGCATGTGTGACATTAGATCCTTAACAAGCAAACAAAGCTTTATAGAGATCGGACCATAGATGGCGCTATAACTGTTAAAAACCATATGTTTCCTATGGTAAATTGCCTATATTGCCTGTAATTTGAGTTTTCCATCTATTATTTCAGTGTTTAAAATCTTGCTAAATAAAACTTAATGTCTTTCGATGCTTGTGTGCTTAAAGGCCTTAAAGGCTTGAACCCCGCTAAATGCTGCTTGCAGCTTTAATTATTATTATTATTATTATTCTCCGCTAAAACGCATCGTGCAGCCCAAACCGTAAGGGCTGGAACTTTGAAACTTTGTCAGATGGTAGTAAACAAATCGAGGAGAGGTTATCAAATTATGAGCCAGATTGGCCTATAGGTGGCGCTATAGCAATCAATTGCGCGAAACTGCTCATAACTCCTAAACCGTATGTCGTAGACTCAAGTGTCTTATATCATTGGAAAGGTGAGTTTATGACGAACAAAACGTATATCTCCGATTTCATTTGCGCCATGATAGATTTTCCGCCATTTTGAATTTTGTCAAAAAACTACTTTTGCGAACTAGTCCTAGGTTTTTTGCCCGATCGGAACCAAACCAGTGCAGAAATGTTCTCTGGAGTCTGAATATCAATAATTATCGAAAAAAAGTTGAAATTTCTATTCACGGTTGCTAAGGGGCGGAAAACGAATGTTGTGGGAGGAGCCTATTTTACTAAAATGGCTATAACTCAAGAAAAAAATGAGATATCTTCACCAAACTTGGTACACATATGTATGGGCTCCGTTTTTGGTCACGATAAAAAAACCGCGATGATTGAACACTTGGTGGCGCTATAACACGAAAAAAACATGAAAATGGCTATAACCACCCGACCGCTAGTCCGATTGACTTGAAAATTGGTATGCAGTGTCTTGGTCCAAGGTACCAAGTATGTCTATGAGGACATTGGCGTATCTCAAAAAACATGGCCGCCAAGGCCAATTAAATTTGAGCACCTATTAGACAAGGTTAACGGAGGCCGATCAGAACGAAACTCGATGGGTATGTTTGACTTATGGCCTTAGAGGTCTATAAGAATTTTGAAAGAAATCAGCCACTAGTTGGCGCTAACAAGTTTTATGGCACTGTAATCACGTGGTGTTGAACACATCCACAAAATATGCATATCGTTTGATAGACCTCCTCATATTGAACAACTTTGCCTCTGGAACCATTGCTGTTAATCCAATTGTTCATTAAATATTTGCGATTATGTTTAAAACCTACTTTTGCAAACTAGTCCCTGGTTTTTTGCCTGATCGGAACCAAACCAGTATAGGACAATTCTCTGGACTCTCTAGATCAATAATTATCGAAAAAAAGTCCAACTTTTGCCTTTGGATGGCTATAACAGGGTCATTTAGAAGAGGGGCGTAGCAAAATACACTCAAAAGCCTATAAATCCTAAAGGAAAACTCAAAACTTCACGAAAATTGTTATGTATATGTAACATAACATGCTGAAAAATCATGCAAAGTTTCATGGAGATCGGACTATAGGTGGCGCTATAACTGTTAAAAAGCTTTGAAAACCATGTAATCCTATGGTGAAATGCCTGTATTGGCTGTAAATGGTATTTTCCATCTCTGTAATCAGGTGGGGTTAAAAACATCCACATAATATGCATAAATTATGATAGATCTCCTCATACTGAACAACTTTGCCTCAAGAACCAATACTGTCTATCAAATCGTTATTTAAACATTCACAATTATGTTAATAACCTACTTTTGCAAACTAGTCATAGATTTTTCAACCTGATCAGAACCAAACCAGTGCAGTACAATTCTCTGGACTCTTTAGAGCAATAGTTATTTTAAAAAAAAGTTAAACTTTTGCATCTGAATGGCTATAACAGGGTTATTTCATGATGTGGCCTTGACCAAGTGTCCCCAAATGCCTATATCTATTCAATGAATGCTCAGATATTCTTAAAAACAAGTCAGAACATGTGTACTATGCCTCTAAACAAGCATGAAAAATTTCAGACAGATAGGACAATATTTGCCTCTATAACAGTTAAAAAGCTGAAAATTATGAAAATAATGGTATATTAAGCCAATAAGTGGTCGTTTGCTGCCCCCCGCTGTTCATTTTATTGTACTACACTCTAATATTGATCTACAAGTCATATTCAGCTTAAAATAAATCACTATTTTAACATTTGCAATCACATTTAGTTAAAATGAATCTATTAAGTATTACTATTGACAATTTTCACATTGAGAAATGTGAATCTTGAAGGAGACTGGCAGGAAACATTTTGTTTACTGCAACATCATAAAGTTCAAATGTCTGTATCTACAACAAAATGTGTGTGTGTAGTCCTATGTTTCTGAATACATTTTTAAAAATCTGATAAATAGTTACAAAGAGCTATGTTAAATGATTATAGACCATAGCATTAAAAAAGTGTGTGTGTGTGTGTGTGTGTGTGTGTGTGTGTGTCTGGCCTTGACCAAGTGTCCCCAAATGCCTATATCTATTCAATGAATGCTCAGATATTCTTAAAAACAAGTCAGAAGATGTGTACTATGCCTCTAAACAAGCATGAAAAATTTCAGACAGATAGGACAATATTTGCCTCTATAACAGTTAAAAAGCTGAAAATTATGAAAATGATGGTATATTAAGCCAATAAGTGGTCGTTTGCTGCCCCCCGCTGTTCTTTTTATTGTACTACACTCTAATATTGATCTATAAGTCATATTCAGACTTTAAAAAAAATCACAATTTTAACATTTACAATCACATTTAGTCAAAATTAATCTATTAGCTATTACCATTGACAATAATTGTCACATTGAGAAATGTGAATCTTGAAGGAGACTTGCAGGAAACATTTTGTTTACTGCAACATCATATAGTTCAAATGTCTGTATCTACAACAAATTGTGTGTGTGTGTAGTCCTATGTTTCTGAATACATTTTTAATAATCTGATTAATAGTTACAAAGAGCTATGTGAAATGATTATAGACCATAGCATTAAAAAAGTGTGTGTGTGTGTGTGTGTGTGTGTGTGTGTGTGTGTGTGTGTGTGTGTGTGTGTGTGTGTGTGTGTGTGTATAAGCATGCATAATGGAATTAACATGGAAGACCAATTTGATATATAACTGATTTTATAGTGTTTATTGCAAAGCAACTGTGAAAAGACTTTATTAATAAGTAGAATGTCCAGCAGAGGGCAGCAGAAGACCACTAATTGGTTCATTCTGTCCACTAAGCATATATATAAACTCTAAAAAAACATTATAATAGCATTGAAAATGACATTTTGTCAATGCTTATCAATTAATTTGTTCATTTGATTAATGTTTTTACAATAATTATTAAATTACAATTAAAATAATGCCTGAAAATATGTTTTAAAGGGGAAGACCTGGAATAAGCTATTTGTTACCCATCATTTATTTCAAATATTTATATCACCAACAAAATGTGCATGTGAGTTAAGCACGTTTGAAGACATTAAAAAACAGACATTTAAAATGAAAATGAGCCAATGAGTGGTTCTCTGCTGCCACCTGCTGGGCATAAATAGTCATTTTTTTCATACTATTTACTTATCATGTTCTATAATTCCTATTTACACATTATAAAGTCATTATTACAATATTTACAATCACATTTTGTCAAATTAATTTATCTCAAATATATTATGGCGTATTACCTAAAATTGCCACCAGATGGCAGCAGAAGACCACTCATTGGCTTATCCTCTAAACTAATATTGTTCAATCATATTTAAACTGTGATCGTGCAGACCAAAGCGTAAATGCTAGAGACTTGAAACTTCATCAGATGATAGTACGAAAATCGAGGCTAATGTTGTCAGAGTATGAACCCGATTGGACAATAGGTGGCGCTACAGCAATCAAAAGCGCAAAATGGCTTATAACTCCTAAACCGTATGACGTAGACTCAAGTGTCTTATATCATTGGAAAGGTGAGTCCATGACAAACAAAACGTATATCTCCGATTTCATTTCCGCCATTATAGATTTTCCGCCATTTTTAATTTTGTCAAAAAACTACTTTTGCAAACAAGTCCTAGGTTTTTTGCCCGATCGGAACCAAACCAGTGTCAAAAAAATTTCTTGAGTCAGTTTATCAATAATTATCAAAAAAAAGTCGAAATTTATATTCACGGTTGTTAAGGAGCGTAAAAATAGTTGTTCAGGGCGGAGCCTATTTACTAAAAAAGCTATAACTCAAGAACAAAATGAGATATCTTTACCAAACTTGGTAGACATGTGTATAGGCTGAGTCTTTGGTCACAATAAAAAAAATCGCGACGATTTAACTCTTGGTGGCGCAATAACGTAAAAAAACATGAAAATGGCTTTAACCACCCGACCGCTAGTCCGATTGACTTGAAAATTGGTATGCAGTGTCTAGGTCCAAGGTACCAAGTATGTCTGTGAGGACATTGGCATATCTCAAAAAACATGGCTGCCACAGCCAATTAAATTTGAGCACCTATTAGACAAGTCTCATGGCCCTAGAGGTCGGTAAGAATTTTGAAAGAAATCGGCCACTAGTTGGCGCTAATGAGTTTTATGGCTCTGTAATCACGTGGTGTTGCACACATCCACGAAATATGCATATCATTTGATATATTCTAAGGGAAAACTCAAAACTTCACGAAAATTGGTGGGCATGTGTGTCATAACATCATTAACAAGCATAGAAAGTTTTATAGAGATCGGACCATAGGTGGCGCTATAACTATTAAAAACCTTTTAAAACCATATGTTTTCTATGGTAAATTGCCAATATTGCCTGTAAATGGACTTTTCCATCTGTTATTTCAGTGTTTAAAATCTTGCTAAATGAAACGTAATGTCTTTTGATGCTTGTGTGCTTAAAGGCCTTAAAGGCTTGAACCCCGCTAAATGCTGCTTGCAGCTTTAATTAGGGGTTCAAGCACGAAGTGCTGAAACCCTATTGTAATTGTATTGATTTTTATTATTATTATTATTATTATTATTATTCTCCGCTAAAACGCATCGTGCAGCCCAAACCGTAGAAGCTGGAGCTTTGAAACTTTGTCAGATGGTAGTACAAAAATCGAGGAGAGGTTATCAAATTATGAGCCAGATTGGCCTATAGGTGGCGCTATAGCAATCAATTGCGCAAAACTGCTCATAACTCCTAAAGCGTATGTCGTAGACTCAAGTGTCTTATATCATTGGAAAGCTGAATACCTGACGTAAAAAATGTATATCTCCGATTTCATTTCCGCCATTATAGATTTTCCGCCATTTTGAATTTTGTCAAAAAACTACTTTTGCGAACTAGTCCCTGGATTTTTGCCCGATCGGAACCAAACCAGTGCAGAAATGTTCTCTGGAGTATGAATATCAATAATTATCAAAAAAAAGTTGAAATTTCTATTCACGATCGCTAAGGGGCGGAAAACGAACGTTGTGGGAGGAGCCTATTTTACTAAAATGGCTATAACTCAAGAACAAAATGAGATATCTTTACCAAACTTTGTACAAATGTGTATGGACTGAGTCTTGGGTCACGGTAAAAGAATCGCGACGATTGAACTCTTGGTGGCGCTATAACACAAAAAAAACATGAAAATGGCTATAACGACCCGACCGCTAGTCCGATTGACTTGAAAATTGGTATGCAGTGTCTTGGTCCAAGGTACCATATATGTCTATGAGGACATTGGCGTATCTCAAAAAACATGGCTGCTATTGGCCAATGAAGTTTGAGCACCTCTAAGACAAGGTTAACGGAGGCTGATCGGAATGAAACTCGGTGGGCATGTTTGACTCATGGACTTAGAGGTCTGTAAGAATTTTGAAAGAAATCGGCCACTAGTTGGCGCTAACGAGTTTTTTGGCTCTGTAATCACGTGGTGTTGCACACATCAACCAAATATACACATCATATGATAGGGCTCCTCATACTGAACAACTTTTCCTCTAAAAGCATTGCTGTCAATCAAATCGTTCATTAAATATTTGCGATTATGTTTAAAACCTACTTTTGCGAACTAGTCTCTGCATTTTTGCCTGATCGGAAACAAACCAGTCTAGGACAATTCTCTGGACTCTCTAGATCAATAATTATCAAAAAAAAGTTGAACTTTTGCATTTGAATGCCTATAACAGGGTCATTTAGAAGAGGGGCGTAGCAAAATACACTCAAAAGCATATAAATCCTAAAGGAAAACTCAAAACTTCACGAAAATTATTATGTATATGTAACAT
Source organism: Gobio gobio (assembly GCF_949357685.1). Taxonomy (NCBI): domain Eukaryota; kingdom Metazoa; phylum Chordata; class Actinopteri; order Cypriniformes; family Gobionidae; genus Gobio; species Gobio gobio. The sequence continues at coordinate 10,965,125 of NC_137107.1, read as the reverse complement.
AACATGCTGAAAAAGCATGCAAAGTTTCATGGAGATCGGACCATAGGTGGCGCTATAACTGTTAAAAAGCTTTGAAAACCATGTATTCCTATGGTGAAATGCCTGTATTGGCTGTAAATGGTATTCTCCATCTCTGTAATCAGGTGGGGTTAAAAACATCCACATAATATGCATAAATTATGATAGATCTCCTCATACTGAACAACTTTGCCTCAAGAACCAATACTGTCAATCAAATCGTTATTTAAACATTCACAATTATGTTAATAACCTACTTTTGCAAACTAGTCATAGATTTTTCAACCTGATCAGAACCAACCCAGGGCAGTACAATTCTCTGGACTCTTTAGAGCAATAATTATTTTTAAAAAAAGTTAAACTTTTGCATCTGAATGGCTATAACTGGGTTATTTCAAGATGTGGCCTTGACCAAGTGTCCCCAAATGCCTATATCTATTCAATGAATGCTCAGATATTCTTAAAAACAAGTCAGAACATGTGTACTATGCCTCTAAACAAGCATGAAAATTTTCAGACAGATAGGACCATATTTGCCTCTATAACAGTTAAAAAGCTGAAAATTATGAAAATAATGGTATATTAAGCCAATAAGTGGTCGTTTGCTGCCCCCCGCTGTTCATTTTATTGTACTACACTCTAATATTGATATACAAGTCATTTTCCGCTTTAAATAAATCACTATTTTAACATTTGCTATCACATTTAGTTAAAATGAATCTATTAAGTATTACTATTGACAATTGTCACATTGAGAAATGTGAATCTTGAAGGAGACTTGCAGGAAACATTTTGTTTACTGCAACATCATAAAGTTCAAATGTCTGTAACTACAACAAAATGTGTGTGTGTAGTCCTATGTTTCTGAATACATTTTTAAAAATCTGATTAATAGTTACAAAGAGCTATGTGAAATGATTATAGACCATAGCATTAAAAAAGTGTGTGTGTGTCTGGCCTTGACCAAGTGTCCCCAAATGCCTATATCTATTCAATGAATGCTCAGATATTCTTAAAAACAAGTCAGAACATGTGTAATATGCCTCCAAACAAGCATGACAATTTTCAGACAGATAGGACAATATTTGCCTCTATAACAGTTAAAAAGGTGAAAATGACAGAGTTCATATGAAAATAATGACCAATATGTGGTCTTTTGCTGCCCCCCGCTGTTCATTTTATTGTACTACACTCTAATATTGATCTATGGTTATAGATACATGGTTAATCATAGTAAATAATACTAGAACGTGGTGCATTTCACAAAAAAATGTGACATGCTCATAGACCATTAAAAGATATTTTCACAATAACATATCTCAAAAATATTGTGTGTGTGTGTGTGTGTGTGTGTGTGTGTGTGTGTGTGTGTAACCATGCATAATGGAACAACTGGTTTGAAGCCTGTTTCAGAGCCTATTTTACTAAAAGGGCTATAACTCAGGAACGAAATGAGATATCTTCACCAAACTTGGTACACTTGTGTATGGGATGAGTCTTTGGTCAAGGTAAAAAGAATTGTGAGGATTGAACACTTGGTGGCGCAATAACATAAAAAAACATGAAAAGGGCTATAACCACCCGACTGCCAGTCCGATTGACTTGAAAGTTGGTATGCAGTGTCTTGGTCCAAGGTACCACGCATGTCTATAAAGGAAATTGGCGTAGCTCAAAAAACATGGCCGCCATTGGCCAATGAAATGTGAGCACTTATTAGACAAGGTTAACAGAGGCCGATCGGAACAAAAGTTGGCGAGCATGTTTGACTCAGGGTCCTAGAGGTCTGTAATAATTTTTTAAGAATTTGGCCACTAGTAGGCGCCAATTAGTTTTATGGCTCTGTAATCACGTGATGTTTCACATATTCTCACAATATTGATATAATTTGATAGATCTCCTCATACTGAACAACTTTGTCTCTAGAAACATTGCTGTCAATCAAATCGTTCATTAAATATTTGTGATTATGTTAAAAACATACTTTTGCAAATAAGTCCCTGTTTTTTTGCCCGATCGGAACCAAACCAGTCTAGGACAATTCTCTGGACTCTCTAGATCAATAATTATCAAAAAAAGTTTAACTTTTGCATTTGGATGGCTATAACAGGGTCATTTCGAAAAGAGGCGTGGCAAAAAACCCTCAAAAGCCTATAAATTCTAAGGGAAAGCTCAAAACTTCACGAAAATTGGTGGCCATGTGTGAGATTAGATCCTTAACAAGCATTAAACGTTTTATAGAGATCGGACCATAGGTGGCGCTATAACTGTTAAAAACCTTTTAAAACCATGTTTCCTATGGTGAATTGCCTGTAAATTGAATTTTCCATCTATTATTTCAGCGTTTAAAATCTTGCTAAATAAAACTTAATGTCTTTTGATGCTTGTGTGCTTAAAGGCCTTAAAGGCTTGAACCCCGCTAAATGCTGCTTGCAGCTTTAATTATTATTATTATTATTATTATTCAGACCTAAAACGCATCGTGCAGACCAAACTGTAAGGGCTAGAGACTTGAAACTTGGCCAATAGGTAGTACAAAAATCGAGGAGAGGTTATCAAATTATGACCCCGATTGGCCTATAGGTGGCGCTATAGCAATCAATTGCGCGAAACTGCTCATAACTCCTAGACCGTATATTGTAGACTCAAGTGTCTTATATCATTGGAAAGCGGAATACCTGACGTAAAAAATGTATATCTCCGATTTCATTTCCGGTATGCAAATTTTTCCGCCATTTTGAATTTTGTCAAAAAACTACTTTTGCAAACTAGTCCTAGGTTTTTTGTCCGATCGGAACCAAACCAGTGCCAAAATGTTCTCTGGAGTCTGAATATTAATAATCATTGAAAAAAAGTCATAATTTGGATTCAAGGTCGTTAAGGGGCTTAAAAATTGACGTTCAGGGCGGAGCCTATTTTACTAAAAAGGCTATAACTCTAGATCAAAATAAGATATCTTCACCAAACTTGGTACACATATGTATGGGCTCAGTCTTTGGTCACGATAAAACAATCGCGACGATTGGCCACTTGGTGGCGCTATAACATGATAATAACATGAAAAAGGCTATGACCACTTGACCATTAGTCCGATTGACTTGAAAATTGTTATGCAGTGTCTTGGTCCAAGGTACCATATATGTCTATGAGGAAATTGGCGTATGTCAAAAAACATGGCCGCCACAGCCAATTAAATTTGAGCACCTATTAGACAAGGTTAACGGAGGCCGATCGGAACGAAACTCTGTGGGCATGTTTGACTCATGGCCCTAGAGGTCTGTAAGAATTTTGAAAGAAATCGGCCACTAGTTGGCGCTAACGAGTTTAATGGCTCTGTAATCACGTGGTGTTGCACACATCCACAAAATATGCATATCATATGATAGGTCTCCTCATACTAAACAACTTTGCCTCTTGAACTATTGCTGTCAATCAAATCGTTCATTAAATATTTGTTATTATGTTTAAAACCTACTTTTGCGAACTAGTCCCTGGATTTTTGCCCGATCAGAACCAAACCAGTGTAGGACAATTCTCTGGACTCTCTTGATCAATAATTATCGAAAAAAAGTTGAACTTTTGCATTTGGATGGCTATAACAGGGCCATTTAGAAGAGGGGCGTGGCAAAATACACTCAAAAGCCTATAAATCCTAAAGAAAAACTCAAAACTTCACGAAAATTGACATGTATATATGTCATAACATGTTGAAGAAGCATGCAGAGTTTCATGGAGATCGGACCATAGTTGGCGCTATAACTGTTAAAAAGCTTTGAAAACCATGTATTCCCAATGGTGAATTGCCTGTTTTGGCTGTAAATGGTATTTTCCATCTCTGTAATCAGGTGGGGTAAAAAACATCCACATAATGTGAAGAAATTATGATAGATCTCCTCACACTGAACAACTTTGCCTCAAGAACCAATACTGTCAATCAAATTGTTATTTATTTATTCACAATTATGTTAAAAACGTATTACCTAAAATTGCCACCAGATGGCAGCAGAAGACCACTCATTGGTTCATTCTGCTTACTAAGCATATTTAAACTTTATAAAATCATTATAATAAATGTTGCAAATGACATTTTGTCAATGTTTATCAATTAATTTGTTCAGTTGATTAATGTTTTTACAATAATTATTAAATTACAATTAAAATAATGCCTGAAAATATGTTTTAAAGGGGAAAACCTGGAATAAGCTATTTGTTACCCATCATTTATTTCAAATATCTATATCTCCAACTAAATGTGCATGTGAGTTAAGCACGTTTAAAGACATTAACTTGGAAAATGTGCCCATTAAATGAAAAACAGACATTTAAAATGAAAATGAGCCAATGAGTGGTTCTCTGCTGCCACCTGCTGGGCTTAAATGGTCATTTTGTCATACTATTTACTTATCATGTTCTATAATTCCTATTTAGACATTATAAAGTCACTATTACAATATTTACAATTACATTTTGTCAAATTAATTTATTTCAAATATATTATGGCGTATTACCTAAAATTGCCACCAGATGGCAGCAGAACACCACTCATTGCCTTATCCTCTAAACTAATATTGTTCAATCATATTTAAACTGTGATCGTGCAGACCAAAGCGTAAATGCTAGAGACTTGAAACTTTATCAGATGGTAGTACAAAAATCGAGGCTAATGTTGTCAGAGTATGAACCCGATTGGCCAATAGGTGGCGCTACAGCAATCAAAAGCGCGAAATGGCTCATAACTCCTAAACCCTATGTTGTAGACTCAAGTGTCTTATATCATTGGAAAGGTGAGTCCATGGCAAACAAAACGTATATCTCCAATTTCATTTCCGCCATGATAGATTTTCCGCCATTTTGCATTTTTTCAAAAAACTACTTTTGCAAACTACTCCTAGGTTTTTTGCCGGATCGGAACCAAACCAGTGTCAAAATGTTCTCTGGAGTCAGTTTATCAATAATTATCAAAAAAACGTCGAAATTTATATTCACGGTTGTTAAGGAGCGTAAAAATAATTGTTCAGGGGGGAGCCTATTTACTAAAAGGGATATAACTCAGGAACAAAATGAGATATCTTCACCAAACTTGGTACACATGTGTATAGGCTGAGTCTTTGGTCACGATAAAAAAATTGCGACGATTTAACACTTGGTGGCACAATAACATGAAAAAACATCAAAATGGCTTTAACCATCTGACCGCTAGTCCGATTGACTTGAAAATTGGTATGCAGTGTCTTGGTCCAAGGTACCAAGTATGTCTATGAGGACATTGGCGTATCTTAAAAAACATGGCTGCCACAGCCAATTAAATTTGAGCACCTATTAGACAAGTCTCATGGCCCTAGAGGTCTGTAAGAATTTTGAAATAAAACGGCTTCTAGTTGGCGCTAATGAGTTTTATGGCTCTGTAATCACGTGGTGTTGCACACATCCACGAAATATACATATCATTTGATATATTCTAAGGGAAAACTCAAAACTTCACGAAAATTGGTGGGCATATGTGACATTAGATCCTTAACAAGCTTGCAAAGCTTTATAGAGCTCGGACCATAGGTGGCGCTATAACTGTTAAAAACCTTTGAAAACCATATGTTTCCTATGGTAAATTGCCTATATTGCCTGAAAATTGACTTTTCCATCTATTATTTCAGTGTTTAAAATCTTGCTAAATAAAACGTAATGTCTTTTGATGCTTGTGTGCTTAAAGGCCTTAAAGGCTTGAACCCCGCTAAATGCTGCTTGCAGCTTTAATTAGGGGTTCAAGCACGAAGTGCTGAACACCTATTGTATTTGTGCTGATTTTTATTATTATTATTATTATTATTATTATTATTATTATTCAGACCTAAAACGCATCGTGCAGACCAAACTGTAAGGGCTAGAGACTTGAAACTTGGCCAATAGGTAGTACAAAAATCGAGGAGAGGTTATCAAATTATGACCCCGATTGGCCTATAGGTGGCGCTATAGCAATCAATTGCGCAAAACTGCTCATAACTCCTAAACTGTATGTTGTAGACTCAAGTGTCTTATATCATTGGAAAGCTGAATACCTGACATAAAAAACGTATATCTCCGATTTCATTTCCGGTATGCAAATTTTTCCGCCATTTTGAATTTTGTCAAAAAACTACTTTTGCAAACTAGTCCTAGGTTTTTTGTCCGATCAGAACCGAACCAGTGCCAAAATGTTCTCTGGCGTCTGACTATTAATAATCATTGAAAAAAAGTCATAATTTGGATTCACGGTTGTTAGGGGGCTTAAAATTGATGTTCAGGGCGGAGCCTATTTTACTAAAAAGGCTATAACTCTAGATCAAAATAAGATATCTTCACCAAATTTGGTACACATATGTAAGGGCGTGGTCTTTGGTCACGATAAGACAATCTCGACGATTGGCCACTTGGTGGCGCTATAACATGAAAATAACATGAAAAAGGCTATGACCACCTGACCATTAGTCCAATTGACTTGAAAATTGGTATGCAGTGTCTTGGTCCAAGGTAGCATATATGTCTATGAGGAAATTGGCGTATCTCAAAAAACATGGCCGCCACAGCCAATTAAATTTGAGCACCTATTAGACAAGGTTAACAGAGGCCGATCATAACGAAACTCGATGGGCATGTTTGACTCATGGTCTTAGAGGTCTGTAAGAATTTTGAAAGAAATCGGCCACTAGTTGGCGCTAACGAGTTTTGAGGTTCTGTAATCACGTGGTGTTGTACACATCCCCGAAATATGCATATCATTTGATAGATCTCCTCATACTGAACAACTTTGCCTCTTGAACTATTGCTGTCAATCAAATAGTTCATTAAATATTTGTGATTATGTTTAAAACCTACTTTTGCGAACTAGTCCCTGGATTTTTGCCCGATCAGAATCAAACCAGTCTAGGACAATTCTCTGGACTCTCTAGATCAATAATTATTGAAAAAAAGTTGAACTTTTGCATTTGGATGGCTATAACAGGGTCATTTAGAAGAGGGGCGTAGCAAAATACACTCAAAAGCCTATAAATCCTAAATGAAAACTCAAAACTTCACAAAAATTGTTATGTATATGTGACATAACATGCTGAAGAAGCATGCAAAGTTTCATGGAGATCGGACCATAGGTGGCGCTATAACTGTTAAAAAGCTTTGAAAACCATGTATTCCCTATGGTGAATTGCCTGTATTGGCTGTAAATAGTATTTTCCATCTCTGTAATCAGGTGTGGTAAAAAACATCCACATAATATGCAGAAATTATGGTAGATCTCCTCATACTGAACAACTTTGCCTCAAGAACCAATACTGTCAATCAAATTGTTATTTATTTATTTATTCACAATTATGTTAAAAACGTATTACCTAAAATTGCCACCAGATGGCAGCAGAAGACCACTAATTGGTTCATTCTGCTTACTAAGCATATTTAAACTTTATAAAATCATTATAATAAATGTTGCAAATGACATTTTGTCAATGTTTATCAATTAATTTGTTCAGTTGATTAATGTTTTTACAATAATTATTAAATTACAATTAAAATAATGCCTGAAAATATGTTTTAAAGGGGAAAACCTGGAATAAGCTATTTGTTACCCATCATTTATTTCAAATATCTATATCTCCAACAAAATGTGCATGTGAGTTAAGCACGTTTGAAGACATTAACTTGGAAAATGTGCCCATTAAATGAAAAACAGACATTTAAAATGAAAATGAGCCAATGAGTGGTTCTCTGCTGCCACCTGCTGGGCTTAAATTGTCATTTTGTCATACTATTTACTTATCATGTTCTATAATTCCTATTTAGATATTATAAAGTCACTATTACAATATTTACAATTACATTTTGTCAAATTAATTTATTTCAAATATATTATGGCGTATTACCTAAAATTGCCACCAGATGGCAGCAGAAGACCACTCATTGGCTAATCCTCTAAACTAATATTGTTCAATCATATTTAAACTGTGATCGTGCAGACCAAAGCGTAAATGCTAGAGACTTGAAACTTTATCAGATGGTAGTACAAAAATCGAGGCTAATGTTGTCAGAGTATGAACCCGATTGGCCAATAGGTGGCGCTACAGCAATCAAAAGCGCGAAATGGCTCATAACTCCTAAACCCTATGTTGTAGACTCAAGTGTCTTATATCATTGGAAAGGTGAGTCCATGGCAAACAAAACGTATATCTCCGATTTCATTTCCGCCATGATATATTTTCCGCCATTTTGCATTTTGTCAAAAAACTACTTTTGCAAACTAGTCCTAGGTTTTTTGCCGGATCGGAACCAAACCAGTGTCAAAACGTTCTCTGGAGTCAGATTATCAATAATTATCAATAAAACGTCGAAATTTATATTCACGGTTGTTAAGGAGCGTAAAAATAATCGTTCAGGGGGGAGCCTATTTACTAAAAGGGATATAACTCAGGAACAAAATGAGATATCTTCACCAAACTTGGTACACATGTGTATAGGCTGAGTGTTTGGTCACGATAAAAAAAATCACGACGATTTAACACTTGGTGGCACAATAACTTGAAAAAACATCAAAATGGCTTTAACCACCTGACCGCTAGTCCGATTGACTTGAAAATTGGTATGCAGTGTCTTGGTCCAAGGTACCAAGTATGTCTATGAGGACATTGGCGTATCTTAAAAAAAATGGCTGCCACAGCCAATTAAATTTGAGCACCTATTAGACAAGTCTCATGGCCCTAGAGGTCTGTAAGAATTTTGAAATAAATCGGCCACTAGTTGGCGCTAATGAGTTTTATGGCTCTGTAATCACGTGGTGTTGCACACATCCACGAAATATACATATCATTTAATATATTCTAAGGGAAAACTCAAAACTTCACGAAAATTGGTGGGCATATGTGACATTAGATCCTTAACAAGCTTGCAAAGTTTTATAGAGCTCGGACCATAGGTGGCGCTATAACTGTTAAAAACCTTTTAAAACCATATGTTTCCTATGGTAAATTGCCTATATTGCCTGAAAATTTACTTTTCCATCTATTATTTCAGTGTTTAAAATCTTGCTAAATAAAACTTAATGTCTTTTGATGCTTGTGTGCTTAAAGGCCTTAAAGGCTTGAACCCCGCTAAATGCTGCTTGCAGCTTTAATTATTATTATTATTATTATTATTCAGACCTAAAACGCATCGTGCAGACCAAACTGTAAGGGCTAGAGACTTGAAACTTGGCCAATAGGTAGTACAAAAATCGAGGAGAGGTTATCAAATTATGACCCCGATTGGCCTATAGGTGGCGCTATAGCAATCAATTGCGCGAAACTGCTCATAACTCCTAAACCGTATGTCGTAGACTCAAGTGTCTTATATCATTGGAAAGCTGAATACCTGACATAAAAAACGTATATCTCCGATTCCATTTCCGGTATGCAAATTTTTCCGCCATTTTGAATTTTGTCAAAAAACTACTTTTGCGAACTAGTCCTAGGTTTTTTGTCCGATCAGAACCAAACCAGTGCCAAAATATTCTCTGGAGTCTGAATATTAATAATCATTGAAAAAAAGTCATAATTTGGATTCACGGTTGTTAGGGGGCTTAAAATTGATGTTCAGGGCGGAGCCTATTTTACTAAAAAGGCTATAACTCTAGATCAAAATGAGATATCTTCACCAAATTTGGTACACATATGTATGGGCTCAGTCTTTGGTCACGATAAAACAATCGCGACGATTGGCCACTTGGTGGCGCTATAACATGAAAATAACATGAAAAAGGCTATGACCACCTGACCATTAGTCCAATTGACTTGAAAATTGGTATGCAGTGTCTTGGTCCAAGGTAGCATATATGTCTATGAGGAAATTGGCGTATCTCAAAAAACATGGCCGCCACAGCCAATTAAATTTGAGCACCTATTAGACAAGGTTAACAGAGGCCGATCGGAACGAAACTCAATAGGCATGTTTGACTCATGGTCTTAGAGGTCTGTAAGAATTTTGAAAGAAATCGGCCACTAGTTGGCGCTAACGAGTTTTGAGGCTCTGTAATCACGTGGTGTTGCACACATCCCCGAAATATGCATATCATTTGATAGATCTCCTCATATTGAACAACTTTGCCTCATGAACTATTGCTGTCAATCAAATTGTTCATTAAATATTTGTGATTATGTTTAAAACCTACTTTTGCGAACTAGTCCCTGGATTTTTGCCCGATCAGAATCAAACCAGTCTAGGACAATTCTCTGGACTCTCTAGATCAATAATTATTGAAAAAAAGTTGAACTTTTGCATTTGGATGGCTATAACAGGGTCATTTAGAAGAGGGGCGTAGCTAAATACACTCAAAAGCCTATAAATCCTAAAGGAAAACTCAAAACTTCACGAAAATTGTTATGTATATGTGACATAACATGTTGAAGAAGCATGCAAAGTTTCATGGAGATCGGACCATAGGTGGCGCTATAACTGTTAAAAAGCTTTGAAAACCATGTATTCCCTATGGTGAATTGCCTGTATTGGCTGTAAATGGTATTTTCCATCTCTGTAATCAAGTGGGGTAAAAAACGTCCACATAGTATGCAGAAATTATGATAGATCTCCTCATACTGAACAACTTTGCCTCAAGAACCAATACTGTCAATCAAATTGTTATTTATTTATTTATTCACAATTATGTTAAAAACGTATTACCTAAAATTGCCACCAGATGGCAGCAGAAGACCACTCATTGGTTCATTCTGCTTACTAAGCATATTTAAACTTTATAAAATCATTATAATAAATGTTGCAAATGACATTTTGTCAATGTTTATCAATTAATTTGTTCATTTGATTAATGTTTTTACAATAATTATTAAATTACAATTAAAATAATACCTGAAAATATGTTTTAAAGGGGAAAACCTGGAATAAGCTGTTTGTTACCCATCATTTATTTCAAATATCTATATCTCCAACAAAATGTGCATGTGAGTTAAGCACGTTTGAAGACATTAACTTGGAAAATGTGCCCATTAAATGAAAAACAGACATTTAAAATGAAAATGAGCCAATGAGTGGTTCTCTGCTGCCACCTGCTGGGCTTAAATTGTCATTTTGTCATACTATTTACTTATCATGTTCTATAATTCCTATTTATACATTATAAAGTCACTATTACAATATTTACAATCACATTTTGTCTAATTAATTTATTTCAAATATATTATGGCGTATTACCTAAAATTGCCACCAGATGGCAGCAGAAGACCACTCATTGGCTTATCCTCTAAACTAATATTGTTCAATCATATTTAAACTGTGATCGTGCAGACCAAAGCGTAAATGCTAGGGACTTGAAACTTTATCAGATGGTAGTACAAAAATCGAGGCTAATGTTGTCAGAGAATGAACCCGATTGGCCAATAGGTGGCGCTACAGCAATCAAAAGCGCGAAATGGCTCATAACTCCTAAACCGTATGTCGTAGACTCAAGTGTCTTATATCATTGGAAAGGTGAGTCCATGACGAACAAAACGTATATCTCCGATTTCATTTCCGCCATGATAGATTTTCCGCCATTTTGCATTTTGTCAAAAAACTACTTTTGCAAACTAGTCCTAGGTTTTTTGCCGGATCGGAACCAAACCAGTGTCAAAATGTTCTCTGGAGTCAGATTATCAATAATTATCAAAAAAACGTCGAAATTTATATTCACGGTTGCTAAGGGGTGGAAAACGAATGTTGTGGGTGGAGCCTATTTTACTAAAATGGCTATAACTCAAGAACAAAATAAGATATCTTCACCAAACTTGGTACACATGTTTATGGGCTCATTCCTCGGTCTCGATATAAAAATCGCGACGATTGAACACTTGGTGGCGCTATAACACGAAAAAAACAGGAAAAGGGCTATAACCACCCGACCGCTAGTCCGATTGACTTGGAAATTGGTATGCAGTGTCTTGGTCCAAGGTCCCATGTATGTCTATAAGGACATTGGCGTATCTCAAAAAACATGGCCGCCACAGCCAATTAAATTTGAGCACCTATTAGACAAGGTTAACAGAGGCCGATCAGAACGAAACTCAATGGGCATGTTTGACTCATGGCCCTAGAGGTCTATAAGAATTTTGAAATCGGCCACTAGTTGGCGCTAACGAGTTGTATGGCTCTGTAATCACGTGGTGTTGCACACATCCACAAAATATGCATATCATTTGATAGATCTCCTCATATTGAACAACTTTGCCTCTAGAACCATTGCTGTCAATCAAATTGTTATTTAAATATTTGCAATTATGTTAAAAACCTACTTTTGCAAACTAGTCCCTGGTTTTTTGCCCGATCGGACCCAAACCAGTCTAGGACAATTCTCTAGACTCTCTAGATTATTAATTATCAAAAAAAAGTTCAACTTTTGCATTTGAATGGCTATAGCAGGGTGATTTAGAAGAGGGACATAGCAAAACACACTCAATAGCCTATAAATCTTAAAGGAAAACTCAAAACTTCAGGAAAATTGGTGGGCATGTGTGACATTAGATCCTTAACAAGCATACAAAGCTTTATAGAGATCGGACCATAGGTGGCGCTATAACTGTTAAAAACCATATGTTTCCTATGGTAAATTGCCTATATTGCCTGTAATTTGAGTTTTCCATCTATTATTTCAGTGTTTAAAATCTTGCTAAATAAAACTTAATGTATTTTGATGCTTGTGTGCTTAAAGGCCTTAAAGGCTTGAACCCCGCTAAATGCTGCTTGCAGCTTTAATTTTTTTTTACTTTTACTTTTTTTACTTTTTATTTATTTATTTATTATTTTTTGACAGCATATAAGTAGTACCGGTCAAGATAACTCGTAGTACCCGGATGAGCGGTATGTTATTCATTTTAGGTGGTTGTTATCTGGGAATAACCTACTGCTGGAATGCGCGATTGACCAATCAGAATCAAGTATTCCACAGAGCTGTGTAATAAAATGTTTTTAAAGAAGTCTCTTCTTCTCACCAAGGCTGCATTTATGCTGTTAAAATACAAAAAGCTGTAATATTGTGAAATATTATTCAAATGTAAAATAACTGTTCTCTATGTGAATATATAGTAAAGTGTAGCTAATGTATTCCTGTGATCAACGCTGAATGTATCATCATTACTCCAGTCTTCAGTGTCACATGATTCTTCACTAATCATTCTAATATAAGGATTCACTGCTCAAGAAGCATTGATGATTATTATCAATGTACTTTTACGATTTGATGAATATAATTTTTGTTTTATTTATTTTTTTTGAGAAAGAACTTAAATAAATGAATACATCATTTATTCAGCAAGGATCCATTAAATTGAGACAATGCGTGATAATAAATAATAATTTGTATATGTGAATAGTATACAGTTAGTAGCTAGCCGATGATGTTCCAGCTCAGAGCATGTGAGCGGAGCGGTAATATCCTCCATAGTGAGAGCGCCTCTCTGAAGATTCTCGCTCGGTCCGCTCGGTGAGATACTCAGAATAGCTATGTATATAGGCCTACTACAGCCTATATATATATATATATATATATATAGAGGCTGTAGTAGGCCTATATACATATACAACTAGGCTATATATTACATTAGAAATGTTCACTGGAGAATTGTCTGCTATATTTGCATCTTATTTAGGCTATCAAATCCAGGAAATTATTTGATGAAACGTTGATCAATACTAAAATGTCCACTCCATGCCTCCCGACATATTTCCATCTTTCGGTCTTCTTACTCGTGTAGTTCACTTTACATAGCCTAATTAACATTTTTTTTTTGTTTTTGTTTTTTAAAGCTTTTATTTTTTTAAATGTAATTTATTAAAGTGCATGAACCAATAAAAAAGAAGAAGATATTGGCTACTGGTAAAAAAAAGATATAGTGCCAGTAGTTATTACAGGACTGTCTGTAGGTTTAGGAATTGTCTATTGGAAGTTTGACAGTAGGCCTGTCAATGCTGCTCAACAGCAGCATTGCTCGATGTAACAGAGAAATTAATTAATCAGTTTACGAATAAAGCAAGGAAATGTAAATGTAGCCTATACATTACCGTTTTGTATCGAAACCTATAGCCTAGGTATATTATGCTCAAGGTTTGCATCAAGAGGGCAAAAATACACTTGTTTGTGTAGGATTTTTATTTTTTTAAATCAACAATAAACCCGACCCAAAGCTATTGTACACAACAATAAGATATTATTAAAGCATAACGCCAGGTCGCCTGTTAATAAGTATCATCTCTAAAAGAGAGAGAGAGAGAGAGAGAGAGAGAGAGAGAGAGAGAGAGAGAGAGAGAGAGAGAGAGAGAGAGAGAGAGAGAGAGAGAGAGAGAGAGAGAGAGAGAGAGAGAGAGAGAACGAGAACGAGAACGAGAACGAACCTCGGACTTGAACTCCTGTCAGGAAATTAAGAGTGGCTACTGACTCGCGATAGCTCTATGGTTTTCAAACAATACACACAAAATATTATTAAATAGTTTTACTTATGCACATATGATTAAGGAAAAGGCGCATACACATATGCCCAAAGAAAAAATACAAATAGCCTCACACGAAGAAAGTCTAAATATCAGTCACAATAGCGTTAAAAGATAGGACTCTGAGGTGGATCGACATTCTACTACACAGGTCTTACCGCCTTTTGATGGGGCTGGGCTGTGTAGTAAAAGGAGGGGTTGTTTTGAATATTATAGAAAACGCCGCTTTTTACGCCGTCTTTGTCAGACTTAAGCGCCGTCAATGACGGCGTAATATGGAAGGCCAAACGGCGAAATGAACGGCGTTTTGGGTCATATCAAAAAACGCCGATATTAACGGCGGTTCTGCGGTGAAAACGCCGTCATTTACGGCGCTTGTACAACATAACGCCGTATTTTGCGCCGTTGTTTCGTCCAAAACGCCGCAAATAACGGCGTTTTCTGGGCACCAGGCGTTTGGTTAATGGCGTTTTGTGAACCTTTTGGCGTTCCATAGAATTGAGCGTTTTGAACGCGCGATTCGCGCAAGTTGAAAAATCTGAACTTTGGCGGATATTTCGCGCCGCGTTAATCAATCGGGAGCTTGCTCTAGTAGTGACAACAATGAGGAGAATATCTGTATATTAATATCTGGTTCAGACAATATGATTATCACTGTGATAACATTAAATGACATGAAACACAACCCAGTCTCTTTTTGTTAAATGCAAGTTTATGTATGATCAATAATACAAAAGTATAAGTAATGTATAACAAGCTAATGAAATAAAGCAAACAATGCAGTCAAACATTCAAAGTCAGTGCTAGTAGGCTAACGTTACAACTGCAACAAATATAAAAATATCCTAAAAATATAAAGTAATGAAACTTATCTTTGCCCTCAGCCTAAACGATTTGCCAGGGAACAAATTATAGATCCATGAGACCAAAGATCGGCCGTTACAAGACGAATTATAGCTCGAGACACACCACAGAGACATCAGAGCCAGCGGTAGACGGCAGAAGGACTGGCCGAGGAAAGGTTGCCCTCGCCGGCTTTCACGTGCGCTGAGCGCCGCTGTCCGCTGGAGCTCACAACTCCAACAACGGCAGATAAAATGTTCAAATAGGCACTGTTTATGTAAATAAACCACAGATTTGAGCTTTAAACAACTACATTATCGACTGAAAAAGTCTTGAAACTACGTTTTGTCACACATTAACAGTAGATATGAACAAAAAAAAGACATGTAAACACAGCCCATGTCAGCCATTTCTCAACGAGACGAGCTGCTGGCGGAAGCCCCGCCCATGACGCGAATTTGCATCTGTTGTGCAGTGAATGTCACGCGCGATTCGCGCGAGTAAACTCAAAATGTACACGCGTCCACCTTCGCGCGATTAGCGCGAATCGCGTCCGGTGTGAACGCCACATTAGACTGTCTTTTAAGACATACACACCGTTTTTCTTGTACACTCTTTATAAACCCATTTTTTCAGATGTATTTCTAAAAAAAAAAAAAAACATTGTCTTATATTCGGAATAATACGGTAAATTATAAATAAATAATATATTAAAAAAATATTAAAGGGGTCATGAATTGAGAGTTTCAGAGCTGAAAACTTTCTTGTTAGTCAAAGAAAAGCTTTTATTGACACCAGGCCCAGTAAACGCTCGATCTCAGAATGTGCCCGGCTATGACGTGAGAGTGTAGTGAAGCACCGCCTCAACAGAAGAAGAACAACGCCTGATTCTGTAGCCCCGCCCACTGACTCATGACAGCTAAGAGCAGCATTGAGCTAAACAGCATCAAATTTCTAAGCAGTAAACATACCACATAAGCTTTTCAGATTTGTAAGCATTCGGATTCCAATATTATGAATGCATGGATGAACTTTATTTTTAATGAATATCCAGCTCACGTGGGGAAGACATTGCACCATAGGCGTCGATTTCGGGGGGGACGGGGGGGACGCGTACCCACCAGATTTCGTCATGAGTCCTTTTGTACCCACCACTTTTTTTTTTTTTTTTTTTTAAACCTCGAGTTCAATTTTGCGGTGAAGCATTGCTGACTAGGGTTTCAAATGAACACCTCTGAAATTGTCTTATTACATTTTATCTCTCTGTCTCTGAATAAAACCAAGTAATAAATTATATTTATTAGTTATATTTATTAATTAGTTATATATTAATTTAATAGTAATTCAGTTATTCAGTGAACATGTAAGTAATAAATTGCAATTCAGCATTACAAAGGTAATTGTGCCTAAACGCTTACCTAAACCATGGTGACTCAACGGTTGACAAATATATATATATATATATATATATATATATATATATATATATATATATATATATATATATATATATATATTTATATATTAGGCCTTTCACTATAAATCTGGTATAAGCCCTGTGGCACTCTGTGCTGTAGCAAATGTTTTGTCAAATTGCTAGTGCAGCCTCCTTTGCATGTTATTAACTTTTCACGTGTTACATTTTGCTTCATTATCATTCATTCTTTGGAAATGAATCCATACTTGTGACTTTCTCTTCGCTATGCTGGTGGTCAACGAGAAAATATCTGACGCAAAACCGTAAATGTGTAGCGCGAGGGCTTTCAGTGCTGAACTGCGTTGCCCTCCTGGAAGCGGCAGGCAACGTAATTAATATTCATGATGAGGTGAGCCAGGGTTGCCAGGTTTTCACAACAAAACCCGCACAATTGCACAATCGTTTCAACCCGCGGACATGAAACACAGCCCGCGGCAACAGTGGAAAACGGGAAAGCGGGAAAATCACGGAGTTGGCAACACTGGCTGTCACTCGCTACTAAAGGATACGCTTCCAGCGCTTCGCACACACATTGCACCAGAACCGTTTTCGGAACCGAAACTTAGGAATTTCGCGCGGTTCTGGTATTTTTCAAAAATCAGTTTCGGTTCTGCATAAGAACCGGTTCTTGGTTCCCAACCCTATTGCTGACACACACATATTATTTTTTCCACTCAATTGTGTCGTAATAACGATATCTTATGTCGTTTTAACTACATCTTTTCTCATAATAACGAGATCTTATGTCGTTTTAACGACATCTTTTGTTGTAAAAACGTTTGAAAAGCAGAAGCAAGCTCCGTAAAATAGGCTCTTCCGCTGCCTGTATCAGTGGCAGTGCCCATAACACGAAATTGTTGTAATGGATTGATGTAGCCTATACAGTTCTTAACAGCCATGGGTAGCAGGTGCCATGGACCGCTCATGATTTAGCGTAATGACGGACCCCGGTGCAGCCACAAATATCATAATTATCTATAGGCTAGGTACTGTAATTGAGACATTCAAGAAATGTATTAAAAAGAAAGACGCTTTCAGCCTTACTCAAAGTAGAGCCCTACATTTCTGCCCAAGCCCGACGGGCCCCGACTTTTTTACGCCCTAGGGCCGGGCTTCGGGCCAATTTTCCAGTCATAGCCTACCTCAGACGCGGGCTGGGCTTCGGGCTTTTTTAGGCTATAGGACGGCGCTATGCAACACGCATCGCCGCAAATGAGTAAAGCAAGCCAACACGCAAACTGCCACAAGTGAAACTGAAAATAAGGTAAGTTTTAGATGCTCAAAAGCACAATCATCTTCATTAAAAGTAATGAGACTAAATGCTCTTACCAGTGTTTAGGTCGCTCGTTCTCATAATGCGGTCTTTGATGTTGAAAAGAGCTGGGCTGCGTTTCCCAAAAGCATCGTAAGCCTAAATTGATCGTAAAAACGATCGTACGAGTGATCTTAATATTAAGGTCTGTTTCCCAAAAGCATCGTAACTTAAGTAGCACTTGAAAATGATCGTAGATCTACGAGTGCTCTGGAGTAATCGTAAAGCTCTAAGTGTATCGTAAGAGGACAGAGTTATGAGGTCACCTACAGGACAACAGGCAGATTACACCTTTAACTTTATTCAAGTGCATTGTGATAATACTATAAAGTTTTGATTGTACTTTATTGTACACTTTTTTATTATTATTTTTATTTTAATATTCTCATTATTATCAATGTTGATAAAAAAACAGTTCTGCTGCTTAATATTTTTGTGGAAACGGACTTTATGATCACTGGATTTTATTATTATTTTTTTTATGAGGGCAGGTAACAAACGAAAAAATTATAAATACACATCTGAATTAAATGAGGATATTTATTTTGTCTTTTTGAAATGTATCTTTTCGTGTTTTTTTTTTTTGTTCAGCCATTTTGTCAGTGCCTCAGCCTGTAGGTAGTTGCTTTATATAGCCTAGACGTGTTTTGATTGCTAATCCACATCAGATGACAATTATTAGGTGAAACGTTCCGAGGAAACGATTCCATATAAGGTTATATTTCAGCACTTCGCAAATGGACAGCGACTCTTGTAGCACTTAGAGCGCGTTCTCGCGCGTTCATGTTAAGTACATTTTTGGAAAACACACGTGGAATTGCTGCGAGTGATCGTAACTTTGCTCGTATAACACGCTCTTTAGAGCTAAGATACATCGTTATTGGGAAACCCGGCCCAGATGAATAAAATACTCATATCGGTTGATTTCGTTGACATGAACTCCGTTAAATGTGCATATAGCACGGGAATTGAAGATCGGATATATATTCATTTCGCGGAGAGGTGTAGCCTAAGGTAAGACAACCAGCATGTTTTTTATTTTTAATTATTTGTTTACGTAGATTGTGTAGCCCGTTTTGTTTGCGCGCGCCGTTGCGATCTGCCTGCCTCATCTTGTCAAAAATGCCTTTTTACTGTGATGATGGTGATAATAGGCTGAACGTTTAAACGATGCTTTAAGTGTTTTTTATGGATTTAATAAGCAAGACAAGTCAAGTGTTGATTTCAGAGGCTAAAGTGTTGGGTTAACTCACTGTCGGCCGCTGGCCGCTTGGTCGTCACTTTAAAAAGCAAAAACTTTAGTTTAACAAACATTAAATGCTTTAAACATTTTTCTAAATTAACTTAATAAAGAAACAAAACGAAATCTACTTTGACATTAAAAACAAAACTGAACTATTTTAATGGCTGTAACTAATGTGTAATAGGGAGGATAAAAAAAAACACGGGCTCCAGTGGGACTCTGATAATGAAGTGGTAAAAAAAATAGCAAAAATGAAAAATATTAAAGAATAGGCTATAAGATAGGCTATAAGACCCGCAATATGTCTCTCATCTGACATTTTTATTTATTTACATTAGTAAGCCCCAGATAGCAATGAGTCGGCGGACCACCGGCGGTGATCCGGCGGCTGTAGAAGCGTCAGAATTGCGTAATCGCAAACACGTTTGACGGCGCACCGCCGGCGGCAGCCGCTTTTTAAAAGCGGCAGCCGGCTTCCTACCGCCTTCGTACCGCCGCCGGCCCGCAGGCAAACCGCCGTTCCGCCGCCTTTATACCAGAAGGCGGCCCGGCGGAGGCAAACGCTTTTTTCGAACGATCTGCCTCCGCTTATTGTGTAATAAATAATATATATATTTATTTATTATTCATATATTTGTAACATGCAGTTTATGATGGATAATAATTGAACAAACCAGATAAATTCCCATTTGGCATTTTTATTCCACATTTCAAAGTACATTAACTGTCAATGATACAAGATAATATAAATTAAATATAACAGACAATAAATAAGCTTAAATAGGCCTATAAATAACAAAAAACATTTTTACTAAAGAACCTGCATGTTTCCAATTAAATTTTGGTTTAAAAAAAAAAAAAAAAAAAAAAAACAGCCTTACAAGCAAATTATAACACTTACAATATTTGTTAATAACAAATAGGTCAGCTCTGGGATGAAAAGAATTACCATTAAATATTATATCAAATAATGAGGATATTTGGTACCAAAGAATGTGCAGGATACCAAATAAATCGAGGTATAACATCACATTTAACAAGCCATTTCTAACAATAGCATAAATGGTAATAATTTAGAGTAAAGCTCTGGAGAAGAATAGAACAGTAGTAGAACAGACCATTATAACAAGCCTGACTATGGGTTCTCCGGTTTTCCCCGACCTCCAGAATGAGGCAGCGCAAATTGGCTTATCTTCAGTGATTTCTTGTGCGCCTATATAAAGGACAAACAACCTCGCCATCCCATATCTATCCAAGGAGCTGCCTTCAAGGCAGGGTCACAGGGAATAAAAAAAAAGTAATTTCCACAGTGAACAGTGTGGATTGGGTGAGTGTAGCCTGAAACTTCTGGCTTCTTTAGGGGTCTTGATGTTACTGACTGCAGGATAAAGAAAGGGTTCCAGGTGTCAGTAGTCAGCCTAGGTGTAAGAGGTCGGCTGTGGGTCCCTCTCAGCTGTGCGGCGTCTTTTTCCACCTTCACGATCAGATGCTCCTTTCAGGTAACGCATAGCGCTAACCTGGACCGCCTCATCAGTGGCATCCTGGGTTGCCGGGTTCTTCCGGATGGCTCCTGTAGAAAATACAGATCTGTCATTCCATGTGAATGTCATAAGGCCACACACATCTACTTAAATATATAACAAATTTATATATTTATATATATTACTTTGAACAATGGTCTTCAGGAACATGTCTCTAAAACATGCTTTATCCCCTAAACCCGTCCAGGTTGTATTAATGGAAAGGTGATTAGAGAAGATACTCTAAAGCATTCGCCACACGGTTGTCTTTAGGTCCCTCCCACATTTGATTGCCAAAAACCGAAGCTGAAAATACAAAAAAGTGTTACAAATTACATATCTCTGAAGCTTCTCATACATAAATATAAAAATGTGACAGGCTGTGATTCAGACTGTAGAATATGCAGTGTACAATCTTAAATTTTACTTTTTAGATTACCCTACAGCATTATAAACAAAATCAGCACACTTACTGGAGCTCTTTATCCTGCCTCAAACTGTTGTCAAGCAACGCCAAATGGGTTGTCTAGGGGGAGTAACAGACCCCCTGGCAGGGATAACTCTCCAAAAGACACATTGGCACTGAAATGTTGCAGCATAGTGTCCATTTTGTTGTCCATGCTACGCACAACATCGGCAAACTCTCCAAGACGTCGCAGCATTAGGGTCTGATCTGCACCTACAGGGGTTCACAGAATAAAAGAATAAAGCAGTCAGTCCTGGTCCCTCAACTACTAAACTATGACATTTACAACTAGGTCTACTACATGTACAGGTGGCCCCAGTGGGAATTAAACCAACAACCACAGGTGTTGTTTGCAAGTTGTACCTGATTGCCCAGTACGAGCAAACGTCATCAACATTGTTTCACTTCCTTCACCTGCTCATGAAGTGAGCCGCTGCCATCCGAAGCTACAAAATGAAAGGCATTTGGTAATTTTGGACCTACATCACAGTCAAAAAAGTAAAATTTAAGAAAGAGTGCATGTTCTCACCTGCTCGTGCATTGCTTTCCCTCAGGGCTTGGTTCTCGATTCTGGAAATCTACATAAAAAATATTTTATTTTAATTATATATATAATATATATATATATATATATATATATATATATAAAACAACAACTACAGGCACAATTTTCCATACTGTTAAAGTTTCCAACATCTGCAATTTCCTGTTTGTCCATCTCAACTCCTTTCAATATTCTTCTCCTTATAGCCCAGTAACTAGACATTGTGACTAACAATTTATTTACCTTGAAAGCCGAAACGATTGTCCAATAGTAGGTCTCTTGGATGAAGATAACCGATTGTGCTCTGGTCAAGGTATCTGCAAGAAAATGTGAACAAAACCGCATTGTTAACGTTAAATACAGAATATACAGTAGCTATGCTGTGGGGGGAAAAACTGGTCAGCCAAATGTGGAACAGTAAAATGTATTCATTCAGTGTAGTGATGCAAGTAAACTGCATTGTCCTCAAACATAATAAGTACAGCAGTTCAGAGAAATAACTCATAAATGACCTTAAATGCTAGAAGAACAGTAGCAACACAGCACATGTTAGCTAACACTTGCTAAAACTGACCTAGCAGCATGCTTGTTCGGACTAACAAAATAATTTAAATAACCTATATACATCATTCTGTTTTGTTAAAAAACACCAACAGTTAAACTTAAGTCTTTCTAGATGTAAAGCTTTGGCTAACTTACCTACAGTAGCTAGATACATTTTAACATGTAGAACATGCTTGAACTCAGTGTGTAAAAAAGGCGAAACAGCACGTGTTAGCTAACACTGTGTATTGTGCACTATATCAGCGTGCGTGTCTGAACAAACTAATTAAAACAACCTACCGGTATATACATCAAAAATGAACACAATATTGTGTGACACAAAAAGGAAACATGTACTTACTTAAACGCTCGTAGTCGAGGATATTTTCTGATCTCCTCTCTTCAAATACTAAAACCATGTGATGAGCGGCCGCTGTTGGTAAATCTGTATGTTTTACCGGTTTGTCTTCCGCCTTTTTTAGGTATACTGCCCCTCTCGGCCGGTGGAGGTACTTCTCTGTTTTTTTTTTATTTTATTTTTATTTAAATTAGTACATGTATAGACAAGTACAATACAAAAAGTACAATGAGAGAAAAATAAAAATAATAAAGCATTGTGGTACAGTTCCGAATATGTAGAACAAAGAATAACAACAAATGTAACACTGTATATAAAATAAATAATAAAAATAAGAATTCTGAGATAGAAAATACTTTATAATATTAAGGCAGTCACATGAAATTGAAAAGCTTTCAGGTTTCTGTTTTTGTAAGCTTTTTGTTTTGCGACCTCATGTTTGAGAGGGTTTCAAATATTGTAAAAATCAGCTTTATAAGAGGTAATATTAGAGGGCTTCTTTTGAGTTATTCTTGTCTTATGAATGTAGAATTTTTCCTAAATAATTAATAATATATTTTTGTTTTTCAGAAAAATATGGGTTTTGAAAACAAAGTTAAATGTCATGAAGTTAGTTCTAATTTTTTGTCATGTCTATTTTAAAGTCAGTCCAAAAAGAAATAGAAAAAAGGGCAATACAAAAATAAGTGTTATCCTAAAATGAACTTTCAAACTTTCTTAACCCTCCTATTATGCTAAAAAAAAAAAAAAAGTATTACATCCATTATGGGTCAAATTGACCAACACACTCGACATGCAAATAATCAAGTGAAAATTTAAATGTAATTTCCTAAACCTAACCTTATCATGGAATCAAGAGTCAAGAATCTGTTATAAACCCTAATGGCTTTGGAGCAAAAAAAAACTAATATTTGATATAATTCACATATAGGCTATTATGATTTTATAATCGCTTCAAATGTGAGAACTAGTTAAAATGCTGTCAGTTCCACTCTATTTCCCAACAAGCCAAACATAGCCAACGTGGCTGGTCGAATTTGAGAGTAGAAATCCTTGCATTTCACAGCGGCTTGCCGCCAGCCGGCCGCGGTCCATTAGGCGGAGGCAACCGCCAGAGAAAATGAAGCCGGCGGCCCGCCGGCTAGTCGGCCGCGGCATCTCGCAAGAAATGGGAGTGACGTATTCGGCGGCAAACGTTTCATCACCGCCAGCGGGACGCACCTATAGCCGACAGCTTAGGGCCGGCGGCAAAAAGAAGCCGTGCCGATATTTTTTGCTATCTGGGGCTACAGGACATAGTCTTTCAAAACATGACCTGCGCGAAAGAGAAAAAAAAATGTACCCAGCACTTCTGAAAATGCACTTCTGAATGCGTCTCTGTCCCCAGCACATTTCAAACCAAACTGACGCCCATGCATTGCACATATGTTAATTTAACCACAGAGTCGTTTGTAAACAAGAGACTGGATTTGCAGCCAGGATTTGATTACAAGAACGAATGAAGCAACACACTAATGTGAGTAAAAAACATTTTTTAATATGTAATAGTATTGCATTGTTACAGATCGTTTGATATCTATGGATTATGTGTACGTGTTTAATAGAACATACTTTAGCACGCTGTCACATGCTGGAGAATACTTTATTTGTGGTGTTCTTGGTTCATTAATGTCTTGATGTGCGTTGTTCACTCTCTTGACTCAATATTTGAAGGGCGCACGCTCACGATAAAGACATTTTGCGAGCCCTGGCTGTGGGCTGGGCGATTCATTCCGGTTGCCGTTTTTCACACGCTTTCACTGACAGGGGGAGCAGAAGCTCATTAAATATGCAAATCTTATCCAATCCTAGCAGTGGGCGTTTACTTCCAAATCTTCAGTGCGGCACGCCCATCAAAACTGAGCGTGTCTTGAGAGAGCCTCAAAACCAGGGCAGAAAATAGCCTATTACTTATTCATTATGATCTTTGAAGCAAAAACCACGCGAACGCAATAAGTTGACCTCAGACAACAATATGAACATTTTTTAAAAGCCAGTTCATGACCCTTTTAACTGAAAATTACAATCTAAAATATAACCGTAAAATATAATGGTATCCTGCTTTTTTTTTAATCCTTG
Organism: Gobio gobio; assembly: GCF_949357685.1. NCBI lineage: Eukaryota > Metazoa > Chordata > Actinopteri > Cypriniformes > Gobionidae > Gobio > Gobio gobio. Next base: position 10,940,220 of record NC_137107.1, on the reverse strand, counting down.
CTTTATCATATACTGTTTAAGTCATTTGTTGGATTAGAAATTAAAACATTAAAAAAAAAAAAAAAATACTCACAAAAAGGAAATCTCACAAAATTTGGCAGATTTTTTTTAAACATTTTATTTTGGATGAAACAAGAGATGAGATGTCAAATCAGTTTTGACTCTGAGTTTGAAATACGATTTTAAAAAGTGCCAATCCAAAATGAATTCATATAGCAAAACCTGCATATGTTTTATATGTACCATGAGAGAGCAAACTGAAATCAAAGCATACACAGTCCCAGAAATGATCAGGAACCTCTTCTCCACTCATCCGTCTCTCCACCCATCTGTCACTCCATCTCTCCGTCAGTTTGAAATGTCAGCGGCATCAATCTTCAAGCAGAGAGTACTGATATGTCTAACCCTGCGTGAAGTTCAGGACCCCGCGTAATAAACATCCTGACAGCTGAGACGGCCCCTCAGTCTTTAAGCATCGCAAAAACACAGATGAGAAGAAAATCGGAGCCGTGTACACACACACACACACACACACAGCATCTCAGGAGCTCTCCAGCATGGTAGAAACGGTGTAGATCTGTGTCTTCAGTCTCTTCTTCATCTCTCTGATCATTTGACAGAGGGCCAGAGGGTAGCAGCAATATACCGTAGTCCAGTCCTCACACACGCTGCCCTAGAGACACACACAGCACACTGTAATGTATTCTTAATTTAATAAAGCCAGACAAAGCAGGGTTTGTAGATTTCTAAGTAAGGATACATTTCCCTGATATTGATTTAACACCCCCCTCTGAGTCAAGGAATCTAGTTATGGAATTTCATTTAAGGAATCTTCATCTAACTGTCAAATACTGGATGTGTTTTACTTCTTAGCACAAGAAGGACATGACAAGATAAATCAAAGATAAATGTGTACTCCTAGAGGAAATATTGTAAAACACTTTTACAGAAACACTGTAAAACTCCAGTCTATCTGAGATGAGTTGTTGGTTCTCACTCGCACAACGTATGTTTCGTTTTTTTACGTATAGAGTCGAACGCGTAGCTTTTCAAAGTCTGCTCCTTTTGATAGCATGCGCGAACCAAGTGTGCCGCACAAGTTCTGAAAAGTGAAGCCAAAGCATTTAGATCGCCCCCTGGTGGCTGGCTGCAGTATAGGTCATAAACCCCGCCCTCTCCTAAAAAGGCAGAGATAGATGCTATTTACACTAAGCGAATACACTATTGCGGTATTTTCTTTGCAATAAGTGTAAATAGTAGTTAGATGGTATTTATATTATTAAAGGTGCACTATGTAACTTTTCCGTCCACTTGAGGTCGCCTGTTCAAAACAAAGGCGTAGTTTGATGATGCCACGTTTGAGCGCAGAATCTTGGGACATGTGGTCTTCACCTCACAGCCGGTGGAAAAGAATCGGGATAGGACTCATGTTCATGGATGCGATTATTAACGTTACTGTAGTATGAAGCAGAGCAGGACCGAGTGTTGTGGAGCTGAGCAAGGCAGCTGGAGCGATTGTTAATGAGAAGAGCAGCAGGACTTTTATTATGACACAGTCGCCGGCACCACTTCCGGTTTTACGGTCATGAATGAGGTAACGAAGCTCTTTTATCATATTAGATACATCTGAGTGTGTTGAAAATTATGTTATGACGTTACTCTGTGCGTTCGCTCAGCGGCTGCTATGATACTGGTTCACACTGCAGTGAGAGTACAGCGTTTCTGCAAAATAAAACTGGAAACCGAGGGTAACACAGATATGACGCGATTGACAGGCAACTCCCTCACACGTCCCAGTTCCTTGGTTAAAATAGCAATTTCTCACGATTTACAAATAGTTGGAAACATTTGGGATATTGTAAGTACTCAACTGAACAAAATATATAACACTGGCCTAGTGGTTTTTGTATATTTTACTCAAAATATTTTACATAGTGCACCTTTAATAGTTTTATATACTATTTGCACCTCAGTATTGTTGTACATTAAACGGTACGGAATAATAACAGAGTGTAAATGATTATATTTCTTAAAATTATTAAATGGATGTCGCCTTATTGGGACAATAAAGCCCTCCCTACACCTATGATATTACGCAGCGCCTGAAAATAGTCCCCAGCATGCTCCCTGTGCAAGCAGGTTGTCACGTTGGTTATGTTGACAGATGTTAGCCTATTTTCAGGCGCTGTGTAATATCATTGCGCCGCTGCACCCATGGTACGGCAGCAAAGTTCCTTGATTATTACGCAGGATTCCAGGAATCAGAGTATAGGTCCTATCCATATCGGTCTAGAAAATCGCAACTTTTGGTACACAATGTAACTACACATCACAACATTTAAATAGGAAAATGTTGGTGTTATTTTGTCACTTATTGAGCAGTAGGCTAGCTGGAGCCATTTACCTCCAGTCTTTGTGCTAAGCTAGGCTAGCGGTGGGTTTGTCAGACAGAGTTATGGCATGCACAGAGATGAGAATGGTATGTATGGACTTTTCTAACTCTGGGGGATACGGTGAATAAGCTAAAGTCCCAAAAAGTCGGTGTGTTCCTTTAAGAGAGCCAGGTTCCTGCTTTTGCTCAAGTGTAAGGGGAGGTCACTATATAGTTGCCACTTTAGCCTGTAGAAGGTATTTTTTCAGTTTTGTTTTATACTGCATACGAATTTCCTGTACTTTCTGGTTTTATTCTAATAAAGAGACTGAGAAATAATTATATATGGTCATTATACCATTGCTGAAACAACATCTAATGGTGGCCTAAAACTGTTCCACAGTACTGTATGTTCAAGTGTTCCTTTTCCCAATAAGTTTTATTTTAGGTAGTTTTTTGCTATTGAGTTTGCGGACTCCGAGCGACGTAATCGGCCTTGACTGTTACTGGGATATTTTGGCATAATTTTTCTACAGTGGAAGGAATCAAACATGCGCAAACTTTTTTACAGTCTATGGCGTGAATGCAGGTGGTCGACACACGGGCTCTAGAAAGTTTCATCTTTGTCCAGTGTCTGCGCTACTTTTCTCCAGAAGTTATGACCGATAAAAGCATCTTCTTTTAAACTAAATTTGTGGCTATCTCATAACCCCCTCACACAAGCGCTAGTCATTGCGGGCGTCTGTTGTTGTTCCGTCTCTTTAGTTTAGTTTTCTACTGTTAAACAACGACCTGGTGCTACATGCACACGTCGAAAACATCACACTAGATGTAGACAGAAGTACCGGCCCAAGCGACATCGTTGTTGTACCTTTTTTCTTTGCTAAAGGGCATTTGAATTAGTCTTCGCATGTGCGCTTTGTAAACACGGCTGTACATCTGTTTACATATAGTGTGACGTTTTCGACGTGATTGCGCAATCACTAGCACATCGCAGAGCAGCGCAAGATGAGCAATTTAGGTTAAAAAAGTACATTCATATTTTTATTTTTGTTGAAAATGACTGATAGTTTGGCTAAATAAGACCCTATTCCTCGTCTGTGATCGTGCAGAGCCTCTGAAGCCCCTCCTTTGAAACGGCATTGATCTGGACCTTCAACATTTTGGTTGCCATTGAAAGCCATTATGTGGAGAAAAATCCTGGAATATTTTCAGGAAAAAACGTAATTTCTTTTCGACTGAAGAAAGAAAGACATGAACATCTTGGATGAGATGGGGGTGAGTAAAATATCAGGACATTTTCATTTTGAAGTCAACTAATCCAAGGTCAGTGAAAAATGTCAAGTAATTATTTTAAACATTGTTGCTCAATATACCAGGCAGGGTTATTATCGCAAGCTAAAACTAAAACCATAAAAAAAAACATTTCCGTTACTTTAAAACAAAATAAATGTTATATAAAATGCAAAATTATACAAAGCAAAATTATTTCAGCTAGTTACAAATGCAACATTTCTCATTTCCATTAATTTTAACATAAAAGTACTTAACCTAAATACACTAAAAATAATAAATAAAAAATAATAAAAACTATACACATATTTAAAAAAAACACTAAAACTTTAACTACAATTAAAGTGAAAAAATTAATTAATAATCAAATTAAAAATATTAAAAAAGACTACAATAGTATATCAATGATACTAAAATAATACTAATACCACAGTTATTCCAAGCCCATATTCACAAACAATATTTTTCTGTACAAAAAGAATCACTATTATACAGAAATTGCAGGGACAAAGCCAGTTTCTTATATGCATTAAGCATGAAAAAATCTGATATTTTATTTTACTACATGATATTTTATTTACAATAAAAGTAAAATGTTGGTAGAATTAGATATTAAATATAGAATCGTATAGCAAAATAGTCCATTAAAATATAATAGTAACGGGAACATGCATAAAGTGTTTTATATACTGTTTCATTTTTAAAATAATTTTGCATACTAAACGGAATCAATTTCAGAACCTTTTACATTTGGTCAGTAGTAAATCAGCACTGTGAAATTTCCAGTCATTTATGCCGCATTATTTACATTACTGCTGAATCCTTACCCTGATTTTAAAACGCTCTCTGATGCCCACCCTCATGGCGAACGTGGAGCCAGGCAGCAGAGGCAGGCACACGCACTCTCCATACTGATGAGCCAGACTCAGGTCCAAACAACACGGCACAAACGCACCCATCAGAACTGCACAGAAGAGGGAGAGATGCTTTGAAACGAGGGCTGGGATCTGTCGAGAAACTCTGAGCGTCAGTGCTTATCTGCAATTAGTTTAACACTGCTTATACTGACTGCCTGCAAAAAAGGATTCAATTCTGATAAATATGGCTATGAAAAAAAGCAATGTCCTTGTAAAAATAGAATTCTGTTTTATGGCCAGGTTTACTTCAAAATATTGGAAAATCATTAAGGAACGTCATTAACTTTTAATGATTGTGAAACGGTACACAAACCACTGGATTAGACAAACAACAGTAACAACAACAGAAAACAACTGGGAGCTTTTTATTTTAAGTCAAAATGGCTGAAAAATCACAATATGCCAAAGAGTTGCAGAGTTACAGCCTCAGAATCAGCTCGGCATCATGCCAGCAAATTCGTTAATGCGTTACTCAGAAACGGTTTGCTCTATCAAAAAGCTTTTGACAACTTTTTGCCAGCATGGTCTGAAGATGATCTGAGCCAGTTTTGGTGAAAATTAGACCAACGGTCTAGCAGGAGTTCGAAAAAGTAGGTTTTCAAAGAAATTCAAAATGGCGGATACAGCAAGTTCGAGCAAATATGGCATAATTGGTATTACTGTTCTCGGCATGACCAAAGGAATCTATCAAGACCAGTTGAATTAATATCGGTAAAATTAATCAAACTCTCGAAACATTTTGAGTATCTCCAAGGCATGGTCCCGATGACACATACCGAGTTTCGTAACAATAAGCAAATTTTTTCTTAAAATACAGCATTTTAGGTCAAATTCAAAATGGTCGACACCCACAATAGTCAATATGGGTATCGTAAAATTGGGTATCATTTGACTCTGCATGATGCACTGATTCTAACGAGACCAGTTTTATAATTTGGGCAAACCATTCGGAAGTTTTAAGCAAAAATAGTCCTTTTTTTATTCATACTTTCTGACCAGCAGGTGGCGCTGTGCCAAAACGCTGCATGTAGCCTCAGGTCTTGCTTGAGATGACATGTACCATGTTTGGTCTAAATACGCTAAAGCGTTGTGGAGATATAGCGTTGCATCCAATTTGGTGTGCTCTTTGCAAATTCATTACCGGTTGGGTTTATCAAAAAGCTTTTTGATAATATTTTGCCAGCGTGGTATGAAGATAATCTGAGCCCATGTTCATGAAAATCGGACAAACCATCTTGGAGTTTGAAAAAGTAGGGGTTTTTTTGGCGGGAAAATGTTCATAATGGAAAATCAGAGGGAAAAGAGTTTTGTCTCTATCCCTTATGGTTCAAAAGTTATTAGCATAAATGTAAGTGAAACTTTGGACAGTTGCTGGCGCTAGAGGGATTGAGTTAGAGACTCCAAATTTGCTGTGGTGAATGTTTGGACTGACTTCTATCTGTGTGCCAAATTTCTAAACCAGTTTTATAATATAGAGTTTTATAATTACTACACAGTTTTATGGTCTGCCATAGACTCCCATGATGGAAGAAGAAGAAGGAAAAGAAAACTAACAGATTACTTCAAGCTTATACATGGCAGAGTACATTCTAAGGTCCTGTTTAGCTGTAATCCAAAAAGCTTGACCCAAAAGTAATTTATGCGATTTGTGAAATACATAATCTGTCGATAAGTATTTTCAGCAGGATAGCGCACATCTTTTGAACAAATTTAATTACATTTAACTGTAATACTGTAATACAAAACATAATAAAGTATTTTAGGAGACATTTTGTAATTTAAAAACATTTAATCACGAAGAAATATAATAAAATAACGAATTTATTTTGAGATCAGACAGGTGTTGATTTAATATCTGCTGGTACTTTCAGTGATGGATGACTGTAGGAATTTGTCCTTTGTGTCACTTCATATTTTAACAGGAATTCATGACTTATCACTTAATTGTTCTTGATCACCGATGTTAACTTAAAAACATACCATAAGAATGGAAATTTACTTTGCTTTACCCAAATCTGATCAAAGATGGCTGTAAAAATAAATCTGCATTGTTTATCTTTTGATCTTTCATTCAAAAAAAATCGAACCTTTCATTGAAGTAAAAGAATTGAAAATGAGGGGTAAATCACATTATGAAATAAAAGCTTTTCTCCAAAACGTGTTGGCCATAATTATTGGCACCCTTTTATTAAATACGTTGTGCAACCTCTTTTTCTCAAGATAACAGCTCTGAGTCTTCTTCTATAATGCCTGATTTGGAGATCAGAGATCATTCCTCCATACAGAATCTCTCCAGATTCTTCTCTCTTCTCTTCAGTTCATCACTCTTTTCTATAGGGTTCAGGTCAGGGAACTGGGACGGCCATGGCAGAAGCTTCATTTTGTGCTCAGTCACACATTTTTGTGTTCATTTTGATGTTTGTTTTGGATCGTTGTCCTGATGGAAGATCCAAGATTTCTAGAAGAGGTTTTGATTTTGTATCTGTTGGTATTTGCTAGAATTCATGATACGATGTATCTGAACAAGATGTCAGGGACCTCCAGCAAACAAATAGGCCCACGACATTAAAGATCCAGCTGTATCTTTAATAACTGTGGGCATGGGGTACTTTTTATCCCTGTTTGCATCAAACCCATCTGGTGTGTTTGCTGCCAAAAAGCTCTTTATATTTTCATCTGACCACAGAACCAGGTCCCGTCTGAAGCTCCAGTCGTGTCTGACAACTGAATATACTGGAGTTTGTTTCTGGATGAGCGAGAAGGATTTTTCCTGAAACCCTCCCAAACAACATGTGGTGATGTAGGGGTTGTTTGATTATTATTATTTAGTTTTTTGGCTTTCTGACCCCAAGACTCAACTAATCTCTGCGATTCTCCATCTGTGATCCTTGGAGAGTCTTTGTCCACTCAAACTCTCCTCCTCGCCGTGCATTAGGACGATATAGACACACGTCCTCTTCCAGGCAGATTCAGAACATCTTCAGATGATTGGAACTTCTTAATTATTGCCCTGATGGTGGAAATGGGGATTTTCAACGCTTTAGCCGTTTTCTTACAGCCACTTTCTATTTTGTGAAGCTCAGCAATCTTTTGCTGCACATCAGAACTATATTCTTTGGTTTTGCTCATTTGGATGATGATTAAGGGAATTTGGCCTTTGTGTTTCCTCATATTTATACTCCTGTGAAACAAGAAGTCAAAGCTGGACATTTTCATACTGCCTTCACATGCTCTCGGAATTATCGTAAATACAAGTTTCCTAGGTAAAAATTGCACATGAACGCCCTCACATTTTGAAACTTGAATGCAATGAGCTCGTAATCACGACTTCAGAAGTCGGAATTATCAAATTTACGATAGCACGTGAAGGCAGCATTAGTCACTCTCGTGGCAATTTAAAAAAAAAAATATGAACCGGGAATGAGATATTTTACTCATAAAACAATTCTAGGGGTGCCAATAATGATGGCGAAAAACATTTATTTCATAATGTGACACCCCCACACTTTCAATTCTTTTACTTCAATGAAAGGTTAGATTTTTGAGCATTTTTTTAATGAAAGATCAAAAGGATCAACAATGCAGATTTATTTTTACAGCCATCTTTGATCATATTTACGAAGGGTGCCAATAATTCTGACCACAACTGTAAGTTACATTTTCAGTAAGAATTTGTAGGGGTGCCAATAATTTTGGCATACATATTTTGGAGAAAACCATATTTATTTCATTTATTCCATGTTTATGTTCTGTGTAAATTCAATTGTTCAATTAAAGGTTAGATTTTTGTGAATGTTTTGAATGAAAGACTAAGGAGAAATGGCAAAAGCAAATTTTCAGTCAGTTTTGCTCATATTATAGGGTGGCAATATATTTGTCGAGCCCTCTCATATTTGCCAACTTACATATCTCCTAATTTTGACTTTGTATTTCAAAATGTTTATTCATATGTAATAATATGACTTTATATTGCAATGTAATTTTGATATGCAGTTGTGACTCACAATGTCTTGCAATGTGACCATTTTTCATAATTGCAACTGTATCTTGCAATTGTCACTTTGTTTCTTGTATTTTCCAACTTATATCTCTCCCAATTTTTACTTTATATTTCAAAATGTTACTTCATATGTCAGTGCAACTTTATACGTTACAGAGTGAGTGAAAATCTTGAACTTGTTTCTCTTTGTTGCGACTGTACCTCACAGTTGCGACTTTATATCTCAAAATTTAGCTTCACGGCACAATGCAACTTTATATCTTGCAAAGTGAGTTTAAATATATTTAAATATTGCAATATCTGTTTGATCGGACCACACAGGACAGTCATCACTCCCCACGTGCATCAATGAGCCTTGGCCAATGTTCACCACTGTTAATTCCTTGGAGCACTTTTGATAGAGACTGACCACTGCAGACCGGGAACACCCCACAAGAGCCGCAGTTTTGGAGATGCTCTGACCCAGTCATCTAGCCATCGCTCAAATCCTTATGCTTGCCAATTTTTCCTGCTTCTAAACTTCTTGAGGTCAAAATGTTCACTTGTTTCCAAGTGCCGTGATGAAGAGATAATCAGTGCTATTCACTTGACCGGTCATAATGTTATGCCTGACCGGTGTATATCGCAAAGAAAATTTGTTATGCTCTTTCAACTTTATGACTCAAAATGTGACACGTGTTGCAGTGTTTTCTATTTAATATATTAGAATTTATATTCAACATGTTGCTTTACATGTCACAGTGCGACTTTGTTTCTCGTCGCAATGTGACAATATTTATTGTAAACTTCATCTCACTCAATGCTCTCTCAAGCATTTCCTCTTACATGTGCTGGTGTCACCACACACGTCAAGCAGTCCTGTGCTCCAGCCTCCCCCCGTTTGTGTGATAGTGGTCACCGTCGTTGTGGTCTCCCCGAGGCCAGGTTGAGTGATCACGGGAAGTTCCATCGTCGCACTTCCTGTTAGGTCGGCTTCAGTATTTTTTCCACCTGGAGAGTCCATCTGAATCTGAAGGCGAGACAAGAAAGCTGCTCCAGACCAAAAACACGGACACACAATCCTATAAAGGCAGTAAAAGTGGAGTCCTCACCTGACCTGAAAGTTTTGACCTGAAAAAACGAAATGCCTACTAATGAGGGAGAACACTTACACGGTGAATGTGGCTCAGAACAATCCCTCACGATGACAACAGACTAAGGGAAAAGACAGGGGTGAGTTTCCTATGGTGACAGTGGTGTGTTCATTCTGATAGCCGTATGGCCAAGAAGCCCTGACAGAAAGCTGCTGTGGGCTGATAAGCCTTCACACACGCACACACATGCACAAGAGACCCACACACAAATAAAAACACCTCGCAAGTGCATTCAAATAATAACTCAAGTCGCAAACAGCAATGAAACACAGTAGCAGATACAGTAAAAAAAATCCTCTTAAATACAATTATACAACACATAATCATGCATTTGTGGGACCGCAGGCCTACTTACAAACATCCCACTGGAGCCTCCAATTAACACACACAAAAACACTAAAAAAAAACCTCGCAAACGACACCTCAAATATGCAACAAGAGCTTACCAGCGATCCAGCCTGTGTGAAATAGATGTTACATAAATTCACCCCAAGAGCAGCAGTGCAGAATAGCACGTCCTCTTGAGGTTAAAGTCCCGCATCACTTCCTTCTGCAGCTCGTGCACATTTGTCACATCCACTAATGAAACATTGCATGTAGCTGTCATATGTAGAACGGCTCGCTTATATATTTGCCGCCCAAGTCTGCTGAAGTGCATGTAATCGTTTATCTGAACGTGTTTCTTTGTGGCTGATCTCGTCTCCACTTGCATCCGACTGTAAAATTGCGCCGTCTTCATATCTGCTGCGACCTGCTTGACCGGAAAATAAAGTTATATCCCTCGTAGAGTTGGCGCATTCTCCGAAAACTGCGCTATTTATGTCCAACTTTTCTTTATCAGTTGTCCTTTAAAGAAAATTCTGATTTTCTCACTTTAGTCCAAAAACACCAGGACCGAGATATTGAGGGATTTTCACATTAGTGATCATCCAATGTGGTTATATCTGTCCCGATTCACCAGTGAGAGTGCCCCTGATGCCCACCCCGCACTGTCACTCCATATCCCGGACTCTTTTACCTCATTTCCTCTGCCTATATAAACCATGTTCACCATGTGATTCACTGCGAAGTCTTGTTAAGTTTAACACTGCATTTCTGAGCATGCTCCCTGGTTTCTTGGATTACTTGCCTGTTCCGTGGATTACCCTTTTGCCTGGGTCTCTCCTGCCTTGTTTGGACTGCTTGCCTGTGTTGGACCCTTGTGGATTACCCTTCAATAAAGCTGCATTTGGTTTCTCAATCATTCAAGCCTTGGAGCAGTAGGTCACAATATCGAAGTAACCAATAGTTATTTATTGTTACTAACCTTACAGATATTTCAAACCGCAATGACCCTCCGGTCTCCCTCTTGAAGCCATCACAGAAGGGACTTAAACTGCAATTTATCGACTGGCCGCTACAGAAGGGAGTCAATCCCACAGACCCCCCCCCCCCCCATGTTAACCCTCTGGGGTTCTTCATTTATGGGTCACACTCAGGACCTTCGGGTCAAAAATGACCCGGAGGGCGAGATTAAGATAAAAAAGATTTGAGTAAAATCAATGAAATATATTTTTGTTCAATAATATTTTTTCTTTTCTTTTTTGGTGTTTTGAGATAATTTTATGATTTATAATTAATATTTATGACCCATTTTTTCACATTGAATATAATAAAAAAGGTATATATATATATATTATTTTTTTTATTTTATTTTTATTAAAGCTGTATTTCATTTTAGAGTCAAGCCTAGGCCTCATGAAAGCAATTTTTTTAATGAGATCGGTGCCATCCGGTGGACACATTGGACATTTTTATCACGCAATAGCATATTTTTACCACTATAGTGGATCTTGCGTTTTATACATTTAAAAAAAAAATCGTAGCTTCATCGGAATGGTCCGAAACTTGGTGACTTTATTGGTACTTGGTATATGAACACCCCAAACAATTGGGGACAGGATTTGAAAAGTCTAAGTGGTCGTAAAAAAAAAAATAGTCACACTCAGGACCTTCGGGTCAAAAATGACCCCCATAGGAAATGAATGGGAAATTGGCAAAAATAGGAAAATACAGAGTTTTTTGTAAAATACAAATCAGCCTCGATGCAGAAAAAAAGGACTCAACAGTGAAGGGGTGAATCTCTAAAACATCAAGAGTGCAAAACAGACAAAAAAACTCACACACACACACACTTATACACACAAAAACACACGCACACACAAATGAATGCGTGCCATTCCAAAAGCTAATTGTGTTTTTGTGTGTGTGTGTTTTTTTTTTTGTCTGTTTTTTGGTCATTTTTGACCCGAAGTACCCCAGAGGGTTAAAATGTTAAAACTTTACAGCAGAAAAAAAAAATTTCACAGCTTGGTACAAAAATTGGTTTTGGTCTAAATAGCAAATTTTGCTCCTCATGACACCTGTGAGGGGGGTGATTTTTTTTTTATAACATCTGTTTAAATTATATTACGCCTTAATTGTTTTAATAACTTGAGTGACCGGGGGATTGCCGCTGCTGACACTACTAGCTGTTAGTCCACCCACGTCCCACCTCTTTGCCCATTTTCAGTTATCCGGGAGTGACGCACTGCCAAGATGGCGCCGGCCGGCTCCGCCCACTTTTGGGATTCAAAATTGCTCTTCAGAACCCTACAGGTGACGTCACGGACACTACGTCCATATTTTGGTATAGTCTATGGTTTAGAATCATCAATAGTATCATTAATAGTAACATAGTTCTGATTGTATCATTCATTTATAACAAGTACACCTTGAAGTCTACGTGTATCACCTGAAAATCAAGCATTTTGGACTTTTTTTTGGACGCAACTCTAGGACGTTTCTCAATAGAGCAGTGCAGGGATGACATCACTTTATAGACCAAAACACGGAAGCAAGTTCGCATTTTAGCACTCCCGGTTCCCTCTTCCCTGAAGTCAATGGGGGTTTTTTTTATGTAATTTGTGTCCCGAAGATGAACGGAGGTCTTACATGTGTGTAACGGCATGAGAGTGAGTAATACATGACATTATTTTCATTTTAGGGTGAACTAACCCATTAACAGTGTGACCTTATATAGACAGTGCGACTTTCCAAATCATGTCCAATCAACTGAATGTACCACAGGTGGACTCCAATCAAGCTGTAGAAACATCTCAAGGATGATCAATGGAAACAGGAGCACCTGAGCTCAATGTTGAGTGTCATGGCAAAGGCTACGAATTGTGATTTTTTATTTTTTTATGAATTTGCAAAGATTTCATTATGGGGTATTGTTTGTAGAATTGAGGAAAAATATCATGAATTGAATCCATTTTGGAACAAGGCTGTAACATAACGTGGAAAAAGTGAAGCGCTGTGAATACTTTCCGGATGCACAGTATATAAACCATTCAAATGTAATGATGTTTAACAAGGACACACCATTTGCAGGCATGCTCGAGGTGGCATTTGTATTCAGAGACATTCAAAGGAAACAAATGTTAACTTTATTTACGTATTTATTAAGTTCATTGAACACATATGA